>NW_008354956.1:1408005-1423362 GCF_000622305.1 Nannospalax galili | reverse complement strand
CGGCGCCTGGGGCCCCCGGGGGTCTGGCCGGGCAGCTGGAGGCGCTGCGGGCGCGGCTGCTGGAGGACATGGCGGTGGTGCGGGGCCGCCTGGCACCCGCCTACCCCGCGGGCCTGGCCGCCTTCGGCGTCTACCTGCGCGGCTACCACGGGGCGCTGGCCGAGTGGCTCGGGATGGCTGCGCGCCGCAGGCTGCCGCTGACCGACCGCTATGCGCTGCTGCACTGGCACAACCAGGTGTACCCCAGGTGAGCCCGGGGTACCCCGAGAGCGTATGCACAACCACCTGCCCCATCCCCAATCCTGGCCTCCTCCCATCCTAGACATCCTACTTTATTAGATTTTGTCTAATAAAGGGTCTCATGTAGCCCAGACTGCCTCTGAACTCACTATGTAGACTAGGCTGACCTTGAACTCACAGACATTCACCTGCCTCTGCCTCTAGGATGTAAACGTATGTGCCCCACTTCTTTTTATTTGGTGTGTATGAGTGTTTTGTCTGCATGGATTTAAGTGCACCATGTAGGTACAGTGTCCACAGAGGCCAGAAGAGGGGATCGGATCTCCTAAAACTGGAGTTACAGACCCTTGTTGGCGGCCATGTGGGTGCTGAGAACTGAACCCAGGTCCTCAGCAAGAGCAGCCAGTGCTCTTAACCTCTGAGCCCTCTCTCTAGCTCTGCCCATTTTTAAAACTTTTTATTTATACAAAAAGTTTTGTATGTCTATGGTACCCACAGAGGCCTTGGAGCTGGAGTTACAGGTGGTTGTGAGATGCCCAATATGGGTGTTGGTGTTGGGAAGAAACTGCAGTCTTCTGCAAGACCAGCAAGGACTCTTTATCTGTTGAGCCATCTCTCCAGCCCCTCTGTCTTTCTTTTTTCTCTATTACTTTTTTTCCCAGTAACTGCACCTTGAATAAACCTCGTAGGCTATGATCCCAAGACCTGGAAGAGTTAACCTCGCCCCTATCCTCCTGCCTCCACCCAACCTCTTTCTAGTTTGACTTACATTATTGTGATAGGAAAGGGTTTGTACATGTGAGCAGCTTATGAGTCACAATCATTGAGGGGGGAAGTCAGGGCAGGAACAGCATTACCTCCAACCCACGAACTCACAGCCAGAGTCCAGCAGGAAACAGGGAGGATGCTCAGCTAACTTTCCTATACAGTCCAGCACCACCTGCCCAGGGAATAGTACCACCCACAGTGGGCTGGGCCCTCATAGTCAATGAACAATCAAGGCAACCTTCCACAGACATGTCCCCAGGTCAATCTGATCTAGGGAATTCCTCAGCTGAGGCCTGCTCCCTGAGGTGATTTCTACGTTGTGTCAAGTTGACAGTTAAAGGTAACTCGGACATCTCAAGTGCTGGGATTATGTGTACTGCCATGCCTGGCATATGAGACCCTGGCAGCCAACCCTTCCATTCAAGAATCATCTACGACACTGACTCTTCCAGACCTCAATGCAGTGGTCGCTACGGTCCCCACAGTGGCGTCCACTTCTACACAGCTTCATTGCTTATTCTAGCCCCAGAACAGGTGGTCTCATCACTGACCACCTTTGGGATCTTCACACCTCTTTATTCCTTTCTTCTGAACCCCATCATCCTTCCCAAGACCTAGACTTGTAAGCACTGTGCAGTTTCTCTCCACCTTAGGGATATTGTTCCTCAGGGGCTTCAGATCTTGCACTGCCCCGATTCCAGATCTAGAACCTCCTAGCATCATTGATTCTTCTGGATCTAAATGTTCAGCACCATTAGCCACTCGTGGTGGTTTTACTAGCTCAGTGCTGCAGCTGCTTCCTGATCATTCATGGCATGAACATCACTCGCTGTCCATCCTTCTGGTCCTAGGATTTTACCACTGGGGACCCAGGCTGTGCCAGAGCCAACTGCCCCACCAACTCTCAGTCTGAGTATTGTTGACTGTTAGAATTCTCGACTGTAGCTGGATGTGGTGGTGCACGCTTGTAGCCCCAGCACTCAAGAGGCAGAGTCAGGTGGATCTCTGTGAGTTTGAGGCCAGACTGGTCTACATATCAAGTTCCAGGCCAGTCAGGGCTACATAGTGAAGCCCTGCCTCAAAACAATAATGACAAATCAGGATCCTAGAGCCCTGTGAGGTGGTCTACATCTGTAATCCCAAACAATGGAGAGGTAGAGACAGGAAAACCTTGAGTTTAAGGCTAGCCTAGGCTACAAAGTAGATTATAAGTTAGCCTGGGCTACCCAGTCTCAAAATGAGACATATACAAAAGAATGAGAAGGCAGCAACTAACAGAAATCTTATCTAGAATTCACATTAGTAACTGTCTCAGATAATCTGTGACAGGTAGAGGCGGGATACAGGGTCCGGAAACCTCCCTAGAGAGATAAGTCTGAATCAGAGGAAGATGGCATTTCTGATGGAGTGGATCCATGAGGAAAAGTCTGTCATGTGGGTGGATAGTGGCAGGCATAGGGTGGCCCAAGATGTTACAAAGCCTAGACCTGCAAGGTGGGAGTGTGGGAGTCGTGATAGGGAGGCTCCAGGCCAGGTAAGATGAAGCTCCCAGAATCAGAGGTGGAAGGGAGCCACGGTCTGGCAAAGCTGATCTTGGGTGAGGCTCTGCCTGTCAGATCATCAAGCCTGAACTTGACCCCTGTAAGTCTTGCCCGAACACCATCCATCAAGGGAGCTGACTCAGAGAGCCAGAGCCAGGGGAGCCTTCATTCCAGACACTTCCTCTGAGAGATGAGCAAAGACAGGAAAGGGAGTGGGTCAGGGTCACAACACCCTGGGTGTGGGGGACATGTGGGCCAGGGCCCATGGCCCGTCCTCCCCTCTCACAGTCTTTTTCTGTCTCTTACTTCCCCCACCTCAGGGAGGTCCTGGGCCTGGTGGACATGGTCGCCCTGGAGAATGGGGAGCTGGGGCCCCTCCTGTCCGCAGGCACCCTGAGGGGTTTGGAAGATGAATGTGTAACAGATGTGAAGGTATCTTGAGACTCAACCCTGGAAACTTGGGATGGGGAGGGGCTCTGTAGAAAGGAGGGAGTCACAGTGGGCTTGGGGAGAGTGCTCTCCTCTTCCCTGTTTGCTGTTTCCATCTCCCTCTCCCTCTCCCTGTGCAAACGTCTGAATTCTGTCCAAAGGAAGGCCATTGACATAAATCTATATGGGACCTACCTTCCTCCTTCCCTTCTCCATCCCTTCTGCTCTTTCTCTCTCCCCCTCCCTTTCTCTCTCCTCCTCCTCCTCTTCCTCTTCTCTTTCTATCTCTTATTTTCTCTCCTTTTTTTCCTCTCCTTTTGACACAGCATCTCACTACGTGGCTCTGGCTGGCATCAAACCCACAGTCCTCTTGCTTCAGCTGCCCCAGTACAGCAATTCCAGGCCTGCACCACTGTGCCTGGGCATGCTGGCTATTTCTGTCTATACCCTGTCAACTTCCCAAGCACACCCTCACCTCCAGGAAAGGGGCTCATAAACTCAGACCCTTCAAATCTTAAAGCGAGAGAAAGCCAGTCCCAGAGGCTCACAACTGGAGATCAGGTGCTCATCCCAGCCCAGTGCCTAAGCATCGTTACACACACACACACACACACACACACACACACACACACACACACACACACATACAGACCTGACAGCAGAAAATGGTTAATGGTGGTCCTGCTGGGATCATATATCAAGCTCACTGGAGGATTCTAAGCAGGCACTCTGGCCAGCAAGATGGCTCAGCAGGTAAAGGTACTCCCAGGCAAATCTGATAACCTGAGTTGCATCTCAGCAACTCATATGGTAGGAGAGAACTGACTCCACAAGCTGTTATCTGACTTCCACATAACACACTGTCACACACACACACACACACACACACACACACACACACACAGACACATTAATGTAATATAAAAGTTTTTAGGCCAGGCAGAGTGGCGCACGCCTTTAATCCCAACACTCTGGAGGCAGAGGCAGGCAGATTACCGTGAGTTCAAGGCCAGCCTGATCTACAAAGTGAGTTCCAGGACAGCTGGGGCTATAGAGAGACCCTGTCTCAAAAAGACCAAAAAAAAAAAAAAGTTTAGACAAGTGTTCCACCACTGAGCCACACCCCCAGCCACTCACTGGGGGATTCAAAGCAGGTGCTCTACCACTGAGCCACACCCCAGCCCCTCACTGGGGGATTCTAGGCAGGTGCTCTACCACTGAGCCACACCCTCAACCCCTTACTGGAAGATTCTAGGCAGATGCTCTACCACTGAGCTACTCACCTGGCCCTTGACCCTTGGCATTCTTGAGTACAGAATTTGGAATTCTCTCTCTCTCTCTCTCTCTCTCTCTCTCTCTCTCCATGAACATGTATATGTGCTTGTGTGTGGTGCTGGGGATAGAACCCAGGGCTTTGTGCTTGTGATAAACACTCTACCATTGAGCTACCTCCCAGTGCCATTCTGAGTGTCTTGAACTAACTGTTCAGCAGGACCCTGTAGCAGTCTTGCCACCATCGAACAAATATACACCCTTTAACACCCTTGGCTTTTAGAAATTTAAAAACCCATGGCCAGGCAAGATGACACATGCCTTTGATCCCATCACTTAGGAGGCAGATGCAGACAGAGCTCTGTGGATTCAAGGCCAGACTGATCTATATAGTGAGTTCCAGACCAGGCAGGTCTATAAAGTAAGACTTTGTCTAAATAAACAAGCAGGAGCTGGGGAAGATAGCTCAGCAGTTAAGAGAACTGGCTGTTCTTGCAGAAGACCCGGGTTCAAATCCTAGCACCCAATGGCAGCTAACAGCCATCCATAACTCCAGTTCCAGGGATCTTACTCCCTCTTCTGTCCTTTGCAGGTATTGCACAACATAAGTGTACTTAGATTCATGCAGGTATAAAACACTCATACACATAAAATAAAAATAAATTAAAATAGGGGCTGGAGAGATGGCTCAGCGGTTAAGAACACTGGTGTTCTTGCAGAAGATCCAGCTTCTAATCCCAGCACCCACATGGCAGCTAACAACGGTCCATAACTCCAGTCCCAGGGGATCAGACAGCCTCTTGTGACCTCCATGGGCATTGCACGATGCAGGTGCACTTACTGTATGCAGGCGATACACGCATATACATAAAATAAAAATAATAAAACTTAAAAATAAAAACCAAGCAAACAAATGCACACAGGGTTTTAATAAAAAGTCCTAAACATCAGACAGGAAAAGAAGAAGCTAGGACATCTTGTGACCAAGTTCCCTTCCCAACATTACCTTGACCTTGAAGCTTGTGGGTGGAACCCAGGTGTCAAGATGGGGAGAGAGAGAGAGAGAGAGAGAGAGAGAGAGAGAGAGAGAGAGAGAGAGGTTTCAGATTGCACCTGACTGGTACCATCTCCCTGCTGCAGGCTCAGACCCGAGCAGCCCTCCTTCGCGTGCTGCAGGAAGATGAAGAGCAGTGGGGCAGCATGGAGGACCGGCCTAGCAGCCTGGCCCAGGACGTGTGTGAGGTAAGAGGAGGAAGGGGGAAGGGCATTGCTTGGACCATGCGTGTAAGGAGGGGTGACCTAACCCCCTACTGTGCTTCTCTCTTTTCCCCCCCTGGTTCACACAGCTGTTGGAAGAGCACACAGAGAGAGCACCCCGCATCAGTCAGGAATTTGGGGAGAGAATGGCGCACTGCTGCCTAGGGGGACTGGCAGAGTTCCTGCAGAGGTAAGGGAAGTGGATAAGGGGACAGGTCTGAGGGGGCTGGGCATTGGAACCTGGTTCATACTGAGAGGGAGGAGATGCAAGATAGCAAGAGTCCTGGGGGGCGTGACTGGCTCAGTGGTAGAGTCCCTGCCTAGAATCCCCCAGTGAGGGGCTGGGGTGTGGCTCAGTGGTGGAGCACCTGTCTAGAATCCCCCAGTGAGGGGCTGGGGTTGGCTCAGTGGTAGAGCCCCTGCCTAGAATCCCTCAGTGAGGGGCGGGGATATGACTCAGTCCTAGTGGGGTTGCCTTGCATGTGAGAGGCCCTGGGTTGAATCCCCAGCACTAGGGGTGGGCGATTGACAGTAAGGAGGTAAGGATGGTCAGAGATGCTGGGGATCAGGATCTGTTTTGGCAGCCTGAGGGCCGAGTACAGGCCCTGACCCAGCAGGGTGCACCATCTGCTGTGTTCATCGCCCCCGTCTCCTGTCAGCTTCCAGCAGCGAGTGGAGCGATTCCATGAGAACCCAGGAATCCGGGAGCTGCCACCAGATGTCTACATCAGCAGGACTATCTCCCTGGTCAACTGTGGGCCCCCCCTGAGGTGAGAGCATTATGAGGAGTATGCGGGTGTGCAGTCTTGGGTGGCCTCTGAACTGAGGAGCCAGGTTCCTGGGTGCGGATTGATTGAGCTTGGGGGCATAGGGGAAGTGGAGGAGGGACATGAAACCATAGACACACCAAGTGTGGAAGACTTCTGGGTGTGGTGACACTTGTCTGAATCCCAGCACTCAGCTGGCTGTGGAGAATGTTGACACGTTCTAGTATTAGAGAATTCAAGAAGCTGCATTCAAGGATTAGAAGAATTACATGTAAAGATTGGGTTGAGGAAATGACTCACTGGGGAAAATGATTGCTGTGTAAGCAGGAGGGTCTGAGTTCGGATTTCGCGCACCTGTGGAAAGCCATGCTTGACCATGCATATCTGTAACCCTATCAGTGGGGTGGAGGTGGGGGCAGAGACAGACAGATCCTATCACAAAAAACAAAGTGCTGAGGAGTAGAGGAAGATACCTGATGTCCACCTCTGGCCTCCATGTACTACATAGGTATACATACATACAAAGATATGCATATTTAATATATGTAATGACACTTGTACATGTATTATAATAACATTCTATATTATTTATTTCTATTTATTTATTGTTTTGAGTCAGCGTGCCCCTGTACCCCAGCTGGCCTGGAACTTGCTATGTAGACCAGGCTGGCCTTGAACTCACAGAGATCAGTCTGCCTCTGCCTCTTGAGGGCTAGGATAAGGCTGAGCCTGGCCTGGTTGATTTATTACCAGTGCTCAGGATGAAGCCCAGGGCCTTGGGCATGCTTAACACACACTACCAGTGACCTCCCAGCTCTTTAATACCATTTTAAAAATTGGTAATGTAGGTTGGTGAGACAGCTGTCAATCAGAGCCCTTGCTGCACAAACCTGACCACCTGAGTTTGATTCCCAGAACCCATAGTGGAAGGGGAGACCATGGCTTGTGTATGAACACACACACACACACACACACACACACACACACACACACAATTAGAGATGGTTCAGTGGTTAAGAGCACTGACTGCTCTTGTAGAGGACCCGGGATCCATTCCCAACAGCCACATGGTGGCTGGCCAACCATCTGTAACTCCAGTTCCAGGGGATCCAATGCCTTCTTCTGACCTCTGTGGGCATTGCATGCACAATGGTGTACTTACACACAGGCTGGCAAACAGTCATACACATAAAATAAAAATAAACAAATCTTGGGGCTGGAGAGATGGCTCAGCGGTTAAGAACATTGACTGTTCTTGCAGAAGACCTGGGTTCAAATCCCAGCACCCACATGGCCGCTAACAACTGTCCTTAACTCCAATTCCAAGGGATCCGAGAGCCTCTTCTGTCCTCCTCAGGCATTGCACGACACAGGTGCACTTACCTACATGCAGGCAATACACACATACACATAAAATAATAAATAAAATATTTTAAAAAATAAATCTTTTTAAAAAGCTAAGTACATATATTTAAGCAGTTAAATGGGTACCTGTGTATTATTCTTTTCTTGTTTTTTTCCATTGATGGTTATCAAACCCAGGTGTCATGCAGACCAGGAGTTTTACCCCTGTGCTAGACCCTTAGTTCTTTTCTCTTTTTTTCCCCCTAAAAAAAAAAAAAAAAGATTTATTTGTTTGTTTGTTTATTTATTTATTTTGGTTTTCTGAGACAGGGATTCCTTGTAGCCCCAGCTGGCCTGGAACTCACTATGTAGACCAGGCTGGCCTCACTCTCACAGAGATCCACCTGCTTCTGCCTCCCCAGGGCTGGGACTAAAGACAGATGTCACCAACGCCCAGATCTATTTTATTATTTTTAATTGTGTGTATATGTATGTATGTGCACATGTGAATGCAGGTGCCCATGTGGGCCAGAAGAGGGCATCAGACCCCTCTTCAGCTGGAGTTACAGGCATTTGTGAGCCCCCATGTGGGTGCTGAGAACTGAACTCTAGCCTTCTACAAGAGCAGTAAGCACACTTCACCACTGAGCCATCTCTCCAGGACTACCCCTATTTTGAGACCAGGTTTCACTCTCCAGCCCTGGCTGCTCTGGAACTCACTATGTAGGCCAGGTTGGCCTCAAACTCACAGAGATCTGCCTGTCTCTGCCTCCCAAGTGCTGGGATTGAAGACATGCACCACCACTCACAGCTGCTTAGTCTCAAAATCACTCCACAGCCCAGGCTGGCCTTGAACTTGCTATCCTCCTGCCTCAGCCTCCTCGGTGGCTGGGATCTGCATCCTGAGCCCAACAGGTTTAGATGTTGGAGTTCCTTGACTTTGAGTCCTGCTGATCCTCTCAGGTCTCTGGCCGAGCGTCTGGCCAGGGTGGGGCCCCCTGAAAGTGAGCCAGCCCGTGAAGCCTCAAGCATCGCTCTGGACCGAGTGACCCGTCTCTGCCACCGCGTCCTGGCTGACTTGTTATTTCAAGAGCTGCAGGTGAGTGAGTCCTGAGACTGGGGTGAGGGCTGTATCAGGATGGGGAGGCATACCCCCACACCCTACACCATACAGTTCCTTCTAACCCATGACTCAGTGTTCAGGGAAGCAGACAGGGCTGGGGATGATGACTATGTTGGCACCTGTTTGAGGGAGAGGAGGAGGCATAAGAAGGAAGAGGTGGGAGGATGTGGCCAAGGAGAGGACAGAGAGCTGCGGACAAGAGACTGCTGTGCGGTGCACTCCCTGCCGAGGTATCCCAGCTTCACGCTTTGCTCTCTCCGCTAGGGCCTCTTTCAGCCATCTCTGGTCTCTTTGAATGTCTTGAGAGGGCTAGGTAACAAGATGGGTAAGAACCTATGTAGAGCAGAGAGGGAAGAAACACTGACACATGTTCAGTAGATGACGTCAGCTGATCATGCCCCCTCTCTGCTCAGAATCCTAGACTCCCAAATCCCTGATAGCAAAAGCTGGGATCCTGGTCATGGTTAGACCTCATCTCCTCTCACCTCCAAACCTTCACTCCACTCCAGCCCTACCAGCCCAGCTGCTGTTCCTTAACTCCTCTGAGCCTTAGTACTTGCTGTTCCCTCTCCATGGAATGTTCTCCCTCTGATAACCCCATGGCTCCCCCCACCTTTTTTTTTTTCTTATTTTGGTCTTTTTGAGACAGGGTCTCCCAATAGTCCCATTTGGCCTAGAACTCACTATGTAGATCAGACTGGCCTCGAACACACAGAGATCTGCCTGCCTCTGCCTCCCAAGTGCTAGGACTAAAGGCCTGTGCCACCATGCCCGGTCTCCCTCCTTTTCATCTTAACTCAAATTTCACCTTCTCAGGGAGATGTTCCCTGGTTATCTCACTTAAAGTACAGTACCATGGGAGCTGGGCATGTGGGTGCACACTTGTAGTCACAGCTACTAGGGAAACTGAGGCCCAAGGATCCCTTGAGCTAAAGAACTTAGAGTCAGCATGGCCAGAGTAGATAGACCCCCATCTGCTGAAGGAGTGGGAGGGGTCCCGGAGGATTCTGCCATACATTCCTGCTGTTTTTGTTTCCCGAAGCCCTTTGCACTGCCTACTATACCATAGTTTTACTTTTCTCCCCATTTAAAATGCTGGGGAAGGGCTGGAGAGATGGCTTAGCAGTTAGGAACACTGGTTGTGCTTGCAGAAGACCCAGGTTCAAATCCCAGCACCCACATGGCAGCTAACAACTGTCTGTAACTCCAGTCCCAGGGGATCTGACAGCCTCTTCTGTCCTCCTCGGGCATTGCACAACAGGGTACACTTACCTACATGCAGGCAATACACGCATACACATAAAATAAAAATAATAAATAAAATATTTTTAAAATTTTTTAAATGCTGGGGATGGAACTCAGGACTTTGCATACTAGGAAGATGCTTTACCATGGAGCTACAGCCCCAACCCCTCACTGGAGGATTCAGGGCAAGTGCTCTACCACTGAGCCACACCCCAGCCCTCCCTGGGAAGATTCTAGGCAACTGCTCTACCATAGACATCCCTGAACTCTCTCCCACTGAATCTTACTGGATCCTTTTTATTCATTTATTTTATTTATTTTTATTTTATGTGTATTGAGTGTATTGCCTGTATGTGTGTAAGTGCACCCGTGTCGTGCAGTACCTGAGGAGGTCAAAAGAAGGTGTCTGTTGGATTCCCCTGGAACTGGAGTTACAGACGATTGTTAGCTTCCACGTGGGTGCTGGGAATTGAACCCGGGTCCTCTGGGAGAGCAGTCAGTGAGTGTTCTTAACCACTGAGCCATCTCTCCAGCCCTGGATTCTTTTTTAAAAAATTTTACTGCTGGGTGTGGTGGCGCACGCTTTTAATCCCAGCACTCGGGAGGCAGAGGCAGGCAGATCTCTGGGAGTTCAAGGCCAGCCTGGTCTACATAGTGAGTTCCAGGCCAGCTGGGGCTACAGGGAGACTCTGTCTCAAAAAAACCAAAAAAAAATTTTTTACTTATTTTTTTTAATTTTATGTGTATGAGTGTATTGCCTGCATGTATGTGAGTGCACCCGTGTCGTGCAATGACCAGAAGAGGGCTTTGGATTCCCCTGGAACTGAGTTAAGGACAGTTCATAGCCGCCATGTGGGTGCAGGGTCTTACTATGTAGCCCTAGCTGGCCTGGAACTCACAGAGATCTGTCTACCTGCCTCTGCCTCCCTAGCATTGGGATTAAGGTGTGTACCACCACACCCAGCTTGAATCCTCATCTATTTGTCTTTCTTTTGAGATAGGTTCTCTCTGTGGAGTCCAGGCCAGCTTCAGTCTCCCAAGTCCTCCTGCATCAGCCTCCCCAGTACCAAGATTTGAGGCATGAACCACCATACCCAGAGAAGCTCATGATCTACTTTTTTTTGTAACATTTATTTATTTAGTGTGTGTGCATGTGCCAAGATACACATATGGAGGTCAGAGGACAACTTGCAGGAGTCAGTTCTCTCCTTCCATCATGTGAATCCAGGGATTGAACTCAGGAGTGTGTGTGTGTGTGTGTGTGTGTGTGTGTGTGTGTGTGTGTGTGTGTATGTGTGAGTAAGTGAAAGGCAGAGTGGGAACCTGACCCTCTCCCTCCCCTGCTTAGAACCTGCCATGGCTCCCCAGTGCCACCAGGAAAAAGCTGACCCTCCTCACACCCAGGAGACCTTGTGCCCTCCAGCCCTGCCCATTAGACCAGCCTCATCACCCCAATCCCCATCATGGTCCTGGTATAGCCACCAGTCTGGGCTTTGGGGTGACACAGTCCCTCAGCACACACTTACAAAAGGCTAGTCTTGGCTAACTGTTCTGTTGTCGCTATGATAAAAGGTTTTCCGTTTTGTTTGGTTTAGTTTTGGTGTGTTTGAGACAGGGTTTTCCCGTAGCTCCAGCTGGCCTGGAACTTGCTCTGTAGAGCAGATTGGCCTCAATTTCACAGAGATCCTCCTGCCTCTGCCTTCAGAGTATTGGGACTAAAGACCTGTACCACCACACCCAGCTCAAGTCTTTTAAAATAGTTGCCCTTCACTGTGGCACATGCCTTTAATCCCAGCACTTGGGAGGCAGAAGCAGGAGGATCTCTGTAAGATTGAGGCCAGCCTGGTCTACGTAGCAATTTCCAGGTCAGCTGGGGCTACATCTGGAGCTATAGGGAGACCCTCTCTCAAAAAGAAAAAAAGACTTAATGAACACTTTTCCATAGTCCCAGGACTTGTGAGGCTGATGCAGGAGGTTCCTGAGTTGGAGACTAGCCTAAACTGTACAGTGAGGCCTGTCTCAAAAAAAAAAAAAAATGTATGATGAAACTGGTCCTGGTGGTTCACATCTGTAGTCTCAGGATTCAGGTGGAGGCATGAGGGTCGGAAGTTCAAGGTCATCCTTGGCTGTATAGTGAGTTGAGGATCATCCTGGACTACATAAGACCCAGTTTCAAAAAGAAAAGGACGGGGCTATTAGTACTAGAGAAAGCAGTTGTGCAAATCTCTATCCCCAGTACTCCAAAATAATAACAAACAATAACAACAATGAATAAAATTCCAAAACTCCTAATAGTTTTTTAAGGCGGGTCCCCAGTTTTTGTTTTGCACAGAGCTGAGCACTATGCAGTCTTGTCAGCCACGTCCTGGTCCTTTGTCCTGATTCTCCTTTGTCCATGACTACCCAAACCATGCACCTCTGATGGAGCTCAGTCCTCCCTCTCTGCGTTACCTAACATCCTCCAGATCTCCCAGCCTGGGGTTTCCTCCAGGAAGCCCTCCTTGATTGTCTGCCTGTCAGTCATCTTTCCACTGTCTATGATGGCCCCCAGCTGACCAGTCTTAAAAGACAAGCTCTGAGTTGTCACAATTAGGGAATGGATTAGTCTCTCTTCCATCTCTCAACTATGAGCTGCAGCAAGCAGGGCAAAGGGCCCTCCTCTCCTTCCTATGTCCCCAGCCACGTCACAGCCCTGGCTCTTCTGTGAAGAGTCTAAAGAATGTGCTCCTATGGACCTGGAGAGATGGTTCAGCTCAGCGGTTAAGAACACTGGCTGCTCTTGTACAGGACCCTTGTGCAGGGCTCTGTTCCCAGCACCCACATGGTGGCTAACAACTATCCTTAACTCCAGTTACAGAGGATCTGATGTGTCCTCTTCTGACCTCTGCAGGCACCAGGCCTGCATATACATACATGCAGGCAAAGCACTCATACACATAAAGTAAAAATAATCTTTAAAAAAAAAAAATCTTGGACCGGGAGTGGTGACACATGCCTTTAATCCCAGCCCTTGGGAAGCAGAGGCAGGTGGATCTCTATGAATTCAAGGCCAGCCTGGTCTCCATAGTGAATCCAGGACAGCTGGGGCTACAGGGAGACCCTGTCTCAAAAAGACCAAAAAAAAAAAAAAATCTTTTAGGAAGGCTGAGTGTGGTGGAGCATGGCTTTAATCCCAGTACTCAGGAGGGGACACAGGCAGATCTTTGTGAGATCAAGGCCAGCCTGGTCTACCTAGTGAGTCCCAGGTCGCCTGGGGCTACAGGGAGACCCTATCTCAAAACAACAACAACAAAATCTTTGTGTCTGTGTCTTCTTTTGAGACAGGGTCTCTCTGTAGCCCCAGCTGTCCTGGAACTCACTATGTAGACCAGGCTGACCTTGAACTCACTGAGATCCGCCTACCTCTGTCTCCCACAGTGCTGGGATTAAAGCCTGAGCCACCACAGGTGGCTTTTTTTTTTAAAGATTTTTTTTGTTTGGCCCTGTGAGGTGGTGCAAGCCTTTAATCCCAGCACTCTGGGAGGCAGAGGTAGGTGGACTCTGGGAATTTGAGGCCAGCCTGGTCTACATAGCGAGTTCCAAGCTAGCTGGAGTTACAGGGAGACCCTGTCTCAAAAAGACAAAAAAAAAAAAAAAAAAAAAAAAAAAAAAAAAAAGTATCCCTGACCCAACATAGTGCAGAACACTCATCCCAGCACTTGGGAGATAGAGGCAAGAAATCAGGAGTTCAAGGCCACCGGTGCTACAGGAGACCTTGCATCAACTTTTTAAAAAATGGAAAGAAATCTTGTTCCTAAGAAGTGGAAGGATGGAAGGGAGGAGGCTGTGACCCTCCCTTCGGCACTCTGTCCCACCCAGCCGCACTTCAACAAGCTGATGCGCAGGAAGTGGCTGAGCAGCTCCGAAGCTCTGGATGGCATCGTGGGCACCCTGGGCGCCCAGGCCCTGGCTCTGCGCAGGATGCAGGATGAGCCTTACCAGGTGCGCTGGTGGTGGGGAGGGCGGGAAGAAGGAGGTGCTGAGAGTCAGTGCACTCCTGCTTGGGGAAACCCTTCCAGACATGGGGGAAGAAGTCAGCCTTCTCCCAACACCTTGGCACCATTGCGGGGGGGGCTGCAGCCCCCCCCCCCCGAGCCTGGCAGGTGGGAGCGATCTGGAGAGTTTCAGCCCTGTTCCCTGTCCCCAGGCGCTGGTGGCGGAGCTGCACCGGAGGGCGCTGGTTGAGTACGTGCGGCCGCTGCTCCGCGGTCGTCTGCGCTGCCGCTCGGCTCGGACCCGGAGCCGCATGGCCGGGAGGCTCCGCGAGGACGCGGCGCAGCTGCAGAGGCTGTTCCGGAGGCTGGTGAGTGCCGGGCTGGGAGAGGAAAGCTTGAGGGCCTTGACTTCCAATGGGGAATGGAGGAAGGCTCCTGGGGCGAGCAGAAGCCAGGGTGTGTGATGATGCATACCCACCACCTGGTACCCGGGAGGCTGAGGCAGGAGGATTACGAGTTTGAGACCACCCTGGCCTACACATGGAGAGTCCGTTTCAAAAGAAACAAAAATGGGGAATATAGTGGTACATACCTGTAATTCCAGCACTGGAGAGGATGAGGCAGGAAGGTTGTGATTTAGAGGGCTGCCTCCAGTGCCTAGTAAGTTCCAGGCCAACCAGGGCTATGTAGCAAGACTTTTGTCTTAAAAATCATATACAGGCTGGAGAGATGGCTGAGCGGTTAAGAGCATTGGCTGCTCTTGCAAAGGACCCAAGTTCCATTCCCAGAACCCACTTGAGGTAGCCACAAGGAATTTGAGGCTCTCTTCTGACCTGTAGGCAACTAACATGTAGGCAAGGTATCAAGCCACACTTTTAGTCCCAGCACTCCTGGAGGCAGAGGCAGGCAGATTTCGGTGAGTTTTTAATTTAAAAATCTTCAAATCTAGGAATTTGAAAGAACTGAAATTTATTTGTCTACATTTGTAATCAATAGCTGGAAGGGAGTCAGACTCGACTGCTACTGTAGAAATTTGTAGCCTGGTGCCCAGTATTCTCCAAATGATAATAGTTTGCAATTTTTTTTTTCGGTAGAGGAACCCAGAGCCTTGCACATGCTGAGCTAAAAAAATTTTTAAAAATTAAAAAAATTAAAAAAAAACCGGGGCTGGAGAGATGGCTCAGCGGTTAAGAGCACTGAATGCTCTTGCAGAGGACCTGGGTTCGATTCCCAGCACGCACATGGCGGCTACAACCATCCTTAACTCCAGTTCCAGGGGAATCCGAAACCCTCTTCTGACCTCCGTGGCATTGCACGACACAGGTGCACTCACATACATGTAGGCAATTCACTCATACACATAAAATAAAAATAATAGCCAGGCGTGGTGGCCCACG
>NW_008354956.1:1406628-1407635 GCF_000622305.1 Nannospalax galili | reverse complement strand
AACAAAATAAAAAAAAACAGCCCTTAGAATAATTTTATTTCCTCCCACCAATCCCCACTAATCTCCTCCAGGGATTAAACCCTGGGCCTTGAGCTTGTCAAATGCTGTACCCCTGATCTATAGCCCCAGGCCTTGTTTTTTGTTTTTGTTTGTTTTTGAGACAGTGTCCAGCTGTGTCACCCAAATCCTTTTGTGTTAGCTTTGTTCTTAGGAGATGGGGTCTTATGCAGTTCTGACTGGCCTCAAATTCTTTGTGGCTGAAGATGACTTTGAGCTCCAGTTCCTCCTAGCTCTGCCTCCCAAGTGTTTGGATGACAGACATGTGCCTCCACACCTGGCTAGAATAAATATTATTATTATTATTATTATTATTATTATTATTATGTTTTTAAAAATATTTTATGGGCTGGAGAGATGGCTCAGCAGTTAAGAACACTCACTGGTCGTTCTAGCAGAAGACCCCAGTTCAAATCCTAGTACCCACATGGCAGCTAACACCTGTGCATAACTCCAGTTCCAGGGGATCTGACAGTCTCTTCTGTCCTTGGGCATTGCACAACACAGGTGTACTTACCTACATGCAGGCAATAACACTCATACACATAAAAAATATATATTTTTTAAAATATTTTATTTATTATTTTTATTCTATGTGTATGAGTGATTGCCTGCATGTAGGTAAGTGCACCCCTGTCATGCAATGCCCACAGAGGTCAGAAGAGGGTGTCGGATTCCCAGAACTGGAGTTACAGTTGGTTGTTAGCCGAAATGTGGGTGCTAGGAATCGAACCCGGGTCCTCTGTAAGAGCAGCAGCAGATGGCTCTTAACTGCTAAGTCATCTCTCTAGCCCCTAGTTTAATTTTTTTTTTTTTTGAGACAGGGTCTTTGTAGCCCCAGCTGGCCTGGAGCTCACTAGGTAGGTCAGGCTGGCCTTGAACTCACAGAGATCCGCCTGCCTCTGCCTCCCAAGTGCTGGGACTACAGGCATGCGCCACCACACCCAGGT
>NW_008354956.1:1382992-1406322 GCF_000622305.1 Nannospalax galili | reverse complement strand
TTTTTTTTTTTTAAAAAAAATTTTTTTTAAATTTTTTTTTTTTTAAAAAAAAAAATTTTTTTTTTTTTTTTTTTTTTTTTTTTGAGACATGGTCTCACTATGCAGCTCTTGCTGTCTTGGAACTAGTTGACTGACCTAGAACTCACCTGCCTCTGCCTCTGGAGTGTCAGGATCAAAGTCATCTTGTAACCTAACCTTAGATTATCTTCAAAGCTATATCAATTATATAGAGGGTTTTCCTTGAAATACCTGAAGGTTCCAACTAACAGCCTGGAGAGTGAAGCCCGGAAGAGCCTAGACAGGGGCAAGCCTCAGCATGGGAGGGTTATTTGGGGGTGCAGTGTTTGCCGGTACAGTGCTTGAGCATGCCGCGGCTTTGTGTGATTTTCGGAAACACTTTTCCCCACAGGAGTCCCAGGCCTCCTGGCTGGACCCGGTGGTGCCGCATCTGGCCGAGGTCCTGCAGTTGGAAGACACTCCGAGCATCCAGGTGGAGGTCGGGGTGCTGGTGCGCGACTACCCAGACATCAGGTGAGTGGCCAGAGCGCCTGCCCAGGACGTGTGTGGATCTGGGCATCCGTCCCCGTGTTTCCTGCCCCGCGGGTGAGCGTGTCTGATGGCCGTTTCCTGCTGCTACCAGGGCATTCTTAATAGATTTCCCTCCTTCTGCCGCCACCAAGGCTCACAAACAAACAAGCGGTCACAGGAAGCCCAGGGCAAGGGGGGCGCGGGGCGGCCAGCAGCAGGAAGGGCTGGCCCTGCAGGGAGCCGCCTGGGACGCGGGGACAGCACAGCACGCGCGCGCGGGCGCACACGCAAGGGAGAGCTGCAGACACTGGCGCCATCCAGATCCTAGTGGGCCATCCCCCAGCCTCAATGTCCGCATCTGTGGTCTGGGGATAATATTCTCTTCATGGGTTTTTGTGGGACTTCATCTTCGTTGCTATTGAGGACAGGGTAAGAATGTTGCTTAGTTTTTCTGCCAGTCCTCACAGCAAGCACTTCAGGTGTCCTCTCCAAAAAGGGACAATTGGAGCTGGAGGGATGGCTCAGTGTTAGAGCCCCTGCCTAGAATCCCCCAGGGAGGGGCTGGGGGTGCGGCTCAGTGATAGAGCATTTGTCTAGCAGGCACAAAATCCTGGATCCCATACACAGCACAAAAAGGGATTTTTTAAAGTGAAATTAAAGTTATTTTTTAAAATATATGCAAAAAAATATTAAGCATGGTGGTGCATGCTAAAGGCACTTGCGAGGCAGAAACAGATGGATCTCTGAGTTTGAGACCAGTTTGGTCTACTTAGTGAGTTCCAGAGCATCTGTGAGAAAAAGTTAAATTAAATTAAAATTAAAATATAAATTTAATAACATCTGCAGAGTGCTGAATCTCTGATTTTGCAAGTATCAGCATTAGACATTGGAAACCTGGGAATCCAACCCAAACTAGCAAACTGACTTCAAAGCCAGGATCCAGCATGGCCACCATGAGTACCAAAGGGTAATTTGGTGACAGTAGCGATGAGAGACGTGGTACCTATGACACTGGGCTTGTGTGGCAGCCAGACCTATGCTACCAGTGAGACCTCAGTGGAGTGAGGTGGGAAATGGGAGCAGTTTAAGTCAAGCTCCTGGAACTTTCCAGGCTAGCCTCAAACTCACAGAGATCTGCCTACCTCTGACTCCTGAGTGCTGGGACTAAAGGGGTGAGCCACCATGCCCCACTATTTTTATTTTTTTATATTTTGTTTATTATTTTTGATTTCTGTGTATGAGTGTGTTGCCTGCATGTATGTCAGTGCATCCACACACACAATGCCTGTGGAGGCCAAAGAGGGCGTAAGATCCCCTGGAATTGGAGTTATGGACCCTTGTTAGCCACCATGTGGGTGCTGGGAATTGAACCTGAGTCCTCTCTAAGAGCAGCCAGTGCTCTTAACTGCTGAACCATCTCTCCATCCCAAGATCTGAGTTTCTGAAGTTGAACCTCAGACTGTGGATCAGAACTTGAATCTGATGCTAAGTTTGAGATTCATAGGCTGGGCTTGAAAGATCCAGGTACTTAGCTGTGTTTTAGTTTGAACTGGAAGGTTTTAGAGCTATATTGGGTTTTTGTTTTGTTTTGTTTTTGTTTTTGTCTTTTTGTGTGTGTGTGTCTTTTTGAGACAGGGTCTCTCTGTAGCCCCAGCTGTCCTGGAACTTACTATGTAGACCAGGCTGGCCTCAAATTTACAGAGATCCACCTGCCTCTGCCTCCCAAGTGCTGGAATTAAAGGCATACGCCACCATGCCCAGCTTAGTTTTTGTCTTTTTGAGACATGGTCTCCCTATAGCCCCAGTTGGCTTAGAACTCTCTATGTAGACCAAACTGACCTCAATTTTACAGAGATCCACCTGCCTCTGCCTCCCAAGTGCTGGATTAAAGGTGTGTGCTACCACACCTGGCTAGAGCTGTTCTGAAGTTTCTTTTCGGAGCTGCAGGATTCCATAGAAGATGAAGGTATTGAGCTTTCTGAAGGTGGCAGTGAAGACCCCAGAGGTCTGCTTCATATGAGAGTTCTCAAGTCAAAGTGTGCTCAGGAGCTTGAGTTAAGATGTATTCTGTATTGCTAGGTGTAATGGCGCACACCTTTAATCCCAGTACTTAGGAGGCAGAGGCAGGCAGATCTTTGTGAGATCAAGGCCAGCCTGGTCTACATAGTGTTTCAGGCCAGCTGGGGCTACAGGAAGACCCTGTCTCAAAGCAAACAAACAACAACAAAGAGATGTAGAGTAGTTCTGGAGCCGGTTTGGTGGCACAAGCGTACCACGGTGTGTGTGTGCAGGTCAGAGGACAGCTTGAGAGGGATGGTCAGCTCTCTCCGTCCACCTTGTGGGTTCTGGCGATCATACTTGGGTAGTGAGGCTCGATGGCAAGAGCCCTAACCCATCTCCCTGGCCCTAGTTTGTTATTTTACTTTTAAAATTATGTGTATTGTGTGCAGGAATTCAGTGTCCTCAGAGGCCAGAGGTGTCTGTCCCCCTGGAGCTGGAATTATAGGCAGTAATGAGGTGCCTGATGTGGGTGCTGGAAATGATCTTGGACCCTTTGGAAGAGCAGTATGTGTGTTGAACTGCTGAGCCATCTCCCTGGCTCTAGTTTCGGAGTTTTATTTTTGAGACAGGGCCTCACGTAGCCCTGGTTGGCCTGGAACTTACTGTGTAGACCAGGCTGGCCTCAGTCTCAGAGATCCTCCTGCCTCTGCCTCACCAGTGCTGGAATTAAAGGCGTGTGCCACTAGACTGGAGTTGGATTGATTGAGACAGCCCTGGCTGGCAAGGAACATATAGCAAACTCCTGTCCCAGCCTCCTGAGCACTGGGACTATATAAGTGATCTATGGCATCCATTTTTGAGGTTTATTTTTGGATTGTCGATCAAGAGTTGAGATGTGATTTTGAGGGAAGGTTTTAGTAGTTTGCATTCAGAGGCAGGGCTTGCAGAATATAGCCGATTTTGAGCACAGCTTTGGACCATGAATTTTAATCTTGGAATGGAATTCTGGGAATATGTTGGGAGCAATGTGAGTATTCCAAGGGATGAATGTTCTAGAATGATCTAAATGGAGATAAAGTGAGTTGACGTTTGGATGTCAATTCCCAAACTGCAGTGGTATGGATGTCCAGACCTGCCCTGGGGAAAGAGGGTTAGGACAGCAATGGAGGGGGAGCTGTCAGGTGTGATGCTTTTAGACTAGCTGTGAGCAGTGACCAGGAGGCCATTGGGAGGGAGGTGATGATGTCACTGGTGCAATGGGTCAGGGGATTCTGGTATCAAATGGAGGAGGTAGAAGTGCAGGTGTGTAAACTCAGGTACTCAGGAGGCTGACAGCAGTCAGAAATCCAGTACCAACCTGGGAAACTTAGTGAGAAATATCTGACAAAACAGAACTGAAAAGGAAGGTTGCAGCTCAGAGGTAGAGTCCCTGCCTAGAATTACCCAGTGAGGGACTGGGGGTGTGGCTCTTAAAAAAGACCGCTGAGCCGGGTGTGGTGGCGCATGCCTTTAGTCCCAGCAGTCAGAAGGCAGAGGCAGGCGGATCTCTGAGTTCAAGGCCAGCCTGGTCTATATAGTGAGTTCCAGGCTAGCTGGGACTTTAAGGAGACCCTGTCTCAAAAAGCCAAAAAAAACCAACTTCTGAGCAAAATTAAGGTCAATTAATGAGGATCTGAGACTTGGAGCAAAAAGACTGAAGACTCTACTACTAGGTTTGTAGATGAGGGTTCTGGTAGATTCTGCGTGGAAAACTGGAAATGGCTGCTGAAGACTCGGACAGGAGATAATGCAAAGAAATGGGACATTGGGGTTCCAGAGTTCTACTGGAACCCAGTACTACTCCCAGGACCCCCAAACACCTTTAATTCCCTCTCCCACTAGGCGGAAGCATGTGGCGGCCCTCCTTGACATCCGAGGCCTTCGAAATGCAGCTGCCCGTCAGGAGATCCTGGCAGTGGCCCGGGACCTGGAACTGTCGGACAGCGGCACCCTGTCACCCCCTCGGGACCATGCCTTCTTTGCTGACATCCCTGTTCCCCACTCATCTTTCTGCCTCGGCATCCCTCTCTTGCTGGGCCGCCTTCCTGTCTCCCGGCTGGCCAGGCCCAGTCTGGCCTGTCTGCCCCTGCGGCCTCGGCCTCCATCTCCAGCCAGGCCCCGAGCCCAGCGCTGAGGCTCTGGGTACCTTTCACATTGCTGCTGATACATCATGTTCCTTCCCTGTCCCCTGTGACCCCCTGCCCGGGACACAGAGCTCTGGGATGGAAGATTCCTTAGATGTCCCACCCAGCCCAGAGGGTCCCCTCCAGGAGTGAAACAGAGTCCAGAAACAGCCAAGAGCTCCCCAAGGCTGTGAAGCCCATTCCCAGCACCCTCCTCCCCCATAGCCTGGCCTGGTGTGGGTGGTGTTCTGGAAAGCTCTACAGAAATATCCCAGCCCCTTTCCCCTCACCTCAAGGTCTGGACCCAATCCAAAGTATTAAGGAACGGTCAATACTTACAATAAAGAGGTTTCTATTTAACACTAGGAAGGGCTGAGTCCCAAGTGCTGTGGGGGTGGTGGGGGGAGGAAGGACAGGGGCAGGGCCTAGGGCCAAGCTCTCTTTGCACACACCCAAGGCCACCAGGGCTGGGGTCCAACTCCTGGCTAGGACAGTAGACAGGGAGAGAGGCCACGGAACACCAGACGCTATCCAGCTGTCCTTGAGCTGTGTGGCTCTGAGGCAGGCACTTGACCACTCTGAGCCAGGCACTGTTTTGTTTGTCTCAAAGTGCATGTCATTTTCTGGCTCTTGGTGGTACCATCTTAGCACAGCCCTCCCCATCTATCCTTAGTGGGGAAACCTTGTCCAAAGAGGAAGGAGGTTGGGGGCTGGGCTGGCGGCATCCAGGGCGCCCTCCTGGGTTGATGCAGGAAAGTCTCAGGGTGGGAAAAGTTTCAGCTTCTCAACCCCCCAGCCCAGCCGGATCCTGGTCCCCACAGAGACCTTGAGGTCAGCTCTCTGCTGACCCCTGCCCCTCCGGCCTCAGTTGGACAGCTGGTGATGGATGCTTCCTGACCTGGGTTGTGTTTTATTTTATCTTTTCCCTGAGAAGTCGGAGAGAGGAGGCAGCCAGGGGTCAGTACAGGGACTGGGGTTGGAGGCTCACGCACAGTCTAGATACTGGCAACAACTTGGGGGACTCAGGCCTCTGGGAGCCTTCAAGCTATGTGACCCTGGAGGGGAAGTGGTCAGTCTCTGGGCTGTGGTTCCTGCCCCTCCCTGGGGAATTGTTTCACTTCTCTTGGTCCAGGCAGAGGTAAGGTATCCAGAGAGTTGTCCCCCCACCTTTGGCATGTCACCCTCCCGAAAGTGGCACTCCAGTGTCACTGATGTACAAGAAAGGGGAATTGAATCAACAGTCTGCCGGCACTTACGTAATTACACTTCTATTTAATCTCAGTTTGGTCCTGTTTTGTTCTCTTCTGACTTTGTTTTCTCTGAAAAACAGCTTTATCTTCAGACGTGGGGAACTGCGGGCACAGGCCAGCCCAGGCTACATCGCAAGACTCTTACCCCATCTAAAAATAGGGGGAGGGAAGAATCGGTGAGATGGCTCAGTGGGTAAAGGTGTATGCCACAAACATGACCTGGGTTTAATCCCCAGGACCCACATGGTGGAAGGAGAGAACTCACTTCTGTGAATTGTTCTCTGACAAGCGCAGACACACACACAGACAAAAAGTAATTTTGGGTTTTTCTGTTTTTTGTTTTGAGACACGGTCTTACTATGTAGCTCTAGTTAGTCTGGAACTCTATGTAGACCAGAGATCTGCTTGCCTCTGCTCCCTAAATGCTGGGATTAAAGGTGTGCACCACCATGCCCACCGCCAGTGCCTTTCAGATGAACTGTGGATTCAGAGACATCTCTCTCTGTTTAAGGCAGCTCCATCAGAGCTAATAGAAGATGCTGCAGGCCAAGGTTCGCTGGGGGGGAGAAGCCAGGGGCTTGGGCAGAGCCAGCACAGTCAGGCTTCTGGTCCACTTCACCAGTAATCTAGAACCAAACAGATGTGATGGTACACAAGCGGGGTGGCATTTTGCACAGGCAGATGATGGAGAGCAAGATACAGAGCTCTTCCTAAGGCAGGCAGGGTGGAAGTGTGAGGCTGGCCTGGGCTGCACAGTAGGCACCTATTTCCAGAGAGAGAATCACAAACATCAATGGAGCTGGGCTTGGTGGCACATACCTTTAATTGCAGCACTTCAGAGGCAAACCCAGTCGGAGCTCTGTGAGTTCCAGGCTAACCTGGCCTACATAGAGTTCCAAGGCAGCCAGGGTTGCATAGTAAGATCCTGTCTCAAAAAGAAAAAAAAACGGGCAAATTTGTTCAGTGGAGTTTGATGAGGCCTTAAAGGCAACACTGTGAGGCTGATTAAAGATTGGACCAGGCCATGGGCCAGTGAGATGACTCAGCAGATAAAGGCGCTTACCACCAACCCTGATGGCCTGAGTTTGATCACTGGAACCCACATGGTAGAAGGAGAGAACTGACTTCCACAAGTATGCAGTGGCATTTACATGTTCACGCATACGTATACACACAATAAATAAATACACCTAAAAAAAAAGATTAAATCCTGGCACACGCCTTTAATCCGAGCACTCGGCAGAGGCAGGTGGATCTCACAGAGGTGAGATAGAGGCCAGCCTGCTCTACATAGTGAGTTCCAGGCCAGCTGGGGGTATAGGAGACTCTGTCTCAAAAAGACATATATAATATTGTTTATTTTTATTTTATGTGTATGAATGTATTGCTGTGTTGTGTTATGCAGTGCCTACACAGGTCAGAAGAGGGCGTTGAATCCCCTGGAACTGCAGTTATGGATGGTTGTTAGCCATCATGTGCATGCTGGGAATTGAACCTGGGTCCTCTGCAAGAGCAGTCAGTACTCTTAACCGCTGGACCATCTCCCCAGTCCCCATCTTTGAATTTTTATTTTTTATCTTTTTTTTTGGTATGTAGCCAAGGTTATCCTTGAACTTGTGATTCTCCTACCTCAGCTGTGATTACAGGTATGTACCATCATGCCAGGCTCATCTTTTCTTTTTACTTTTATTTATGTGTGCGCACGCACGTGTGTGTGTGTGTGTGTGTGTGTGTGTGTGTGTGTGTGTGTAGGTCAGAGGACAACTTGTAGGACTCAGTTCTCTCCTTCTACCATGTGGGTCCTGGGATTGAACTCAGGTCATCAGGCTTGGCTGCAGGCACCTTTACTCACTGAGCCATCCTGTCAGCCCCCAGCTCCTATTTTCTTTTTCATTTAGTTTTATATAATTTCCATTTCCTCTTATGATTTCCATTTTTGGCCTCTGAGTTATTTACTTTCCAAATACTTGTGGCATTCTGAGATAACTTCATGGTGTTGATTTCCGTTATGGTCAGAGAAAACATTTTGTAATATTTCAGTCTTGTAAACAGCATTAAGCCATGACCTACCCTTTCGCTCAGCCTGACTACCCTGCATTTTAAATATTTTTATTACATATTTATTGATTTCATGTGTGTGTGGTGTGGAGGGCAGAAGACAACTTTCAGGAGTTGGTTCTCTCCTTCCACTGTGTGGTATCTGGGGATCCAACTGAAGTCTGGTTTTACT
This sequence comes from Nannospalax galili, assembly GCF_000622305.1. NCBI lineage: Eukaryota > Metazoa > Chordata > Mammalia > Rodentia > Spalacidae > Nannospalax > Nannospalax galili. The sequence continues at coordinate 1,398,151 of NW_008354956.1, read as the reverse complement.
CACTGACCCATCTTGCTGGCCCAATTAAAAGAAATTTAAAAAAAAAATTTTTTTTGAGACAGGGTTTCCCTGTAGCCCCAGCTGTCCTGGAACTCACCATGTAGACCAGGCTGGCCTTGAACTCACAGAGATCTGCCTGCTTCTGCCTCTTGAGTGCTAGGATTAAAGGCATGCGCCACCACGCCCGGCCCTTTTTTTTTTTTTTTTTTTTTTTAAGCAAGGGTCTCCCGATAGCCCCAGTTGGCCTAGAGCTCATTATGTAGACCAGACTGGCCTCAGACTCACAGAGATCCACCTGCCTCTGCCTCCCAAGTGCTGGGATGAAAGGTGTCGACCACCATGCCTGGCTAAGCAGTCGATTTTGTATGAGAGAAATTTAAATAATGGGAAGTCGAGATTGTGTGTTTCCCCATATAGTTAGTTCTACTCTTGTGCTCCTCAGTCCTTGGTACAGGCCCACATTTCCACCTGGGATCTCCTCCTTCTGCCCCAAGGCTTTAGTGACATTTCTGAACCTTTGGAAAAACTATTTTTCTCTCCTGCTTAAAAAAAAAAAAATTTGGGCTGGAGAGATGGCTTGGCAGTTAAGAACACTGACTGTTCTTGCAGAAGACCTCAGTTCGAATCCCAGCACCCACATGGCCACTAACAACTGTCTGAAACTCCAGTTCTAGTGGCTCTGATGACCTCTTCTGTCCTCCACGGGCATTGCATGACACGGGTGCACTTACATACATGCAGGCAGTACATGCATACACATAAAATAAAAGTAATAAAAATTTTCAGTGGTGGACCATTGAGATGGCTCAGCTGCTAAAGACAGTGTGGCACATGAGCAGCTGTACTTATGTGAACACACATCATACACACAGATATACAGATTTCTTTTTAAAAAGAACCAAAGGGTAGGGGGCCTGGAGGACCTGGGTTCTGTTCCCAGTGCCTACATGGTGGCTAACAACCATCCATAATTCCAGTTCCAGGAGATCTGGCGCCCCCTTCTGGCCTACACAGGCATTGCATACATATGCTGCACTTACATATATGCAGGCAAAACACTCATGCACATAAAGATTTTAAAAAGTGCTGAGTGTGGTGGTGCAGGCCCTTAATCCCAACACTTGGGAGGAAGAGGCAGATGGATCTTTGTGAGCTCCAGCCTGGTCTACAGAGTGAGTTCCAGGTCAGCCAGGGCTACAAAAAGGGTGAGATGTAGGCACTTGCTGTGTAAGCCAGATGGCCTGAGTTCCATCTCTGGAAACCACATTAAGGTGAAAGGAGGGAACTGACTTTACACAGCTGTTCCCACCACATGTTCTTCCCCACCCCCACAGCAATAAAATAAACCAAAACACCACCTGAGTTGGAGCATGGGGTACAGAAGCCCTGGGAAGGCGTGGCCCAGCCAGTTTCTCCCTCCCTGCCCAGGGTGGGGAGTCAGCACCTAAGGAGTCTCTCCCCTTCCTTTTTTAAAATGTGTACAAGTGTACTGCCTGCATGTGTGTAAGTGCACCCATGTCATGTAATGCCTGCGGAAATCAGAAGACAGCATTGGATCACCAGAACTGGAGTTACAAATGGTTGTTAGCCACCATGTGGGTGCTGGAAATCTCCAGCCCCCAAATTAATTACTTATTTAATTTATTTATTTTCTATTTTACGTGTATTAGTGTTTTGTCTACATGTATGTATGTGCACCATGTGTGTACAATGCCTGTACAGGTCAGAAGAGGGAGTTGTATCCCATGGAAATGGAGTTACAGATGGTGGTTAGCTGCCATGTGGGTGCTGAGAACCAAACTCAAGTCCTCTGCAAGAACAGTCAGTGCTCTTAATTGCTGAGCCTTCTCTCCAGCAGTCTCCCCCCTTCTAAGGACCCAAAGAGCAGGCCAGGGGCCATCACTCTTGACTGTGAAGTTCCCAGGAAAACACCTGCATGGCACAGCATGCCACCCAGAGTCCTCAGGGGACAAGAGTGGATGACCTCTGTTTCCTCCACTCTCAGAATCCCACCTGCCGCCACCAGCTGGGGTCTCTTGGACCTCCTCCTTCTGACCTCTGCCAGACCCCACCTGAAGTTCCACCTCAGAGTCCCTGTGCTCCCTGGAGCTCAACCCCCAAATTCTACCGAGGAGCCCAGTCGTCATCCGGTACCCCTTGGCACCTAAGGCCACATCCATGATGCCCCGCCCTCTGCAAGAACACTAAATCCGCTAAAATCCTTTCTGACTAACGCTCCCTCTTGCCCCCCCCCCACTTTTTGAGACAGGGTCTAGCTGTCCTGAAATTCACTATGTAGACCAGGGTGGCCTTGATCTCACAGAGCTCTGCCTGACTCTGCCTCCCGAGTGCTGGAACTAAACTTATGCACCACCACACCCAACTTTGATCCCTCTTTTTTGAATGACTAGTCCTGTCCCTTTGGAGCCCTCTACCCTCAGCAGAGTCAAGGAGTACTGGGCTACAGAGAAACAAAAAACAAATAAACAAAAACAGCCAGGGGACCAGCAAGATGGCTTATCATATAAAGGAGCTTGCTGCCAAGCTGAGATTGATTCCTAGGACCCACATGATGGAAGAAAAGAACTCACTCCCACAAATTGTCCTCTGAGCCCCACCCCTCACATGGACATATCCTGAGGAGGCCTTTCCCCTGCCACAATAAATAAAAATTATTGAGAAGGCACAGGCCTATATTCCCAACAAACCAGAGGTGGAGAATCAAGAGATCAGCGAGTTCCAGGCCAGGCTGGAATACATAGCATCCTGCAGCCCGTCTCCCTTCCAAATTCAAATAATTTAGGTTATCTGCAAGCTCCAGGCAGCAGCCCTGGTTTTCCCCCTGTAAATCCTGAATAATTAGAACCAGGGACGATAAAGGTGAGAACTAGGCTCAGCAGGTTGTGTAATAAGGAAGGGCGACTCACTAAAGAGAATTCCCAGAAGTTGGTTTGTAGCTGTTCTAACCAGTTCCCAGCAGAAGGCAATAGAGCATCTAGTTCTAACAACACCGGGTTTTCCAACAGAGGGCAGTAGAGAGCCAGGGAGAGGCCGGCTCCCCACTACTAAGGTCTCTCACTTTGCTGAGGGTTTTACAGACTACCTGGCTTAATCTGGCCTCAGAATCCACAGACCTTGTCCACATTATTCACTGAAAGACGGCGGTGTGCTGGGTCACTTGGTCCTATGTCCCAACTGGGGACACTGTTCAGGTTCAACTGCTGTTCCTTTGTGTGTGTGCGTGTGTGTGTGCGTGTGTGTGTGCCCACGCACATGTGTATGCATGAGAGTGTGTGTGCCCATAAGTGTGCATGCCAAAGTCAGAGCAAGAGGGTGTCTTCCAGGGCTGGAGAGATGTCTCAGTGGTTAAGAGCACTAGCTGAGGCTGGGGGTGGTGGTGCACACCTTTAATCCCAGCACTTGGGAAGCAGAGGCAGGAGGATCTGTGAGTTCAAGGCCAGCCTGGTCTACATAGTAAGTTCCAGGCCAGTTAGGACTACAGGGAGACCCTGTCTCAAAAATACCAAAAAAAAAGAGCACTGGCTGCAGAGGATCTGGGTTTGTGGGTTTGGCTCCCAGCACCCACATGGCAGCGCACAATCATCTGTAACTCCAGTTCCAATTCCAGGGAATCTGATGCCCTCTTCTGGACTTTGTGGGCTTTGCATGCATGTGGTACACTTAAATACATGCAGGCAAAACACTCATACACATTAAATAAATGAAATAAACAAAAATAGAGTGTCATCCTCTGTCACTCTGTCTTGTTTTGAGACAGGGTCTCTCACTGAACCAGAAACTTGCCAACTTGCCATTTCTCCTAGGCTGGCTGGCCAGCAGCCTCACTAGTTCCACCTATCTCCTCTCTCTGATGCTGGGGTTACAGGCATTACATGAGTGCTGGGGATTCGAACTCAGTTCATCTCCTGAGCCCCCCAACCTCTGTTCTTTTCATTTGTTTGTTTGAAGTCAGGGCCTTCCTATAGCCCCAGCTAGCCTGGAACTTGCTATGTAGACCAGGCTGGCCTCAAACTCACAAAGGTCTGCTTGCCTCTGCCTCCTGAGTGCTGTGATTAAAGGCCTGCATCAGCACACCCAACTCCCAACCTCTGTTCTTGAGTTGCCCAAGACCAAGCACCCTAGCTCGTACTCCACCTTTAGGGCTCCTGTGCCCACCTGCTCGGGGCTTCCAGACTATGTCTGGTTCTCTCTCACCAGCCACAGGGAATTTGACCATTTATTTATTGTCAACTTGACAAATAGTGGCCTGACTGTGAGCCTCACAGTGTCATTGGCTCTGAGAATACATGTAAGCCAAAAAGACAAGAGAAAATCTGCCCACAGACCCCAGCCCAGAAGGCCAAAGTTCAGGCAGCAGCTGCTTCTATGAACTCATGGAGCCCAAGAGGACACAGGTATCCCAGAAAAGGCTTATATTTCAGTGATAAAGCTCTGTATGATGGCCCACACATGTGATGCCAGCTCTCAGGAGGCTGAGGCAGGAGGATCATGAATTTGAGGCCAGCCTGGGCTACTTGTTAAGATCCTGTCTCATAGGGGGAGAGATGGCTCAGCCATTTAGAGCTCAGTGTGGGGAATCAGCCTGAGATTCCAACACTCAAAACCGGAGTTCAGATCCCAGTAACCACATCAGGTAGCTCACAATGGCCTGTGACTCCAGGTAGGTCAAGGGGCATCTAATGTCTCTGGCCTACACTCACGAGCACATACCCCACACAGACACACATGAAGACGCAGGCAGACATCTGTGAGTTCAGTGTCAGTCTAGTCTACATAGCAAGTTCTAGACCAGTTAGGGATATGTGATGAGACCCATCTCAAAGAATAAAAAATGGGCTGGAAAGATGGCTCAGTGGTTAACAGTTTTGTCTGCTCTTACAGAGGACCAAGTTCCAGTTCCCAGCATCCACAGGGCATCTAACAACCATCTGTTACTCCAGTTCCAGGGAATCTGATGCCCTCTTCTGACCTCTACAGGCTTTGCATATATATGGTTCATTACATTCAGGCAAAATACCTATACACATAAAATAAAAATAAATAATTGTAAAAAATTTTTAATGTTGAAAAAAAAATAAGGGGTGGAGAGATGGCTCAGTGGTTAAGAACACTGCTGCTTTTACGGAGGACCTGGGTTTGACTCCCATAACTCCAGTTCCAGAGGATCTGACACCTCCTTCTGACCTCCGAGGGCACTGCATAACATGGTTGCACTTACACACTATGCATACAATACACTCATACACATACAATAAAAATGATAAATAAAATTTAAAAAAAGAAAAAAACAAAAAAATAGAAACCCCTAACCCCCAAAACAAAGAAAATAGATCTCCAGTACCCACATCAGAGCCAGGCATGGCAGGGCCTGTCTGTACCCCAGTGGTGTCAGGCAGATTCTGAGGGACCTCTGGCCAGTCAGTGTGACTGAGACAGTGAACCTCAGGTTTGGTGAGAGACCATGTCTCACGTGATGATGAGGATGATAATAATAACAATGTAGGGAGTGACTGAGGAAGATATTCCTAGAGCAACCTCTATCTTACACACACACACATGCACATGCATGCACACACAAATTATCTTTAATAAAAATCCCTAATTCTATGTCATAAAAAAATATAGTATGTCAAGTTAGTAAAATAGTTTGTGGGTAAAAAAGGCGTTTGCCGTGAAGTCTGACAATCTGAGGTCATAGAAGGAGAGAAACGACTCCCACAAGTTGTCCTCTGACCTCCAGACAGGCATGCCCACACACATACACACACAGAGAGTAAAAAAATGTAATTAAAAAAATATGGTGCTTGGCATGGTGGCACACGCTTTTAATCCCAGCACTCAGGAGGCTGAGGCAGGTGGATCTCTGTGAGCTAAAGGCTATCCTGGTCTCCATAGTGAGTTCCAGGCCAGCTGGGGCCACAGGGAGACCCTGCCTCAAAAATACAAAAAAAAAAAGTATGTCTATGTCAGCTTGTGGTCAGGGTTAAGGGAAAAATCAGGAAAAGAGATGTGGACTCCAGCTAGGTTTTTCTTTCCTTTCTGGGTACAGTAGTGCTAGGGACTGAACCCAATGTGTCTCTGATGCAATACCACTAGCAAGCTACAAATCCACTCTTCAAGTTCCATTTTCTATACAATGTGAACAGAAAATCCTCATAGATTTTCTTTGTTGTTTGTTTTTTGATAGGGTCTCCCTGGTCTCAGTCACTATGTGGAACCAGCTGGCCTTGATCTCAGAGATCCACCTGTCTCTGCCTCCCCAGTGCTGGGATTAAAGGCATGCGCCACCACACCTGGCTAGCCTGGTGTGATTTTTCAAAAAAACTGTGTTTGAGTGTTTTACCTGCATGTATGTAAGTGCACTGCCCACAGAGGCCAGAAGGGGGCATCAGATCTGCTGAAACTGGAGTTACTGATGGTTGTTAGCTACCATGTGGGTGCTGAAAACTGAACCTGGGTCCTCTGCAAGTGCTTAGTTGCAGAGCCATCTCTCCAGACAGAGAATCCTCGTAGAGAAGGTGAGGTTGAAGAAAGTCCTGATGTCAGAAAGGAAACCATGCAAGTGACTAACAGCAGGGGTTTCCAGGGAAAAGGTAAAGTCAGTAAAAGTGGGGATGGTGGCACATATCTCTGTTGTAGTCTCCCTGAAGGTCCAGCCTAAGGGAGACTCAGGGTCCCAGCCCAGAGGGGGTGAGTGGTGTGAGGTCAACACACAGACACCAGGAGTCGGGTGGAAGCAGTCACTAGGCGAGGTGCTGCAGGTTCGTTTATTACAGGAAGGACTTGGGCTTATATAGTTTATTTGTCTCCCTCATTGGTCCCTCTGCAGCTCCCAATAACGTAGCCATTTGTGATTGGCTCTTCTAGCGACCTCGGCTATTGCCAGGTGTTTTGGCAAAGATCAGGTTCCAAGACCTTAATCGGTCTGACTGCGCATGTGCTAGTGCCATTTTGTCACATCCCACATTTCCACCCTTTTTGTTTTTAAATGCAGAGCTTAACACAGTGAGAGCCCGGGTTCTATAGCCCAGACATTGTTGGCCTCACCTCTGGTGTCCCAACATTTGACTGTGCCTGTCTTAGGTTGTCCTGATTAGCAGGATCTTATCCGTCACTGACTAACCAGCCACAGAGGGGATAAATCAGGGAGCGTTAGCTAAAGGTGGTAGGGGTCAGACTATCGAATCTCGGATAGATGACAGCCAGACATGCAACATTTGTGGAGGAGGTCCAGGTCTTGCTCCATCATAGAAAATAGCCTGGAGAACTTGAAGGGTAGCTTTGTTAATTTGTTTTTGTGATTGGGTATACTTTAAGAGACATCTAGAAAGGAGTATAATTAATATCCCCACCATTCCTATGATTCCCCATGTAACTATTCCCACTAGGGCTGGATCTAGTCTTTAAGAGCACCTTGAGCACTGCTGTTTATGGCTCTTTGCATCACGTTGGAAGATTGTCCATTGTGGGAGAGCTTGGTGAAGGGATTCTCGCCACAGAAGTAGAAGGCAAGGGTAACCACTAAAAGGGCACAGACAGAGCAGATGAGGACCATGAGGCACTCTGACGTGATCTGCCCTGACATGAAAAGGTGTATCGGATCTAGTGACTTCTGAGGGTCGTGAAACCCTCGGCCGTATGCTCACACGGTGTCTCTGGGACAGGCAACAGGATCGTCTAAGGCCTGGGCTCTGAGTTTGGGGTGGATCAATCCTTATGTGAACTCACTGGGATGAGCCAAAGAGTGAAAGGGGCCAATGTGGGCTTCAGGACCACACAGTGGAGTGTGCCTTCCTGATCTAACAACAAATATGAGAAACAGGGTAGAGGGGTCAGAGGAGGGGGCCACTCGCTCACCCTCAAGCAGCTGAAGGTACAGACAAAACCCGGGGCCTACTCACTGAACTTGGGGGCGTCGCCAATGTCAAGGGTGCTGAGGGTCCCTGTTCAGGTGCCAGATGTTGCAATCTCCCTGCAGTTCTAGCCTAGGGGAGACTCAGGGTCCCTGCCGGGAGGGGGTGAGCGGCACGAAGTCAACACACAGGCACCGGGAGTCAGGGGGAAGCAGTCACTAGGCAGGTGCTGCAGACTCGTTTATTACAGGAAGGACTTGGGCTTATATAGTTTGTCATTGGTCCCTCTGCATTTCCTGATAATGTGGCCATTCGTGACTGGCTCTTATAGCAGCCTCAGCTGTTGCCAGGTGTTTTGGCAAAGATCAGGTTCCAAGAGCTTAATCAGTCTGACTGCGCATGTGCTAGCGCCATTTTGTTACATCCCACACATCTCCAAGCCCAACACCTGGGAGGCAGAGGCTGGTGGATTTCTGAGTTTGACTCCAGCCTGGTTTATGTAGCAAGTTCCAGGCTAGCCAGGGATACACAGAGTAATTCATTCTCATTCTCTCCTCTCTCTCTCTCTCGCTCTTGCTCTCTCTCGCTCTCACTCTCTCTGTTGGTGCAAAGTTCCTGTGGTCAGGAGCATTGTTTGTTGGGGAAGTAGGAAGGTGGCCACTGTGGCTTGGGTGGTGGCAGGTGGCAGAAGATGGGAGTACAGATGCCTCCTCAGGGAGGAGTATGGGAACCCTGAAGGTTACTGCAGAGACTGTCAGGTTAGGGGAAGTTCTGAGCAGAGGGGCAGTCACACCCTAGAGAGTACAGCTGGAGACGGAGATCAAAAGGAGGCTCTTGAGCATTCCAAGCCAGAGACTGGAGATTCAGGGTGAGGTGCTCAACAGCATACATGTGACAGCTCTGCTCAGATGTGGGGTGTGTTTTGAAGAAGAGCTGACAGAATTTCAGGGGGAATAAATGTAGGATACAAGTGGGGGCTTTTTATCTAAGTAAACTGAAATGTAGGTCTTGCTGTTTTTAGATTTCTCGGGGTTGTCTGTGGATCTGATTATGTTATCTAGGCATGCACTTGCTACCCCTTTCTGATCTGTGCTCTGATTACACCTTTTCCTTGTCTCATTGTACTAGTCAAGAACTTCAAATGATGTTAGTGTACAGTCTGAATGCATGGAAGTGCACCTGTATCATGCAATGCCCTCAGAGGCCAGAAGAGGGTGTCAGACCCCCTGGTACTGGAGTTATGAATGGTTGTTAGCTGCCATGTGGGTGCTGGGACCCAAACCCGGGCCCTCTGCAAAAACAGCCAGTGCTCTTAACCACTGAGTTGACTTGAATGTCTCCTAAGTGCAGTGTTAAAGGCTTGGTCCCCAGCCTGCAGTGCTAGGAATGGGGCCTACTGGACGGGAGTTAGGTTGCTGGGGATTTGCCTTTGCAGGAGGTGCTGGGACACTTGCCACCCTCTTCCTTTCTTCCTGCTGCCCAGAGGTGAACAGTTTCCTTCACTATGCATCTGACACCACAATAGTCTGCATTACAAGGTCAAAGGCAAAAGGGCCAAGCAGCAATGGACCAAAACCTCTCAAACCATGAGACAAAACAAAAGGTTTTTTTTTTTTTTTTTTTTGAGACAGGGTCTTACTATGTAGCCCTGGCTGGTCTGGAACTCACCATGTAGACCAGGCTGGCCTCAAACTCAGAGATATCCACCTGCCTCTGCCTCCTGAGTGCTGGGATTACAGTTGAGCGATCTCACCAGTTTAAACCTTTCCTCTTTATAAATTGATTATCTTTGGTGTTTTGTCAAAGAAATGCAAAGTTAGCTATGAATTATGTCCCCCTGTGTCCCAGGGCCTTTGTGTATGTTGTCACCTGGTCCCTGCAGCTCCTCCTCAGCCCATTTCCACATTAGATCACCTCAATTCCCCAAGAAAAGCCATATGAACACCTCCTCCCATGATCAGTCCACCTGGAGCCCATCACACACAAAGGCAAAAAATAACCCATTCTATAGATTTTATTAGTATCAGTCTCCTCTATTGGATCATGTGAAGGCAGGGACTGCTGTTGTACCCCCAGGGCAGATACCGCCCCCAAAGTGTGTTGAATTGGGCATAGATGCACAACCCTTTAATCCCAACACTCAGTAGGCAGAGGCAGGTGGATCTCTGTGAGAGTAATGCCAGCCTGGTAGTCTACACAGCAAGCTCCAGGTCAGCTGGGGCTATAGCTATCTCAAAATACCAAAAACCACCAAAGAAGTGTGATTTAATAAAAAAAAAGTAAGTGCATTAATCACAGCAAAGATGAAGGGCCCTGATTTTCTAACAGCTTCATCTTATCTCTTTTTTTTTTTTGGTCTTTTTGAGACAGGGTTTCCCTGTAGCCCCAGCTGGCCTGGAATTTACTGTGTAGACCAGGTGGGCCTTGAACTCACAGAGATTTGTCTGTATCTGCTCCCTGAGTTCTGGAATTAAAGTGTGCACCACCATGCCTGGCTCACCTTAAGATTTATTTATTTTAGATTTTTAAGCAAGATTTTTATGTGTGTGTTTGCCAGTATGTATGTACATGCACCACATATGTGCCTGGTGCCTGAAATTGTCCAATCTCCTGGAACTGGAGTTACAGAGGATTGCTAGCACCATGTGGGTGCTGGGAACCAAACCCAGGTCCTCTGCAAGAACAGCCAGTGCTCTTAACCACTGAGCCAACTATTCAGCTCCCCCTTTTAAAAATTTTGTGTTATGTGTATGTCTGTCTGTGCACATGAGTGCAGGTGCCCTCAGAGTCCAGAAGAGGGAGTCAGATCCTCTGAAGCCAGAGTTACAGGCAACCTGTGTGTTAGGTATGGGTCGTGCAAAAGAGCAGCAAGTGCTCCTAACCATTTAGTCATCTCTTCCAGACCCCAGCTTTAACGTGAACAGGCTAAGCATAAACATCTTGGGGCCCTTCTTGGAGAAATTACTACCCTACCAACTTCAGCTCAGGTGGGGAGACAGCGGAAGGGACCACATGGAGAAATGCCTTGTGTTTTAATCAGTCATAGAACTCTCCCACCCATCCTGGGACTCAGCTTACAAATGGGTTAAGGTACGGATGGGGGAGGGGAATAAATGTGAATAGGGAGGAGAGGCTAGAGCCAGGATCAAAACAAAAAGCAGCAGAAAGGAATAAAAATGAAGCTGTTATCCTCAACCCTGGGCAGGGTCAGAAATCCAAGCCCTTTTGGCTTCCAGAAACCAACACAGTAAATGCCTGGTAGGTTTGTATTTGTGGAGTCATGTCCTACAGCACTCAAAACACCAAGGGTCGCTGTGCTGGGCTCAAGCCCCTGATGGGTGTCAGAGGGAACAAGACCTGTTCCTGTACCTGGCCACATTGACCTCCAGGGTGTGGAGAAGATTCAAGTCCTTGGGTGAGGAGGGGGCAACATTTTGAGCGTGAAGAGTCATAAGGAATCCCCAGATCCTAGGCCAAGGTATGCCCCCACCCCCAAAAGGAAGCCAAAACTAGCAGTGGAGCCAAATGCAGGAAACAGGACCAGGGTGAGAGGATGGGACTTAAGCCCAGGGATGGACGAGGAGGAGCTAGGAGAAGCTGTCTGACAACTTGATGTCCATAAAATCTGGGCAGAGCCTTGTGGGAGTTCGGTGGTAGAGGAAGTCCCAGAAACTGCTAAGAGTGAAATCAGGCCAAGACAGCAAAGATGCTAAGACTCAAGGCTCCTGTGCTGAAACCAAAGGCAGAGAAGAGATGCTGGGAATGGTGGGGTACAGTGGAACTCAGGTGGATAAAGACCCAAGAGCAGCTACTTTCTTGAGGGCTGGGACCAGGCCAGTAGCAGGGTCCAGACTAAGGAGAGAAACCAGGTCACTATCCAGCAAGATTGCAGGGGGGAGGTAACAAAAGACAGACCCAGGTCCAACAGGTGGCAAGGATGACCACCATGAGACAGAGTCTGAGGGACATAGGCTGTCAACTCAGGCCCTCTGTCCCGGATCCTGACCAGGCTCAGTGCCCGGCACACCTCGGATGTCCGGCAGCAGGCGACAGCCAGCCACAATGTCCAGTCGCTCTGCGAGAGCACAGAGGTCCCCACGTGCCAGGCGCACACTGTGGGCTGCCGCCAACCCCATAGCTTGGGCAGCTGCCAGCCTCCCGGCCAGGGCGGCCACATCACGCCCCGCACGGCGGTATACACCGCTCACCACCGCTGCTACATCCTGGTCCAGCCTCGCCTGGCTCTCCGCCAGCCGGAGCTGCAGCAGCGAGCGCGCAGGGGTCATGGCTGGGGCCTCCTCTGCGCCCCATGTCTCCGCAGCTTCGCGCTGCACCACCAGCGGGGGCAGGTCCCCAGGTGCCGCCATGGGCTCTGGCTCTGGCTCCGAGTCAGTCTCCGTGGCCTCCCCGGCCACACGCAGCCCCATAGGACGGCCGCGAGTGGGCCCGGAGGGGCCCAGGTACAGCTCCTCCTCAGACGACGATGCAGACAGATCCGAGTCTGTCTCGGTGGCCTCCCCAGGTACCACCGTCCCTGGCCTCCGACGACGACGACGATCCTGGGATGCCATGGCTAGGAGGTGGAGAAGAGCCAGATGTGAGGGTGCAGGCCCGGGAGCCCCAGTCCCCCCAGATCCTCCTAGCCAGTCCTGGCCTCAGTTTCCTCTGGTGCACATTGTGATAACTTGGAATTCTGCACCCCAGTATCATCAGTGTGCATACAGGAGAAACAGGACCACCAGCTCCATCAAAGCTTTAGAACTAGAGCTGACGAGAGGGCTCAGCAGGTAGCCCGACGATCTGAGTTCGGTTCCCAGGACCCATATAGTGGAAGGAGGGAAGAGACTCCCACAAGTTGTCCTCTGACCTCCACACAAACTGTGGGGGTCTCCTTGTAGCCCCAGCTAGCCTGGAACTCACTATGTAGACCAGGCTGGCCTTGCACTCATAGAGATGCACTTGCCTCTGTCTCCTGAGTGCGGGAATTAAAGGCGTATGCTACCACGCCCGGCTAAAACAATAAAATAAAATAAATTTTGGGGGAAGGGGGTTGTCTGGTTTATGACCTCTGAGAAAGGGTTACTTATAAAGGCATGATTGCCTGTGGGCCCTGTTTTTACATCTCAACTAAGCTTTGAGATCTGCCACCTGCCAGCTGTCTGCATGCCAGGATCGCCAAGATGGCAACTCTCCCCTTTCTTCCCAGTCAAAATAAAATAATTTTTTTTTTTGGTCTTTTTGAGACAGGGTCTCCCTGCAGCCCCAGATGTTCTGGAACTCACTATGTAGACCAGGCTGGCCTTGAACTCACAGAGATCCGCCTGCCTCTGCCTCCCAAGAGCTGGGATTAAAGGCGTGCGCCACCGCGCCCGGCAATAAAATAATTTTTGAAAAGCTTCGGAACAAGGGTTTCTAGACTGTCCTAGCAGAGACCACGCCGAGCACAGGCCGCTTAGGGGTCAGGGCACACTGAGAAAGGACAACCTTCCAAGGAAGTACTAATGGGGGTGCAGGGAGCACTAATGAGGGAGCAGGGAGCACTAATGGGGGAACAGGGAGAATTAACGGGGGAGCAGGGAGCATTACTGAGGGATCAGAGCACTGCCAGGCAACCAGGGAGCGCTAACGCGAGACCAAAGGGGCACTACTGGGGAAACAGGGAGCACTAACGGGGTGACCAGGAAGCACTAATACGGGACTGAAAAACACTACCGGGTACGCAGGGAGCACTACCAGGAGACCAGGGAGCACAAACGCACGACCGAGGTGCACTACCGGGGAAACAGAGAACACTAAGAGGAGACGAGGGAGCACTAACAGGGAAGCAGGAAGCACTAACACGGAGACCAGCGGCTGCAGACTTCCGAAGGCCTTACCTGGTCTACGAAGCTCTGGGATGCGCTGCCTGGTAGAAGTAAGCCGGCTTCACCGCGGGAAGGGGAAGGCTGCCATTCCAGCCAATAGGAAAGTGGATTGGGGAGGCGTTGGCGAGTTGGTTGCTGGAGACCAATTAGAAAGCAAATTATTAGCACCGTAGAGTCACGTGAGGCCAGGTACGGCCAATAGAGAAACAATTAAGCAAGTCTCTTCATTGTTGTGCCTTGGGGAAAGTCTGCAGGGGATAAATGGACTTTTTTTTTTTTCCTAACCTCGAATTGTCACGTGATCAGAGATTCCGCCAATAGGAATGTTCTAGGACCCGGACGCTGTGAGGGCAGAGAGCAGTGAGGGCGGAAGCCGTTATCGTGCTAGCCAATGAGAAGGGCGGTGGGTCCGCTCCTTGTTTCCCAGGCTCACGCGCGCATCGCGTGTGCCCGGGGAGCAAGGGCGTGGGCCGTGTAGATCACCAATCAGATTGGAGGACGAGGCGGGCACGCGCAGCGACGTGTAGGCTGAGCTTCCGGAGGTTACCAATGAGAGCGGGGTGAGAGGCGGAGCATGGCGGACACGGTGCTGTTCGAGTTTCTGCACACGGAGATGGTGAAGGAGCTGTGGGCTCCGCACCTGGAACCGGGACGGGTGGTGAGCGTCGCGCGCCGGGGAGGAGGCGCGGGCCGAGGCCTCGCTGGGTGAAGTGGGGGGGGGGGGTGTGATCGTGCATTCCTGGACGGTCTATCCCGGGATGGAGCTAGATGACTCAAGTCAGTTCAGGGCCTGGCCCCAATCGGCGGTTGGTAATTAGAATAATTGGCTATTTTGGGCGCGAAGTGGTGTAGCCTTGCCTCACCACTCACTCGGTGCAGGACTCAATAACCAAATCTGTGCCTCAGTTGCCTCCTTTCAAAATAAGCATCCCAACCATACCCAGAGAAGGGACATGTTCCTGGCACTTGAACAAAAACAAAACAAAACAGTGTCTCTCATGCATCCCAGGCTGACGTTGAACTCCTACCTTCACCTCCCAAATGCTGGAATTACAGACATGAATCATCACACCCAGTTCATGCACTGGGGATTGAACCCAGGGCTTTGCACATGCTAGACGGGCACCTTACCAACTGAGCTATGTTGCCAGACTTTTTTGTTTTTTTTCTGGCAGAGTTTTGCTGTGTAACCTAGGCTGGCCTGAACTCTCCAGGTGCTGGAATAACCAGCACATCACTACACCTGTCTTTCCTATGATTTTTTTTTTTTTTTTTTTTTGAGACAGGGTCTCCCTGTAGTCCCAGCTGGCCTGGAACTATGTAAACCAGGCTGGCCTCGAACTCACAGAAATCCACCTGCCTCTGCCTCCCAAGTGCTGGGATTAAAGGTGTGCGCCACCATGCCTGGCAGCCCTATGATC
>NW_008354956.1:1300107-1382979 GCF_000622305.1 Nannospalax galili | reverse complement strand
TATTTATTTATTTATTTATTGTCTTTTTGAGACAGGGTCTCCCTGTAGCCCCAGCTGTCCTGGAACTCACTATGTAGGCCTCAAACTCAAAGAGATCTGCCCTCCTCTGCCTCCCAAGTGCTGGGATTAAAGGTGTGTGCCACCACGCTTAGCTTATTTATTTTTTATATGTTTGAATGTATTGCCTGTGTGTGTAAGTGCACCAGTGTCATGTAGTGCCTGAGAAGATCAGAAGAGGGCATCAGATCCCCTGGAACTGGAGTTATAGATGGTTATTAGCCATCATGTGGGTGCTAGGAATCAAACCCCAGTCCTCTGCAAGAGCAGCCAGTGCTCTTAACTGCTGAACCATCTCTCCAGTCCCCCCTATGATCTTTTGATTCACATGTTACCCCCCTGCCTGACCCCATGTGGGCCGAAATAGTCTGTGCTGATCACCATTGTACACCCCAATACACAGTGGGTCCTTAGTATGAATTTGCCCTGGTAGTGAATAAAGAGCCACCCAGTGATGTAGAGGGTGGGGGCTGGATGAATCCAGTATTGTAGTCCATAAAGGCTCTTAACCACTTACACGTTCCTATATGCTGTTCTGGGTGTCACACCCATTGTATTCAATCTTCCAACCCCACCCCAGAGAGGTCAGCCTGACCCACATCCATGAAGAGGCTGACCTTAGGTACTCAGGCCTCCTGGGAGCCAGTCAGGCATGCTGCTGAGGCCCTGCTTCCACACCTGGCATTGCCTTGGCTCTCAACAAAGGGTTTTAATAGCTTTCTGTGGTCACCAGCAGGGCACACGAGCTCCACAGGATCCTCCTTGTAGCTCCTACTGCTGTCACTGAGAGTCCCATACTGGGACCATCCCAAATCAAGAAGTCAGTATGGATGTGGCCTGATTATCCTGTCTTAGAAAGTCCTCCTCCATCCAGATGCATGGCAGGTGCCATACTGTCCTTCCCATCCTTCTACATGGGAGTGCAGGGACCTGCTATGGGAGACTGCTTTTTGTGTTGTTGATACCTGGTTTTGTTTGCTTTTTGTTTTTGAGACAAGGTCTCCCTATAGTCCCAGGTGGCCTGGAATTCACTATGTAGACCAGGCTGGCCTTGATCTCTCACAGGTCCTCCTGCCTCTGCCTCCCAAGTGCTAGAATTAAAGGTGTCTGCCCCACACCCTGCTTGCCTGCTTCTTTGTATGTGGACCATGGATGTGCAGTGCCCACAGAGGCCAGCAGAGGGCGTCAGATCCCTTGGAACTATAGTTATAGACAGTTAGCTTTCATATGGGTGCTGGGAACTGAACACAGGTCTGCTACAAAAGCAGCCAGTGCTCTTAACCTCGGAGCCATCTCTCCAGTCCAGATCCCCACTCCTGTCTTTTCAGTTCAGCAGATTTTTTTTTTTTCTTTTTCTTTTTGGTCTTTTTAAGACAGGGTTTTCCCTGTAGCCCCAGCTGACCTGGAACTTACTAGCCTCGAACTCAAAGAGATCCTCCTGCCTCTGCCTCCCAAGTGCTGGGATTAATGCCATGCGCCACCATGCCTGGCTAGTTCAGTAGATCAGTAGATCCCAGGGACAGGCACAGGGAAGCCAGCAGTCACAACAGCTTCATACAGGTTTGTCACCACTGCTGTGAGTAGGTGGTGCCATGAGCCTGTGTGGGGAAAGTGAGCACAAGAGCACTGTATCTGGGGCACACATCCAGTATGTGGTAGAGGCCAGATTCCATCCCAGGCAGCATGAAAGAAAGATTTGAACTTGCAGGACACCCTTTGGGGCTCCTCTGCTCTCCTAGCCAGGCTAGCAGGCCTGCCCTGAACCTGCAACCAGGTTGTCAGTGGGCATCTCTAGATACCTCTCGCCCCGACTCTGAATGGCAGGTGAACAGGCATCCAAGACACCGGAGTGATGGGACATGGACCTTCCCTCATCAGTCTAGGAAGTCCTCCCAAGCAGAGACCCTGGTACACTCCATCAGGGCAGAGCTGGCCCTGCTCCTCCACAACTCTGGGGGAAGCAGGGGTCCCCCCTCCCCCCAGCCAGACTATTATATGTGCTGCGGTGCAGAACCCTGGAACATTTCCTTTGTAGGCTCCTTTGACAGACACAGGTACCATACAGGGCACAGTAGAGCTTAAGAGGCCAACTCACGAGCTGGGCATGGTGGTGCATCCCTATAATCCCAGCATTCTGGAGGCAGAGGCAGATGATCTCTGTGAGTACAAAAGACTGCCACTAGCACTACCCTCCTTTTACTCATGGAGAAACTGAGGTACGGGCAGTGTACCCCCGACCCCAGGCACCATTTTGAGAGAGATTGGGTGATGGGGATGCTGTGTGGGGTAGGGGTAGTGCCCTTCCCTCACTGCACTTGTCTCCTACCCATGATCCACCACCAAAACCTTGAGCAGCCTGTGTGCTTGAGGATGCTAGTAGAGCACCCCACCATGGCCCTACAGGGGGACAGCAGCATTGTCACACAAGGTCTGTGGCTCAGTGACATGTGTAACAGGCACCTTGCTTTGGTTTGATTCGATTTAGTTTGGTTTTCTGAGACAGGGTCTCCCTGTAGCCCAGGGAACTTGCTTTGTAGACCAGGCAGGCCTCAAACAGACCCACCTACCTCTGCTGGGATTAAAGGTGTCAGCCATTTTTTTTTTTTTTTTTTTTTTTTTTTTTTTAATTTTGAGCCAGGGTCATGGTATGTAGCCCAGGCTGGCCTCCCATTTGTGATCCTTCTGCCTTGGCCTTTCAAGTGCTGGATCATAGGCCTGCACCACCATGCCCGGTTAGCACCTTTCTTTGAAATGCAGGTGCTGTCTGCCCAGGCCTGTTCAGTGCTCCCCAGCTGCTGAGTCAGCCCTTGCCACCTCCCCAGAGCCAGGGCAGCTTCCCGTGTAGGAGCTGATCTGGGGCTGACATGGCCTTTTGTTTTTTGTGGTACTGGAGATTGAATCCAGCGTCTCAGGCATGCTAAGTCAAGTACCCTGCCACTGAGCCATTCTCCTAAACCTTTTTTGTAATGTGCTGTTTGTTGGAGACAGGGTCTCATATAATTCAGACTAACTTCAATTCCCTGTATGGTTGAGGGTGACCTTGAACTCCTGATCCTCCTGCCTCCACCTCCCAAGTGCTGAGATTACAAGCCTGTACTACTATACTCAGCCTTGTATTTTTATTTTTATTTATTTATTTATTTATTTTTTTTTTTTGTCATTTTGAGACAGGTCTCCCTGTGGCCCCAGCTGTCCTGGAACTTGCTATGTAGACCAGGCTGGCCTCGAACTCACAAAGATCCACCTGCCTCTGCCTCCCAAGTGCTGGGACTAAAGGTGTGCGCCACCACACCCAGCTAGCCTTTTATTTTTAATTAAAACAATTTTTTTGTCTTTTTGAGACAGGGTCTCTCTGTAGCCCCAGCTGTCCTGGAACTCGCTTTGTAGACTAGGCTGTCCTCAAACTCACACAGATCTGCCTGCCTCTGCCTCCCAAGTGCTGGAATTAAAGAAGTGCACCACCACGCCCAGCAAATTTTTTTTTAATTTTTTATTTTATACAGTAGAATATTTTGCTTGCATGTATGTAAGTGTACCTCATGTGTGCAATGCATGTGGAGGCCAGAAGAGGGCGTTGGAGCCCCTGGAACTGGAGTTACGGAAGGTTGCTAGCTGCCATGTGGGTGCTAGGTGCTAGGAACCAAACCCAGATCCTCTGTAAGAACAGCCACTGCTCTTAAGTGCTGAGCCATCTCTCTAGACCATTTTTTCTTTTGAGATAGGGTTTGATTAAGTTGCCCAGGCTGGCCATGAACTTACTCTATTCCAGGTCAAGCAGGCCTTAACTCATGATCTTCCTGTCTCAGTCTCCCATGTAGCTGGGATGACAGGCCTGCACTGCCAGGTCCCACCTGAGTGGGTCTATGGCAGGTTTTGTTTTGTTTTGGTCTTTTTAAGACAGGGTCTCCCTGTAGCCCCAGCTATCCTAGAACTCACTATGTAGACCAGGCTGGCCTTAAACTCACAAAGATAGGCCTGCCTCTGCCTCCCAAGTGCTGGAATTAAAGGCGTGCGCCACCGTGCCTGGCTTATGGCAGGTTTTTAACCCTTCAGTGTGTTTCCAGGTACGACATACAGCTAGTCTTGTGGGGCTGTTAGATGCAAGCCACGTTCCTACAAGCAGCTGGCATCTGTGCCTGCTCACACTCGAGTCCTCCCTTTTCTGGCTGGGCATCCTTGTAGTATGTAGGTCTTGCTTAGCCCTGCACTGCCCCAGAGAACCTAGGTGAACTGGTCAGCTACCCGCCCCCCTCCCAGGAACAACACAACAGGCGAGGCTGAGACAGGGACTCAGCCTGGGCAGGAGATAAGGACAGCTTCCAGGACTCAGAAAGATCTGGAAGCTTGGCCTTCCAGAAGGGAAGAGTGGGTTGGGGAGGAAGCCTGCAGTGCTTCTCTGAGCCCCACTCCCTCCTTGCCTTCTAGGGATGGAAGATGAGTCTGTCAGTCCTGGAGGGACTGGGCTTCCGTGTGGGTCAGGCACTGGCTGAGAGGTGAGAGCCAGCCCACCTACCTTCCCCTGCTGGTCAGGAGGGTAGATAGACCAGAAGCTGGGTTCTTGCCGGCAGCATCTAGGGTGGGGAAGGTTGCATGGCCCCACACATGTCCTGAGCCTATTTTCATGCCATCTCCTCACCTGGGGGCCCTTGGCCCCAGCCTGCCCCTGTGCCTGTCCTACACCATCAGGCTGCCCCAGGAGACATTGGCCTTTAGGGAAGAGCTGGATGTCCTCAAGTTCCTGTGCAGAGACCTGTGGGTGGCTGTGTTCCGAAAGCAGATGGATGGGCTGCGTACCAATCACCAGGTGGGTATGTGCCCAGGGTCTGGCCCCAAAGCCTGGCCCTCAGGGTACAGGCAGTAGGTGGAGAAAGAAGGGGAAGGGGAACAGGGAGGGGGAAACCCCACAGGGGAAAGTCACAGCTGGCCCATTGGGGACCTGAGAGACATAACCCCATATCATCATCTGTCCCTTTTTGGGGCTCCTAAAAGAAGCCAGGGCTGCGGCCAGGAAGCAGGGTGATTTCCAGAATTTACACCTGCTTCCCAGATGTGAGACCCACGCAGGCAGTGAGGCTGGCAGCAGCTGGTCCTGGCATGATGCTTCTTGTCCTAGACTGGTTGTGTTTCCTAGTGAACACCCACACAGTGCCTAGTCCCCAGCCACTACTTCCTGGGCCAGGGCTCCAGCCTCTCCTAGCACCCTAGGAGGGAGGGACACAGCCAAGGGGGCAGGACACAGGTTCCCGGATGCCAAGGCTCTGAAGGGTGGGGTATCTGGCTATGGGGGTGTTGTGGTCCTCCCATTTCCTGGTTCCTCTACCCCTACTCTGAGGGCCCAGACCCAGGCCCCACTAACTCTCCTCTACTGCCCAGGGGACCTATGTCCTGCAGGACCACAGCTTTCCCCTCCTTGTTCCCATGGGCTCCGGCCCACAGTATCTGGAGGAAGCACCTAAGGTGGGTCAGGGGGTCAGGGCATGCCCCTCTGCTCCCTCACACTAGGCCTCTCCCAGGGCTGGGGCTGGCTTCCCCTCTTCCCACAACCATCTGTGTCCCCATCCCAGTTCCTGGCCTTCACCTGTGGCCTTCTGTGCGGCGCCCTCAGTACCCTGGGCTTCCAGAGCCAGGTCACCGCCTCTGTGGCAACCCTGCCGGCCTGTGAGTTGCTGGGGTAGGGGTTGGGGGTCCCCTGTGCCTGTCCCCTTGTCATTGCTAGGGAGGGAGCCCAGTCTGCTAAGCTCCATCTCATATGTAATTTGAGGCCCAGAGAGGTTCAGTTACCTGCTCCAGTCATACAACTAATGTGTACCTGTCCATGTCCCCAGCCTGCATCCCTGGAGGGTGCCTCTTTAATCAGACTCAGCTGATAATTTCAAACACTTCCAGCTCAGAACCCAAGGAGACAGCTTAGATATCCTGGCCAGGTTACCTGATGGCTCTAAAGACAGGTGGGAACATACAGCCGGTCTGACTGTCATCCTGACCACTTAGAGCACTCTTGAGCCAAAGACCCACCCACTCCCCAATAGACAGTTGAAGCCCCATTCCTGCCCCAGGCAGTCCATAGCCAAGCTTCACTCCCTCTGGACTATCCTGGTCATTTTTCCAGTTCCCCAGGCCACTGAGTGGACCCGGGCTGAGTGGACAGCTCAGGAGCTGGGGCAGCCCTCCCTGCCTCCTGCCCCTGGGCTCCCAGGCAGTCTAGGATTCCGGCCAGTTGGGTGGGGGCGGTGACCCACTGACTACTGGGGCCACCCTGGCTGTTGGTGTAGGGTAGGGGGAATAGCCAGCCTGCTCAGGGCTTTCTGTCTCCCCCAGCCCCCAGCTAAAGGCCACCCTTCCCTTCTAGGTAAGTTCCAGGTGGTTATTCAGAAATCTTGAAGCCCTATGGGCTCCCTGCACCCCAGCCTCAGGAGACGTTGGCACGGCTCAGTGGCCTTTGCAAACCTTGAAGCTGGTGTCCCATGTTTGGGGCGGGGGGGGGTGCCACACATACTCCAGACAAGGGGATTTGAGGGAGGTGTCTTGGGAGGTAAAGTGGCCCCATACTTGTCAGAATGGGCACAGAGGGACTTGAAATCATCAGGGTAACATATGTTCAATAAAGGTTGGTGTGTGTGGAAACAGACTCAGTGCAAGTGGGGACATCTGTGCAGTGTCTGTCACACATTCCTCTCTGCCCTGACCTGTGACCTGATCTTTGGGGCTCGCCAACCTCCTTATGCATACCCAGCCCAGCCCACGGCTTGCAGCACCTGCCAGCTGACAAGTCTGGGGCTGCCCAGCAGGACATGCTGGACCAAGCCTCATCCTGCCACCTCCTTCCAATCAGATGTGTAGCATCTGGGGCAGTGCTTGAACTTGAGCCTGGGCCCTGCTGCCTGCTGCCGAGTGGGGGAGCACACAGAGCACCCAGGCCTCCCTCAGGACTGTGAACTGAAGTGGGCTGAGACCCCTGACCCCAGTGTAGCAAGGACGGGAAGACGGGTCCCTTGTCCTAAAAAAGATTTTAATTTTGATTTTGACTTCTATTTTGTGTGTGTGTGTTGCCTGTATTGTGTGTACCACATGTATGCAGTGCCCATGGAGGTCAGAAGAGGGCATCTGATCCCCTGGAACTGGAGTCATAGACAGTTGTTAACCACCATGTGGGTGCTGGAAACAACCCAGATCCTTTGCAAGAGCAGACAGTGCTCTTAACCATCTCTCCAGTTCCTGTATGTGACTACTGAACTCAGGGCCTCTAAAAGGACAGTAAGCGTTCTTAACTACTGAGGCATCTGACAACCCCCCCCCCCTTCTTTTTGTTTTTGAGATAAGGTCTCACTATGTAGCCCTGATTGGCCTTAAACTTGTAGGTGGGCATCCTGCCTCAGCCTCCCAAATGCTAAGAATGAATGCCATATATATATGCCATTCATTTCTAGACTATTCCCCGAATAGTCTAGAAAGACTGCCCACCAAGAACATATATATATATACGTAGCACCAACTAGTCTAGAACTCCCTATGTAGACCAGGATGGCCTCAAACTCACAGAGATCCACCTGCCTCTGCCTCCTGAGAGTGCCAGGATTAAAGGCATTCGCCACCACACCTGACTATTTTGTTGTTACTTTGAGACAAGGTCTTACTATGTAGCCCTTGCTAGCCTGGAGCTTGCTATGTAGACTAGGCTGGCCTCCAACTCATAGAGATCCACCTGCCTCTGTTTTCCACACCTAACTGACTTTTTAATCAGTCAGAGTCTTGCTATCTAGTCCATACTGGTCTTGAACTTGGGAGCCTCCTGCCTTGGCCTCTTGAGTGTAGGGATAACAGGTGTGTACCATCAAGCCTAGCTGAGTTCCTTCCTTAAAGCACTGGTGGGTGGGGCGTCTACCTCTGTAGTCCTTGGCCTGCCCCTCCACATCTCCACAAATGAGCTCTGGGTCCCCCAATTTGTATACATTATCCCCTGACCCACTCCATACCTGCCCCTCCCTGAGGTTCACCAGCAGACACTTCATCTCTGCCTCCCTGGTGGGCCAGAGACTTGGGGTGAGAGGTAGCCTTCCCCAAATAGTCTAGAAAGACTGACCACCAAGAATCTTCACTGTGGCAAGAGGAAGTGTGGCCCTGGCAGCAGAGGGCAGCTGATGCCGGGAAAGAGGGCCACAGTATCGAGCATCCCCTTGCCCAGAACCACCCTGGCCTGGGTAGGTAGGGGACAGGCCCCTGTAAGCCCTGCCTCCTTTTAACTTCCCAACCTGCCGGTATGGCCCAGATTAAGGGGCTTTGCATCTTTGGGCTTCAGTTTTCTCATCTGCAAAGTAGGCAAGACCACAGCTCCATAGACTGTGATGATAAAGGAGGCTGCTGAGACAGGAAACTGCCCCCTGCGTCTGCTGCCACCTTCTGTCGCCAGGGTTCTATGTGAAGCATCCAGAGCAGCTCATGGTAAATGGGTCAGCGGGTGCTGTCACTAAGGGCTGGGTGAACTCTTCCTCTTGACAACCTGGCCCATTTAGCAATGAGGAAGCCGAGACCCAGAGAGGTGAAGTCACACAGCTAGTCCTGGGAGGAATCTGCAGACTGTATCTGTGGGGTCCGTCTCTTGCCTCGGCCCCCGCCCCCAGCAGGTCAGGGGTGCCCAGCGAGCTTGTGTGAGGATCGTT
Source organism: Nannospalax galili (assembly GCF_000622305.1). Lineage (NCBI taxonomy): Eukaryota > Metazoa > Chordata > Mammalia > Rodentia > Spalacidae > Nannospalax > Nannospalax galili. The sequence goes on along the minus strand of NW_008354956.1, from coordinate 1,374,265 downwards.
GTGGGCCCACTCCATCCCTCTCCTGGGTTCAGGGTGGCGATGTCAGGGGCATCCAGTCCTAGAGAGCACCAGGCCAGGTGCCTGCCAAGAGGGTGGGGACAGGTGGGAGAACCGGTCAGGCGGGCAGCCCTGAGCTCCAGGCGGGCCTGCGCGGACTGACAATTGTGGGATTGGCCTGGCAGCACAGGGCTACTGGCAGGGAGCTGGGGCCGTGAGGCCACCACCAGGTACGTACAGGGACCCCAGCCTGGTGAGGGGAGGGGGCAGTGCAGGCAGGGCCACAGGCCTAGCCCACAACCGTAATCACCGGGTTCCTTTTGCCCCGGGCTTTACCTGTCACCACCCATCAGACAGCATCCTTCCCAGCTTGGCTTTGGCTCTTCCCTGAACCCCAAGCATGCGGCTTCCCCCAAGGTTATACCGGCTTCTTGGCGGACAGCCACAATTTCACTTTACCTCCAGATCTCCCCTCTCTCCACCTCCTTGTTTAATCATCTGAAATTTCAGTCACCTCAGTGGCTTCTCACCTCAGTCTCCCATAGCCTCCCAACTTCTGTGCCCCTCTTCAGCTTCCCCTCAGCTGCTCAGCACTCCCCACCTGGCCCAACAATCCCCCCTCCACCACTACCCTTCCCTCCTGGGGCCATGCCAATCTCTCTTCTGCACCCACTCCAGTGTCCCAAGGTGCCCCACCCCAATCTGGACTGGGCTTCTTGCCTGTCCAAGGTCACAGGGGGTCATCTTGGAACAAGGCAGGGACCACACCAAGCTGAGCACTGAGCCTGGGTGTCCCTTCTACCCAGGAGCAGCTCCCCAACATCACAGCCCGCCATGCAGAAGAATTACAATGTCCGTTTCACCAAGAGTGCCCGAACTCCCAATGAGCAATACTTTCTGGATCCTGAGTTGGGGCACCAAAAAGGTAAGACTCCATTTGGGGGGTGGGGATTGTGGCCGGGAGACATGGGGATGGGGTGCTGAATGGATGTGGAGCCACAGGTGCCAGGGAGAAAAGCCACATGCACCAGACTCAATGGCTTATGCCTGTAGTTGCAGCACTTTGAGGCTGAGGCAGGAAGATTTCTACAAGTTCCAGGCCACCCTGGGCTACATAGTTCCAGGCCAGCCTGAGCTACAGAGTGAGAACCAGTCCTGAGGACCAGTCTCACTCTGTAGCCCAGGCTGGCCTCAACTTCCTGGGCTCAAGCAGTCCTCACTAGGCATAGTGGCACATGACTTTAATCCCATTACTCAGGAAGCAGAGGCAGGTGGATCTCTGTGAGTTTGAGGCCAGCCTGGTCTCAAAGAAAACAAACAGAAATCTTCCTGCCTCAGCTTCTCACGTATCTGGGACTACAGGTGTGTGCCACCATGCCAGAGTCTTGAGCATGACGGGGTTCAGGGCTTGGACACAGGACTTGAGTCAGGGTAGAGTTTATACTGGGGGTGAGAGCCTAGGCTGAGTCCCTAGGCTGGAGAGAAAAACCCTAGGCTCTCAAGTCCCTAGGCTGGAGAGAAAAACCCTAGAGAGGAAGTGGTGTGATGGGATGAGGGAATGTACAAGAGGCCCCCCCCACTCAGGTGTGTCTGAGTTGGGTAGTGGCTTAACTTCCCACAGTGACCCCAGGTGCTCTTGTGGACGTGTGTGGAGAGAAAGGTCACCTCCCACCAGGGCTGAGACAGCCTCCTAGCAGCTAAGGGCCTGAAGTGCAGAACAAGGCCTGGCCCCTCCATGGCTACCACCCATCCCTCTGGCCACTTCCAGACCAGCCAGGCCAGCTCCTAGTAAATTCTTCTTAGCCCCCCACAAACCCTGCAGTGGGGACCCCCGGGGACCCAGGGTCCTTCCCACCCTCTTTGGAGAGAGCACAGACCCTCTGTCCCTTCCCCACCCACCATCCATCCATCCTTGGTGCCCCCCTCCCTCCTGGGAGCCTCCTCCAGCCTCAACTTAAGGTTCAACCTGGTTGGAGCCAGTGTCCACTGGGGGTCTGGGACCCAGTCCCAGTCACCCACTTCCTTCCTTCCAGGATGCTGTCGTCAGTGGCGCCAGGACCCGGTGGCCACTCGAGCCCATGGGCCCTGTCAGCCATCCCCCCAGGCTCACTGGCAGCAGGCCTACCGCAGCCACCGGGGTGGCAGCGGCTGTCGCCGGGGTCCCCAGCCCCCCATTCTTCAGCGGCAGCGGCAGCAGCAACGGCAGCTCCCACCCCCACCTCCCAGCCCCCTGCGGCAGAGGCTTTGTCCAGTTCGAGGGGCCCAGAAGGGGTCACCCACAATCGCCACTGCCCCCATGGAACCAGCCAGCGCCCCCCAGCAGCCCCTGATGCCTGTCACCTCCTCACCCACTGTGGTGCCCACCATGGCCAGCAGTGGCCCAGCCCTGCCCTCTACAGCAGCCGGTGCCCTCCTGGAGCCCAGCGAACCCACCGAGGCTCGGCCTCTGCCAGCGCCCGCCTCCTGTGGCTCCTTCACCGCCTATGGCGCCGGTGCTCAGCCCAGGCCTTCCCTCTGGGGCTTCGTCCCTGTCTGCCTTGCTTCTGCCTGGGCCTCCTGCTCCCTGGCTGGCTCCTTGGGCCTGTCCTCACTGCACATACTCTGGTCCCTGTCAGGAGGGTACCCATCCTGGCCCCTGAGTCTCTGCCTCACCTATTGCGGTCCCTGGCTTCTGGGCCAGGCCTGTGCTCAGTGCCTCTGCCCCTGTCCCTCTGCTGATGCCCTGACTCTGCTTTCTCTTTCCCAGCCCTCCCTCCCCTGGCTCACAAGGCCAGGGAGGACATAGGGCAAGGGATATGGAGGACTTGGGGCAGCTTGTTGGCCAGCTGTGGTGTGGGGGGACACAGATTGAGACTGGAGGTTCAGGAAGAGGTAGGGAGCAGAGAGCCTTCAGTGATGTGGGAAATGTGGGCGCCTGCCACTCAATCATCTGGGACTAGGTATGGAGCACTCGTGTGTGTGTGTGTGTGTGTGTGTGTGTGTGTGTGTGTGTGTGTGTGTGTGTGTGTGTGTGTATGTGACACTCTCAGGGCACAGGCAGTTTAGTATCGAGTTACAGGGTGACAACCACAGAGGAGACTAGGAAGGCAAGGGTAGCAAAGGGGTCTCAGGTTTGAAACAGGACCATCACGCCAGGCCTCATTAATGTGACAACATCAGGGTCATGATAAGGCACAGGCTCTGAGGTGACCTGCCTCAGGACAGCAAGAAGGCCGCCCCTTTTGTTCTGTCCTCAGGTGGCTTCTGAGCTCAGGAGGCATGTGCACAGGCTTGGGATGTCATCAGAGCAGCAGACACTTGGGGGGCAGGCAGCCACAGAATTCACCAGGAGGTGCTGGCAGCCTGGCCAGGCTCAGGGGTGGTGGCAGCAAAGATGGGGACATGCAGCTGCCCGGAGGTCGTGGTCTGAAAGTAGAACAACAGATAATGAAGGAGGACTCACGTCTAGGTTGGGCACGGCCTTGGTCCTAGAGCCCTGGGGCCAGGATGTCCATTCAAGGACATCCACTCAAGGAAAAGAGGTTGTATTAGGTGAGGTCACCCATTGATTAGGCACAGCCAGGGATGAGGGCCACCCTGGCTGCTGTCACTTCAGTTTACCTCATCCTAAGCTTCCTTCTGCCTTCCCAATCTCTCACCAGGCACAGCCTCATCCTGCAGCCCACCAGATCTCTCTGAAAGTAGCTGAGTTATGACCCACATCCTCTGAGACAGCCCAGCTTCCACAGCTGAGTCCCATCTTTTAGATACCCTAATTTCAGTTCCAAGAAGTAACGCTCAGGACAGGGTGCCCTCCTCAGAGAGGACATTGTGATTCTTTGAACCAGGCCTTGTAGAACCAGATACCTGTGCCCAAAACAGCCACTTGATACAAGGGCATTGGCCAGTCCCTTTGACCTCAGGATTCTGTAGTGTCTCTTCAAGGGAGAAGTGGCTCACAGGCTCACTGCAAAGCTGAGAAGTGTGGGGAGCTTTTGAGGGTGGAAAACAGTGTCTTAGCATCTGAGGCCCTGGTGCCCCAAGAAAGACCCCTTAGAGTTTTCCTAGGGGAGCCACAGGCAAATTGGCCGGGCAGACCTGATCCTCTAGGGCCAAGGAAGCCAGACAAGCCTTGAGTCCAGGGCCAGAGCCTCCACATGTGGCCCAGAAGGGGCACAAATGCCTGGAAGGCCACGTTTGACCTGAGTCATATTGGGAAGTCAGGGAGGGGACACAGGTGGCAGGCTGGGGCTAGGGGCCTGGAGGGTGCCTGGGTGGAGGGAGGGAGGTGCCTGGCCTGCCACATTGACTCAGTTTCCCTTTCCTGCCCCTCCCCAGACATCCTGACTGAGGATGATGTCTACTGCAGCTGCCTGGCCAAGACTCTGTGCCATGTGCCCGTCCCTGTGACCGTGGGCTTCTATGCTCCTTTCGGCTGCCGCCTCCATATGATGTTGGACAAGATCACCAGTGAGTGTCTATGTGTACAGCAGGAGGGTGGGGGACAGGGGGTACAACCTCTGGTCCCTGCTCTGTTCTCTCTCACCTCTCCCTGTCACCTCCACCTCCACCAAATCCACTCTGAATCTTCCTGAAATACACACTGCTCCTACCTCACCCCTGTTTAAGAAACTTCGTGCTCCATAGTACCCTAGGGAGGAAGCCCAGGCCCCTGCTTCCCATGGGGCCTATAAGCAGAAACCTGGCCAGCTAGGTCCAGTTCACTCACTGCTGGAGTTCAGGTCTGATAACTCCCAGGAGCCTTTTTAGGCCCTGCTGACTATTCAATTCTACCCGTGTTGTCACAAGGGCACAGTGGGGAAAAAAGCTCTGGATAATAAAGGAGAAGGGTGTTCTGGAAGTTCCTGCCCTGGGTTAGGTAATGGGCGAGGTGACAGTTTCCACTCACTCACTGGCTTCTCAGGCCCTGTCCCAGACCTCTCACCACCATTGTTCAGACACAGCCAGAACCTCCGTGGTACTTCAGGGATACGGTGGTGACTGAAGTGACAGTAAGGACCCTGCCCTCCCTGGAAGATGGGGAGTTGTCATCAGTAACACCAAGAGTGGGCAGGGCAGAGGGCTGTTGCCCCAGTGTGGCTTAAGGACAGGTTCCTGTGGAAGGGAGCAATGGGCTCAGGAAATACGACCCAGGCTCTGTTCTGCTGCCTCATACTCTTCACCAGTACCATCCATCCATGCACCCATCCATCCATCATGCCTCCTGGGTCTGAATCTTAGAGCCCTCAGGCTCTAGTTGGTCCTGGCTCTTCCACACGCCCCTTCTTGCCAATCTCTTCCTCTCTCCTCCTCGGAGGTCCTAACTTTTGTAACTCTTGACCTCCCAAGCCTCTCCAACCTGTGCAGTCTGGTCTTCAGCTACCTACTGCCTGGCCTCGCCTCCTGCACCTGCTTAGGGCTCTTTAGGCCCAGGCTTTTGAAGTCTCAGCCTCCTGGGTCTCTTGCTTTGCTCCTCGTGGCTTTGCAGGAGTACCACGCTCCGGAAGTTAGTTAATTAGCCCCGCCCTTCCCTGGTCTTAGCCCCGTCCCCAGCCTGTCCGCCACTCACTGGATGGTCTTGTCCCCTGGCAGCGCTGATGCAACAAGAGGCGGCGCAGCGGGAAAGCGAGGAGCTGCAACGCGTGCAGTGGCGGCCGCGGCCGGTGCGCGGCTGGGGCGTCCCGCAGCTGCTGTGGTACCTGGTGTTCCTGCAGCCCATCATCACCGAGCTGCACCTGCGGCGCAAGAACGTGCAGTTCCTCTTCATCCGCTTCAGCGCCTGGCAGTACGCGGGCACCGACAAGCTGTGGGCCGGCCTGGTGACCACGCTGTGCGAGGGCATCCGCCACCACTACGGCGCGCTGCCCTTCAGCGTCTACTCGGTACTGGGCAACAAGCCGAGCACCAGGAGTCGCGGCTTCTGCCAGCGCGAGTGGCACTGCCGGCTTCGCGTGTGCCTGGCGCTGCTGGCCCTGCTGGCCGCGCTCTGCCTGGGCGTGGGTCTGCTCTACCTGTCTCTGGGGGGCCACGGTCCGGGTCACGCGGGCCACAGCGGCAGCCTGCTCAAGGTGTTTGGAGGCGCGGCCACTACGCTGTCCGGCTCCGGGCTGCTCATGGCCGTGTACTCGGTGGGCAAACACCTGTTCGTGAGCCAGCGCAAGAAGATCGAGCGACTGGTGTCGCGGGAGAAGTTCGGCAGCCAGCTGGGCTTCATGTGCGAGGTGAAGAAGGAGGTGGAGCTGCTCACCGACTTTCTGTGCTTCCTGGAGATCTACCAGCGGCGCCGGCTGCGCGTGGTCCTGGAGGTCACCGGACTGGACACGTGCTACCCGGAGCGCGTGGTGGGAGTGCTCAACGCCATCAACACGCTGCTGTCCGACAGCCACGCGCCCTTCATCTTCATCCTGGTGGTGGACCCCAGCATCCTGGCCGCGTGCCTGGAAAACGCGGGTGACATGAAGGGTACAGCAGATAACGGCTACCTGTTCCTCAACCGTACCGTCACGCTGCCCTTCTCGGTGCCCATCATGGGCCGTAGGACCAAGCTTCAGTTCTTGCACGACGCGGTGCAGAGCCGCGACGACCTGCTGTTTCGCGAGATTACGCGCAAGCTGCGGCAGCCGGGGAACGAGGGCGAGGGCGCGCAGCTGCTGGCGGTGGAGACGCAGACGGGGGCCGAGCGCTCGCAGGGTCGCATCGACGCCGAGGCGGCCCGGCGCATCCAAGAGGCGCTCTTCTGCTTGCACGACGAACGGGACTGTCTCTATGAATATGTGCCCGACAACGTGGTGTCCATGCGGCGCATCGTCAACACGGTGCCTATCACCGTGCGCCTGCTGCAACAGCAACAGCAGGCAGACTGCATGGGGCCCACGCCACGCCAGGCCGTGGCGTGGGTGGTGCTCGCCAACCAGTGGCCTTGTCGCCTCAGCTGGGTGCTGCAATGCCTGGAGGACCGACAGCAGGCGGGGGGCGCGCCCGAGGGTCGTGCCCGCCTCTGGGACGTGTTCTGTGACAACAGTCGAGAGCTGCACACCATGACCAAGGCATTGCAGAACGTGCTGGACCTGGATGGTGACCCGGAGCTCTTTGAGCGCTTCCTGGGTGCTGACTTCCCCTTCACCGTGACTGAGGCGCAGAGCTTGCTGCGCTGCACAGTCAACCTGGACCATTCCATCCGCCGCCGCATGGGTCTCATCAGGGCGGTCAGCGCCCTCAAACCGCCCAGCCCGCCGAAGTCCCCAGCCCAGGACGCCCCCCAGGCCACCCCGGGAGCCAATAACGCCTCTGGGGCATCGGAGGCGGGCGGTGGGCCAGGACACAGCAAAGCAGCACATCACCCCCGGGACCGGACCCATGGGGGCAAGCCAAGGCCCATGGCCTGATCCCTTAACTGTGGGGGGACGAAGGCCATTTGGGCCTAGGCTGAAAAACGCTAGCAGCCGCAGGTGGCATCAACTCCTGGCCTGCCCTGATGAGGGTGTGGGGGCAGGGCTGAACTCAAGATCAATGGGGCCTGGGGTGGCCACACACCCAGGCGACCTTGAGAGGCCAGCAGGTGGTAGCCTCCAGAACCAGACACTGTGCCCGTGCCAGAGTCAGAGCAGGTACAGAAGGGCCAGTGAGGAACACAGGGGTCAAGTGCAATAAAAGAAGCTGTGGAAAGCCGGGGGTTGAGCTTCATGTCCTGGATTCTCTGGCTAGGTGAGGGGGTACCCACCCTGCCCAGCCCATTTCCTCCTGAGGAAGCCAGGCCTATGAGCTGCTTCCTGGCAGCTAAAGCTGGCATCCTGGGTGGCAGGAGGCCTGTGTGGGGGCGGTGGGTGAGGCTCCGGGGGCTGGAGAGATGAAGGGCAGACGCCAGGTTGACTCAGGCAAAGGGAGTGCCCAGGCCTCAGGGTATCTCAGGCCCTTTGTCCCCACACCCTAGCCTGCCCTCTGCGGGCAGGGCGGGAACTGGCATTTCTGAGGGTGATGCCTGTGACCTCAGCGGGTGGCTCAGCCCTCAGTGTGTAGGTTAATGAGGCCTCAGCCAGCTGAGTAGGTGGCACTGCCACCTCCAGACAGGTAACTGTCCAAGAGAAACTATTCAGGTGCCTGTTTTACAGGTCACTGCTGGTTAATCCACATCACTGGTTACTAGAGACAGGGAAGTTGAGGGACAGGGATTGGGACACGAGGGATTATAGAGTCTGAAGAAAGCCTGGCCAGAGAGCACAGACTACAGCTGGGTCCTACCCTGCCAGCACTGTCAGAGACAGGGATGGTTGTCACTCCTGTGGGCTGGCTCTGATTTTTCAGTGGTCAAATATGCAGCCACACAGGCAGGCTGGAGGTCTGTGCACTGTGGTGCAGAGAGGAAGCCTCAGGACTCAACACTGAGCTACATGGAGACAGAGATCAAGGGATGACTTCCTTTTCCTTTTTAATTAATTAACTATGTAGGCTTTTTTGGAGACAGGGTCTCCCCAGTAGCCCCAGCTGGCCTGGAACTCATTATGTAGACCAGGCTGGCCTTGAACTCCAGAGATTCGCCTACCTCTGCCTCCTGAGTGCTGGGATTAAAGGCATGCACCACCACACCTGACCATTTTCCTTTTTTAAAATTTTTTTTATTGTTTTGAGTGTATTGCTTGCATGTAGGTAGGTGCACCTGTGTTGTACAAGGCCCTCAGGAGGTCAGAAGAGGGTGTCAGATCCCCTTGAACTGGTGTTTACAGTTGTTAGCTGCCATGTGGGTGCTGGGAATCAAACCCAGGCCCTCTGCAAGAGGAGTCAGTGTTCTTAATCACCAAGCCATCTATCCAGTCCAAGCTGAAATTCTTATGTAGAGAAGGGGAAGCTGAACAACTTGGAAAATATGGCCACTGACTTTGCTAAGGAAACTACCACTGAGCCAGGCACCAGCTTCTCACTGGTGGATTCTAGACAAGTGATCTATACTCCCAACCAAGGGGCTTTGGAGAGGACTGAGGACAGTATCCTTTCCTTCTTCCCAGGAACCAAGAGCTCTTCAAAGGTGCCCACTGTCAGGCCACGTGGCCCAAAGCTTGCTGGCATTGGCCTTACAGTCGTCAGATCCCAGGCACATCCCTGACTCCCTAGATCATAATTACTGCCTGAGGACACAGGTCAGAGGGCCCCATGTGACTGGAGAGAGGACTTTCAGCCTACCTATGGCTAAGCTCATGTAAGAAGTGTGTAAGTGCTACTGGGTGTGGTGGCACATGCCTTTAATCTCAGCACCCAGAAGGCAGAGGCAGGTGGTCTCTGTGAGCTTGAGGCCAGCCAGGGCTATATAGTGAGAACTAGCCGTAAAAAGGGGGTGAGGGGAAGCTGGAGAGATGGCTCAGTGTTTTAGGGCACTGGCTGTACTTGCAGAGGACCTGGGTTCAGTTCCCAGTACCCACATGGCAACTAACAACCATCCTCCTCGGGCACTGCACTACACAGGTGCACTTACATGCAGGCAAAATACTCTTACACATAAAATAAAAATAAATTTTAAAATTAAAAAAAATTCATAGCAAAGGCAGGATGGCTCAACAGATAAAGGCACTTACTGCCAAGCCTGACATTCTGTGTTTAAATCCTAGGATTGACATGGTGGAGAACCAACTCCTGCAAGTTTTCCTGTGACCTCTCCACACTTGTGGGAACACACATACACACAAATACAATAAATATAAATTAAAAAAGAAAAAAGGAAAGGGGTTTGGAGAGATGGCTCAAGAGTTCAGAAGGTGCCTGTTTTACAGAGGATGTGAATTCAGTTCCCAGCACCCATGTCAGGCAACTCCCAACCACCTATAACTCCAGCACCAGGGAATCTAGCGCCCTCGTCTGGCTTTCTCGGGCACTGTGCTCATATGCACACATCCACCCCCCCCCACATATACACATAATTAACAACAAAAATAGAAGCTGCTGTTTGGTCTCACTCCTTTGATTGGCCTGCAGTTTTCAAGGGCCTGAGTGCCTGAAATTTATCTAAGCACCTGTCTACAGTGAACAGTCCTCCACACAGTATATTAGTGTCCACTGATACCTGAAAGACAGCACTGGACCAGAGCAAGAGCCTCAATGGGAGGTTGTGCAGGTCTACACTGTCCATTTCTGAGCAGAAAGCTGTCCAGCACAGAGTTCTCTTTTTTTAATGATAGTTTTTGCTTTTTAATTAAAAAAATTTGTTATTTTTATGTGCATGGGTATATTGCCTGCATGTAAGTGTACCCATGTTGTACAATGCCTGCAGAGAAGACTGTGTTGGATCCCCTGGAAGTGGAGTTATAGATGGTTATTAGCCACCATGTGGATGCTGGGAACTGAACCTGGGTCCCCGGCAAGAGCAGCTAGAGCTCTTTACTGCTGAGCCAACTCTCCAGCCCCAGAGGGTTCTTTCAAATCACCCAGCAGCTGAGGAGGCAGAAAGCCAAGTTGGACATCTTGTCCATGGAGTGTGACAAGCCAAGCCTGCCCTGCATCCCACCTTTGACAGTCTTGAGGCCTTGATGAGGTTCCCTGCAAATCACAGTATCTTCAGATCCAGACTCCTGGGGGACCCCCTCCCCCAGGTCCCAGAAAGAACCCAGCCTGGGCTTCAGTCAGAACATCTCCCTACCCCTTTCCCCCAGGAGTCCCACAGTCCTGAGAGACAATGCAGCAGGTACCCAGCCAGCTGAGCCAAGTGCAAATAATAAAAAAATTTAAAAGGATAGCAAGATGGCTAGAGAGGAAAGGTACTTGTTGCTATGCAAGCCTGAGGAACTGAGTTCACGCCCCAGGAGTGAACCAACTTCCCCAAGTTGTCCTGTGACCTACACATGCACTGTGACACAGAAATACATACAAAATAAATAAATGTAATAAAAAAATTTAAGGAAAAAACTCAAAGTTTTATAGCAAGAGAGATCTTGTCTGCTGGAGGGCAGAGACACAGTACTGACAGGGCCCTATGTTCATATAGACTGTGGAGGTCAGGATGTGTCCCTTCTACACTGCCAGGCTAAGGCCAGTCTGAGTTGAGCTGCTTCTGCACTGAGTTGAGGCTGGAATACGTGTGTCTCAAGATCAGCACCAGATGGCTGATGAGCACTGGTGGTCACCAGATACTGGAGTTGGAGGAGCAAGGCCACCAAGCCAAGAGAAGGCAGTGCCTGTCACGGTGCTCCAGATTGTTGCCAGTTTTTGTTTTTGACAGGGTCTCCTGCAGCCCAGGCTGGCCTCACACTTGGAACACAGCTGAGGATGACCTTTGGACTGCTGATCTACCTCCTGACTGTGCTACTGTGCCCTGCCCACTTTATCTTAAGACTCTGGCTAACTCAAATGAAATGTGAGTGGCTTGTGAGGCTAAGAAGGCTCTGCCCACCAGGATTTAGTTCCTACACCACAGAGCTTTTGTGGGAACCGCACACGTTACCAAGTGTAGCACATATCTTTAATCCCAGCACTGGGGGAGCAGAGACAGGTGGACCCCTATGAGTTCCAGGCCAGCCAGGGCTACATAGGGAGACCCTGTCTTAAACAAACAAGCAAAAACAAAACAACAAAATAAACCCCAGACATCTCCTGTGTCAGGGCATCAGGTCCATTAGGATCAGGTACAGCCAACTGATCAAAATGACCCAACCAAACCAAAGTTGGACAAGTGGCTAGTTCAGAGGGAAGAAATACACAGCCGGGGAATCCCCTCTGCCGCTCTGCACTCCCAGGTCCCTGAAAGCAGAGGCTGTGCTCTACAGAACTGGTGCGTCTGCTCTGAGGGGCCGCTGGGCCGACACCCTGAGGAGCCCACAACAGCAGGTATTTATTGTTGCCCACATATGGAGGCTCTAAGGACAAGAGAGAACTTTGCCGGCCTTTTACTGGGGACCTTGGGCCTTCCGTGGTCTGTGGCTGTGTCCATATTCTCCAGTTTCCTTTTTTGGTAAGAGATAGATCTGTGCTTCCCAGGCTGCCCTTGAGCTCCTGAGCTCCAGTGATCCTCCTGCCTCAGCCTCTCCAGCAGCTGGGACTACAGGTATGCAAGCAGCTATACTTTTTTTTCTTTTTATGGCGGTGCTAAGGGTGGAACCAGGATCTGGGAATGCCAGGCAAAAGCACCGTGACACAGCCGACAGCCCCAAGTTCCCTCTTTTGTAAGCATTTTAATGACACTGGTTTGGGGCCCATCCCACTGAACACATTTTAATGTTTACCTCAGTGAAAAATATTTCCAGACAGGGTTATATGTGGAGCCACTAGGCATTAGGACCTCAGCATCTCTTAGGAGTAGACATCACCCTGTAGCAGTTAGGACCCCAGTTCTTCATACCATGCTAAATGCTGGTGTACTCAGACACAGCCAAGGCCAGGAAGAAGAACCCAGCCTCTCCTGGCACATCTATTGGGCCAGAGCCATCTGAGGTTTAATATATTGTCCACAGCCCTAAAGATGTTAGATGTACTAACAGGGCCCCCACCAGACAAGACTGATTCCTCAAAACTCCAAGGTAAACTTCAATCCCCAGTGTTACCAGGAAGGGGCTGGAAGCAGGACAGTCTGGAGGGGGCTCCTCCCACCCCTACTTTACACATGGCCGCAGCAGAAAGGATGACAGCCCAGAACTCAAACAGGCTGGCCAAGCAGGTGTCTCCTAGCTAATCAAGGGATGCAATGGGACAGATGGCTTGGTTGACAGTGCTTCCCCAAGTTCCACTCCCAATGAGGTGTCCTAAGGCTGCTGTCCTAAGAAGCCAGGCATCTACAGCTGCAGGTGACAGTACAAGCCTCTAGTGTCTCAGGAAAGGCTTCTGGGCTGGGGAAATGGCTCAGTGGGTCAAAACACTGCTGTGCAAGCTTGAGGTCCTGCGGTCAAATCCCCAGCATCCATGCAAAAGCCAGACACAGAAGCCCGAGCATCTGTTATCCCAGTGTTCCTAGAGGATAGGGAGGCAGACAGAACCAGGAAGCTCATGGCCAGAAGCCTGGCCCACAAAACAGAGGATCACAGCAGGCCTGCTGGAAACAAGGTGGAAGATAGCATCAGCACCCGAAGTTCTCTGACTCTCATGAACACACCATGGTGTATGTGCCCACCTGAATTCTCTCTCTCTCTCTTACACATACAGACAGACAGACAGACAGACAGACACACACACACACACACACACACACAAATACTTCTGATGCATTCAATGTGGCAGACTGTGGGTTTCTGTGGAGCCAAAGAACACCAGGGCTCTTGACCACCTCTTCACACTGGAGGGCAGTGGGTGAGTGGCCCAGCCAGGCCCTTCCCATAGATGGTTCTTATTTTTCATTTTTTATGATGCTTGAGATTGAACCTAAGGCCTTGCCCATGCTAGGAAAGCCCTCTGTCACTGAGCCACACCCCAGCCCCTCACTGGGGGATTCTAGGCAGGGGCTCTACCATGGATCTCTGCCTCCAGCTTTTATATTTTCACCTTTAACAGAATCTAAGGTATGCAGGGTGGCCTTGAACTTCTGCTTCTCCTGCCTCAGCCTTCTGAGTAGCTACGATGACATCCTGTGGCTGCTATAGTGGGTCACAGGACCTACAGACACTCCTGCCTGAAAAAATGGCCTCAAGAGGACAGGCTGGACCTGCTGTCTCTGAGCCCAGGAGAGACCTCTGCAGCTAAGCCCATACCCAGCACCTTGGCAACCCAGACTGAAGAGCTGGGAAGCCCCAGGTTGGCCTGAGGGAGCGAGCGCTCACCTGTAGAAGGATAGGAGGGTGGACGGAGTGGGAGGCCTGTCCAGCCTTCTGGGTTTCCTGTAGGGACCATGGATATCAAATGGGCAGGGGCTCTGTAAGACTCCCTCCCACCCTCCAGGGCACCTGGGTCCAGGACAGAGCAGAGAGGCAGATGGTGAACCCAACTCCCATTTATTAGAAAAGGCGTGACAGAGCTGTACTGCCCCAGCCCGCCCTTACCCAACCCAGCTACCCACCCGCTGCCCACTGTTGTAGTGCCTATCAGGGCGCAGACTCAGTGGCCCGGGCAGCAGGGTCCCAGTACCCTGCTGCTGGGTGCCCAGCTCCCTGATAGATTTTATTGCACTTAGAAAAGAAAGCTCTATTCCTTGCCGGCACCACCCTGCCAAGACACCACCCTGCCAGGGCACCACCCTGCCAGGGCAACTGGCAAGTTCTGCCAGCCCCATACCACCAGCCAGGTCCTGTGATGGGCCAGGGGGCTATGCCACCACTGCCCTGACTCCCACCTATCCCAGGACAGGCTGGTCACATGGATCCTCCAGGACCAGAGTGGCTGGTGACCCTGGAGAGCTAGCTCCTCCTGTCCTCTCTCTTCTCCCCTGGCCCCAGGCTGTGGAATGGCGGGCACATAAATAAGTGCTCAAGTCTGGGTAGCCGCTCCCAGTCCTGTGCCCCTTGTGGCTGTAGTGTTGCTGCGGTGAAGCCCGGGACACCCTGTCTGGCATCCTGGGGGACCGGGCAGGGGTCAGCAGATCTTCGTGGCTGGCCTCGGCTCATCGCAGGCCGACTGGCACAAAGGAACTGGGGGCAGAGATGGGGGACATCAGAGTGGGGCTCCCAGCCCTCCCTCTGCAGTCCCTGCAGCTGGCATTTACTTACAGTAGTATCACAGTGTGTCCCTCGGGGCCTCCAGACTGGCCTCTAGAAGCAGCTCCTCCAGCTTGCTGGCGTCCTGGGGAAGGTGAAGCTCTGTGGGCAGCAGGGGTGGCTTCCTCAGAAGTGGACAGGCAGCACACTAGAACCTCCCCCTGCCTTGGTCTGCCAGGTCACATCCTAGGGAGAACACTGGGTTCCCAGAGTGGGAACCAAGGACCAAACCCTACTTGTTCGTATCCCTTCCCAGCAACTCTAAAGGATGGAAGCTGAGGTCCACCAACAGGTGGATGCTTGCATGGGGGACCACCTCCTGCCCACCATTCCCTTGCCCCCTCATTCCTCTCACCATGCTCCAGGCTGCAGCTGCCCCCCTTAGCCTCCAATCCTGGGGGTGGCTCTGGGGGCAGTGCAAGGGCAAACTCAGGCTTCAGGCCGTTGGGCAGTGGCTGCCCTGCCTGAGTTGGCTCCAGCTGGGGCTGAGGCTTGGATGACTCTGGGTCCTGGGTGTCTGTGGCCTGAGATGGCAAAAGGGCAGGAGAGGCAGGTGGGGAGGGAGGGGAGGGTGGAGGAGAGGAGACAAAGGCAGGGGGAATAGGGAGCTCTGGCCTCTCAGGTGGACTCTCCACCCGGGTTACCACAAACACCTTGTGGCCCCGGCCTGGGCTGGACACAGAAATACGCTGCTCATTGGGAGAGGAGGGACTGCCCAGGGGGCTCCTGTCCCCAGGGCCCAGGGAGTCCGTGGAGGGCACCAGGGCAGGGCAGGGGACTGAGGGACTCTGGTCATTGCTGGCCTCTTCCCTCTGCTGGTCCTGTTGGTCCTCCTCCTCCTCATTCTCCTCCTCATCCTCCTCCCCATCAGAGTCTGAGTCCGAGTCTGAGTCTGGGCCAGGCCCAGGCTCAGAGCTAGGGGCCCCATTCTGTGCCCCGGTAGCTGGCAGGTCCCCAGATTCCTCCAGACACTGGGGTGCAGTGACAGTGATCTCAGGCATGGAGGCTGACAGCTGCAGCTGCTCCTTCTCCTCCCGCTCTCGCACCAGCACAAAGTTGCGTTTACAGCCATTCTGGATCTCGGCCAACAGCGCCTTCTGGGTCTCAATGAAGCTCTTCACCTGCAGGGGGCGCAGCCTGGCTAGGGCTCCGTGGTCTGCACCTGCTTCCCATCCTGTCCTACCCCTTGGGGCCTCCTGCCCGCCCAGGCAGAGCCAGCATCCTCCCTCACCGCCTCCTTCTTGGGCTCTCGGTCCAGGTCCAGGCGCAGCAGGGAGTGGTTCACCTTGAGGGCCAAGGACAGTGCCATGAGCCCGCCTGTCTTGATCTCGTTCTCCCGTAGATCCAGTCTCAGGAGGCGGGGGCTCTCGGCGATGAACTCGGCCACGGCCACCGCGCCTGGGAGGGGGACCGCAGGGGCTGGCCACGGGCCCCATGCCTGGCTGGCTGGCCACCCTGCCGAGCCCACTGGCCCCTGCGCGCCTGGCCCACACCCTACCCTCGCATGTGAGTTTGGTGGAGGCCAGGCCCAGACGAAGCACACTCCTGTTGCTGATAAGCCCGTTCTTGAGGTTGCGTACTCCCTCATTCCCAATGGGGTTGTGGCCCAGGTTTAGTGTCTCCAGACTCTGTGTGTGTGGCTGGAAGGAAGGGTGGGAACGTGAAGAAAGGGCCAGAAGGGTAGGTCAGGAAACCAGCCAAGGTCTGTACCCTTTGTCCTTGGCTGGCTTTGCCTCTCAGAGCAGGGTGCTGCCCTACCCAGGTCCAGGGAAGTCAAATCCCTCCAGTGTTTATAGCCTCCTACTCCAGCAAGAGTGTAGGCAGCCACATCCACAGGCGGTCTCCACATCCTCACCAGGGCCTGTCTCTGGTGGGCCTTAAGAACCCTGAGGACAGCCTTTTCATTGGGAGGACCTGGAAACTGGGCACAAAGGTGTCCACCCTGGGAGCGTTTGTACCTGCTTGGCTTACTTTATATATTATGTAATAATGAAAAGACTGAACACTTACGAAGACTTCCAGAAATAATTAACTTTTTAAGCCATGTTCGGTGTGTGCAAAGCACTGTTCCAAGCAGTCTGTTGTCAAAAGACAATTAGAGAAACAGGGCCCAATGGCTGGCAAGATGACTCAGCACTAGTGGTCTAAGGACCTGAGTTCGATCCCCAGAACCCACATGGTAGAAAAAGAGAAATCGACTCCTACAGGTGTTCTCTGACCTCCACATGTACACTGTGGTACACATGCACACGCACACAAATAAGCAAATAAAATGTAATAATTTTAAGAAAAGAAAGAAACTCAGGGTCCAGATGCTGAAGAAGAGTTATCACATCCTGAGCTGATCAACTCCAGGCCAGGTGAGCCGGAACAAGTGTTGCGGGGCTGGGTAGGAGGTGGGCCGAGGAGCAAGGGCCCCCCTGGACTCACCAGCGCCATGCCCAGGAAGGCCATGCCTGTGTGTGTGAGCTGGTTGTTCCACAGCACCAGGGTCACCAGCCCCTTCCTCTGCTCCTTGAGGCCCTCACAGATGTAGGCCAGACCTAGGGGAGGCTGGAGGTCAGAGCCTTGTCTGTCCAGGGGACACCTCTGCTCATCTGGCCTGTTGGGCCTAAGGCTCAAGCCCTGACTTCTGACCCTTGATGCTCTGGCTGAGAAAGCTCCTGCCCTGGGGCCCCATGGTGGCCTCTCCCAATTGCCAACACTGGTCAGGCACACCATCGGTGTCTCTACTGGAAGCAGGCCTGTCTTCCTTACCACTGTGAGCCTCAGAGGGCACTGTCAGGTCACACCTATGTTCCCAGCACCACAAAGCACAGGGTCAGGCAGAGTGGGGTGCTGGATGACGTGTGGGATGGGAGCGGAGATAGGACGCCACAAACCTGAGTCTAGCACATGGTTGTTTCGCAGGTCCAGGATCTGCAGGGAGCAGTTAAACTTGAGCAGGTTGCCCAGCTGCGCTGAGTCCTGCAAGCCATTGAGCTTGTTGTCAGCCAGGTACAGCTCCCGTAGGTTCATGTTCATCTTTAGGGCTGTGGCTGGGGAGTGGGGTGGGGGTGGTGACTGACCAGGCCACATCCTGGGTGACCCAGGCCAGCAGCAGCCCCCATGACCCCCAGGCCTCTCAGGACTCAGACTTACCCAGCAGCATGAGGGGCCGCCCGGACAAGCTGGCGTTCTCAAGGTGCAGCACTGCTAGGCTGCTGCGGATGCGTAGAGCCCGGGCCACAAAGGGCGCTGAGTGGTCCAGCAGGGGTGTGTTTCGAGCATCCAGATACTGGAGGCAGCTTGTCTGGTATGGATGGAGCAAGCGATGTGTCACACTGGCCACTGCTAGTGCTGTGTTTTATACACTGGGACCTGTACTGGGGATCCTCCTGGATGGCTCCATCCCCTCCTTGCCCCAGCCTCCCCGTGAAGGAATGAATCAGGCTGACAACATGGTCATCTCTAAAGGATCACTCTAGGGAGAGTGGTGAGAAGGGTACACCTGGGGCAGGCCTTCCCCATGCTGATTCCCACCATCCTGGGGACCCAGCAAGGGCTGTGAAGTACCCACCTTGCGCATCATGTGGGCAGCAGCTTGCCAGCCCCGGGTACCAATGTGCTTATTGAAAGAGATGTTGAGGTGGGTGGCTGACTCGTAGTACTCGATCATATCGAAGAGGGCAGAGGCACCCTGGGGACAGACACATGTAAGCTTGGTCTCAGGTCAGGAGGCCAGGGGAAGCACTCAGGCTGTGTCATTGGGATCTCCAGGGGAGCGAGAATGCTGGGAGGGCACAACCTCAGAGTGAGGACAGCAAGTGTCCCCTGTCCAACCTGGGAGGGTGGAGCTCCTGAACAAGCTGTGCCCAAGGGCACTTGGCTAGCTGGGACTTTCCACGTTTCTCAGCCCCGTGGGATTTATTACAACCAGGACAGCTCCTGAACAGCTCTGGTGGCCACATGCACCTCCTTGCGCAACTCCTCAGGCCTCAGCCCCGCTCTGGTCACATCAGATGCCCCCTTGTCTCTTAGGAGGCCCTGCCCTGGCCCCCTCCCTACCCAAACCTCAGAGGGCCTAGGTAGCCTCGGGCTGCTCACATCTTCATCCAGGTTGGTCTGTTCCAGGTCCACAACCTTGAACTGCAGCCTCTTGAAGACCTCTTCCAGAGCTTCACAGGTCTTATAGTCAAGCTTCTCCCCTAGGAAGAGGCAGAGCCAGGCCATGTGTGAGACCCTGCACCTGTGCTGGAGGGCATCCTCCTCCTCCAGCCTCTGCCTCCTGAAGAGCTGGGAGCTCCCTCCAGAGCCACTGATCCCTCCCACCCCACCCCTTGCTGCTCCAGCCTGTGGGGATGCACACCTTTCAGGTCCAGGCAGTTGATGCGTTCCTCAAGGTCTGTGAACTCCTAAGAAAGCAGATGGGCATTATTCAGGTCAAGAAGATAGCCAAACAGACAAGCTGACCCAAAAGAGCCACAGCCAAGACCCAATGGGCTCTGCCATGCCCTGCAGTGAGGTGGCATTCGGGGTGAGTTTGGGGAAGGCTACTGGGCAAAGGTCCAGAGGACATCCAGGGCTTGTTCTGGACCCATAGGGCATGGGATGAGTCTGTCTGAAGCTAGTAGCCTTAGTCTCTGTGGATGAAATCTCTAGGGGATGTCCAGGCCCAGAGAAGAGCCTGCACCAAAGGACTGAGGTAGGTAGGCTGACAGCTGGCAGACCCACAAGGGTGCTCAGTAAAGAAAGTAAAGGCACCAACCCAGGTGTCTCTCTAGCCTCTGCTGGTGGGGTCCACCTGCCCCGACACCTGCCAGGTCCCCTCTCTGAACTTCACATGTCACCCAAGGGTTGGGCACTATGATGAAGCCTCAGAACAGAAAGGTTTAGGCTGGTCTTAACAATATACTTGGCCACTGAGGTACAGGTCTGGCTGGCCCTCACCCTCTCCTCAGAGGCCACACAGAGTGGCCCTCTTTCCCTGGAAGTGGCAAGATGGCCCCTCTGGTCACCCTGCAGAATATAGGTAGTCCAGGAGCCCAGAGAAGGCAGTGTGCACATCTGCTCACAGCACAGCTGGCTGGGGGAACAGTGACCTGGAAACAGACACCTTAGGATCGAAGCAGACGGAGGGCATGGCTGAGCTCCAGCGACACAGCTGGCATAAGAGGTCAGGGGAGAGCTGCAGGCAGAGTCGGCCCTCTGCTGCATCTCTCGGAGCCAGAGACCCCTCCTTCTACAATTTGTACAACAGACCCCGAGTACTGGCAGCCCACCTGGGGCCTCCTGGGAGTGGATCTTGCTTTTCATATCAGTATTTAAACTTCTTTTGTTACATTCACTTCTGTGTTTGTGTGTATGTATGTGTCTGTGCATGGGCAATTAGCATACATGTGGAGGTCAGAGGAAATCTTACAAGAGTCAGTTTTCTCCTTCCACCATGTGGGTTCAAGGATGAAACTCTGATTAGGTTGTCAGGCTTGCTGGCAGGGACATTTACCTAGCTTTTTTTGTGTTTTGCAAATAAAGGTTCATGTAGCTCAGGCTGGCCTCAAACTCACTATGTAGCCAGGGATGAACTGATCATATTTCTTCCATTTCACAAGTGCTGGGATTATAGGTATCAGCCACCAAGCCCAAGTTATATTTAAAAGAAGAAGAAAAATGCAGACTTTGAGCTTTTGTTTTGGAGTGGTTTTTTGTTTTGTTTTGTTTTTGGTGCCCAGCTGTCCTGGAACTCACTATGTAGACTAGGCTGGCCTGCCTCTGCTGGGATTTAAGGCATGCACCTCCATGCCCAGCTGGAGAGGGTTCGTTTTTATTTATCTGTTTTGTTTTTGTTTTCTGTTTTTTGAGACCAGGGTCTTACTATGTAGCCCAGGGCTGGCCTGGAACTCTTTTGTAGACCAGGCAGGCATCAGTCTCATAGAGATCAGCCTGCCTCTGCCTCTTGAGTGCTGGGATTGAAGGTGTGTACCACACCGGGTCCTGTTTTGTTTTTTGAGACAGAGTCTGAAGTATAGCTGAGGCTGACCTTGAACTCCTGATCCCCTGCCTCTGCCTCCAGGGTGCTGAAATTACAAGTGTCTGCCACCACACCCAGCTTGTAATTCACATTTTCAGGAATAAATCTTGGTGTTCAGATTTACAGGAATTATAATCACGGCTTTCCTTTGGTGAAGAGTTTCTTTGACTGACACCAGCATTTCTTGTCACTTCATATAATTCTAAGTTTACAACCAAATGATTTTAGCAACTGGGCAAGCCACACCACACACGCACGCACGCCCCTCTTCCCCTTACCTGCAGCTGCCTGAGGAGCTTGGGGATCTGCCGGCAGTTGAGCTTCTGGCAGGCCTGTCTGTATGCACCGATCACCTCCTCCACGGTCACATTCTGGGCTGAGGGCAAAGGAGCAGGCTGAAACGCCACAGCCTCGACCTCTACCCCTCCAGGGTTCCCCACAGCCCACAAACAGCAGGTTGACAGAGCTGTGGGCCAAGGGCCTCCCCACAGCAAGCCAGCACTGCCCTCTACAGGTCACCAGGGCTCTAAGGCACCCCACATAAACACAAATAGCTCCCTTTCCCATACACATTTTCTCCCTGGGTACATGGGGAGCCTCCAGAGGGACAGGTTGCCACCACTGCCCATACCCAGCACAGGGCCAGGCTTGGGCAGACATCTGACCCTTTACAAAGTTTGATCACTAGGCACATGATGGCTTATTGGGTGTTCCAGTATTATTTCTGATGCTGTGACAAACACCTGACAAAAAAGCCACAGGGAGGAAAGGGCTTACTACTTTACACGTCCAGATCACAGTCCAGCACTACAGGAAGTGTGAGGCCAGCCTAAGACAGCCGGCCATCCACAGTCAGGGCGGAGGGACAGTGCCCCATGCTGTCTGCTTGCCACCCTGTTGGCTTTCTCCTCCCTTATAGATCAGGGCCCAACTCATAAAACAGTGCCCACATTCAGGGTGGGTTTTCCATGACAATTAAGATGACTACACAGGGACAGGCCCATGGGCCGACCTCACCTAGGCAACCCTCAAGACTCTTTCCAGGTGATTCTAGGTTGTGTCAAATTGACAGTTAAAGCTAACCAGCACAGCAGGTAAAGGTGGCAGCACCAAGCTTGGTGACCTGATTCAGATCCCCAGAACCCACATGGTAGAAGGAAAGAACTGACCTCTGCAAGCTGCCCCGTGAGCACACACAAGCTGTGGTCCAAGTGTCCCCACCAAGCAAACAATATAAATTTAAATGTAATTTAAAAAATTTAAATTATTATCATTGAGATGATCACACTGTGTACCCCAAGCTAGCTTGGAACTTCTCAGCCTCCTGCAAGCTGGGATTACATGTGCTCAGAGTTGCACCCTGCTCATTTTTATTTGATGGTAGAATGGATGGATGCTCACTTCAACCCCCTGAAGAAAAAGCTCAGAGAGATCAAGAACCTTGCCCTAGGGCACACAGCTGCTGCAGCTAGCATTTGAACTCTCCCAACCTCAAACCAGGTGCCTCTCAAATTCTCCCCTCCTGAAACACAACTCATGGGTTCTCTCTTGATTATTCTTCTTTTAAAGATCATAAGGAGTCTCAGGGTTTACTGGTCATCAAAGGGTGACACTGAGGTCCTAAACACTTGATTCAATGAAAGGCCCCAGATCCAGGGTGGAGTCAGAGACAAGTTGGGCCTGGGCCAATGTGGGCTGCTTTGATGACTGCTGGCAAGTCTCAGCTCTCCATGGTCAACAAGAAAACACGAAGTTAGGTGTGGTCACACAGGCCTGGAATCCTAGCTACTGGGGAGGCTATGGCAGGAGACCCTGACTCCAAATAAAAAGTTAAAATGAGGGCTGGGGATATGGCTCAATGGCAGAGTGCATGCCGACCCAAGCTACACAATAATAGGGTTGGAGAGATGGCTCAGTGCTTAAGGGACAAACATTATTAATAACTTCAGTTCCAGGGAATCTGACGCCCTCTTCTGGCCTCTATGGGCATAGCACACATGTGGTGCACTTATATGCATGCAGAAAAAAACACTCATTAAAAAAAAATAAAAACCAGGCATGGTGGCGAATGCCTTTAATCCCAGCACTTGGGAGGCAGAGGAGAGGATCTCTGTGAGTTTGAGGCCAGCCTGGTCTACAGAGTGAGTTCCAGGCCAGCTGGGGCTACAGGGGGACCCTGTCTCAAAAAGATCCAAAAAAAAAAAAAAAAAAGATTTTTACAATGTTGCCACTTTGGAATGAGTGCATGACTCAAACTGGAAAACTGGTCAGTTCAACACAAAGTGGTTTTGAGGCCACCATCCAGGTGGAGGAGAGGAAGGGCATTTGTACAGCACTCAGGTTGGGCCAATCATTACTAAACCAAACCCCAAACACTTCCATAGAGCACCCCTCTTCTGTACTTCAGAGGTTAGAGAGCTTGCCCACAGTCACCAAGTGAGCAGCTGGCCATGGGTAAGACTCTGGCAGTGTGCGAGCTGGACACAAGGGACTAAGATATTCAGATCCCTGCAAGACCCTGCAAGCTGGTCATCCCACCCTCTGCCTTCCATAGGCTTGCTGGAACCACACAGGTTGTCCTGTGACCTGGGCTGCTCCTAGGGCTTCTACCCACCAGCTGGAGCAAGTCAATGAATCTCGCTGGCAGCGCAACCTCCAAAGCCAAAAGCCTGCCCAGCACCAGCCATCACTCAGACAAGAATGGAGTGGTTTGCTGAGCTCTGACCTGTAGCCTGTCAGCTGGGGGGGGCGGGGGAGTCAAGATAGAAGACGGTGAGAAGACTGAGAAAAGACGGTGCAGCAGGACGGTCTTTCTGAGCGGGCTCTGCTCTGCATCAGTATGCACCCATCACTCTAGCTGCCACCCAGAGGAAAAGGCCGGCCAGCCCAACACAGGGAGCACACAGGTATGACTGCAGTGCCAGCTATGCCCCTAGCAATGCCTGCTCACTGTCATCGCAATGTGACTCATGTGGGAAAGGCCATGTGGGCCAGGAGGCAAGGAAGTGGGCATCCGTCATCCTGGTCCAGGAAAATGGAAATCTCCAATGGGTAGGCTTCCAGGATCTTCCAGGGCAGAGGGAGCAGGAAGGGCCTGGGGACAGAACTGTGCCCCTGATGTTTAATCACCCTGCAGTATGTTTAAACAAAGCAGAAGAGAGACACAGTAGCTTTGACAGCTGGTCTGAGGGGGGTGTCCTCTGGGAGCCTCTCTCTGACATTTTGTTGACCAGTCAGCTGCTTAGGGGGACACACAGTCCAATGCAGGGAGAGAAAGCACAGAGGCCCACGGGGGGTGGGGTGGGGGGCTGGCTAGCCTGGGACTAGATTCCTAGGGCAGGGGGCACAGAAGTGCTGCTATGGCCCCAAGTGATGGGCCACATGCTCCAGTATCTCCTGTCCCATTTCCTTCCCCCTGAAGGCAACTCTTGGGCTCCACAGCTTCCCAAGACAGGCAACCAAAAGCATCTGCTGAGCAGAACACAGGCATGCAGTGAAGGCCACTGTACACAAGGGGCTCTGTGGAGCACCCCTCAGGGGTATCCACTCAAGTCCAACACTCTGGATTCCAAGGCAAGCTCAGGCTGCCATTCACATGTTCATGAGAGGAGAGTTTGTGTGTGTGTATGTGTGTGTACATGCGTGCATGTGTGCATATGTGTTCAAAAAAATGTCATGTTGGGGATGGGTGGACCTGTAGGGGTGACTACTTAGATTCACTTTCTGATCCTTGTCCTTCCAGGACTGCGACAAATGAGCATCCATGGTCTCAGGGCTAAGTGATGAGGAAACCCGAGAAGTCACTGGCTGTCAATCAGCAGGACACAGCTGGAGAAAAAGATGGCAGGGGAGCTTCTTCTAGGTCTTTCAGAACCCTCCCTTGCTTCTGCTTTTTCTTTTTCTTTTCTTAGACAGAGGAGCTCCTTATAAAGCACAGGCCTCCTTGAACTCATGATCCTAGTCAGCCTGAGTACTGGGATTCCAGGCACGTACCACACCCAGCTAACCCAAGTGCTTTCCAGAGACAAATTCATTTAGCCAGCTCTGTGGCTGGCCCCATGAGATGGACACATTTCCATATCCATTTTGTACAGGGAAGCTAGTCAGAGAGGGCAAGGCGTCCACCTGAGTCACACCCCTAGGCCTGCCTTGCTCTGGAAGAAGAGCCCAGTCCCATTCTCTTACTGCCTTCACCAGCCTGGTGTCGAGGGGTGCCAAGACATGGGTTGCAGGTCCTGGTCACACAAGGAATGAGGAAGGGCCATCAGGAACAAACCTGAGCTCCCTGAGAGAACACTGCTGCACGGCTGGCAGGCAGGGCCTGTGTCTCCCCAGGGACAGGCTGCTGTGGCTCTCACAAAGGGACAGTGAGAAATCTGATGCCAGGGATCAGGTGACAGGTGGCCAGGAGCAGCCTGGCCTCACATGTGCACACAGGTGCAGGGGTGTGGATGTGATGCACGGATGCCTGGCACCAGGGGGAGGTGACTCAAGCCATCTCTGGAAGCTTAGAGTAGGTAGGGAAATGGGTATAGTTACCCTGTGGGGGTCCCTGTGAGGAAAAAACATGAGGCGGGGCACACACAGCCCAGAGACAGGACTGTTCAGACCCATATCCTAACTCCATGCTGTCCTTGATGGGAACACCCTCCCTGCACCTGGCAGGCCAGGCTCAATGACACCACCTCAGCTGGGAGATCCCAGCTAGGGCCTGGCTGGTTGTTAACAAGGCCCTAGGTGATCTGTGGGTGCCATCCTCAGAGCCCCCACACTTGGCAACGCAGACACAGTGTTGCTATTATGGAATCAAGAGGGAGGAGCCAGAGGTGAGCTGGCAAACAGAGAGGGACTGGTCTCCCAGGCATCTGTCACAGGCCTTGGGAATGGGCTTTCACTCAGCAGACACACTGGGTTGGCTGCAGGCACCATGCCATGACCCTATGGGGGCCTCGGTATGGGGACAGAGAGAACACAGCAGCTGGCAGCAGTCCTTGGAATTGTGTGACAGTGACAGGGTTGGGGAAGGCCACCAGGAGGCTGCTGTGTGGAGGGAGGGCCATGGCTGTGGACATGGAGGGGCGGCGACACTGGGGGCCTCTGTCTGCAGGAGCCACTGTGGCTGGAAGCAGGGCAGAGCAGCAGCTGCCAAGGTTTCCTTAGAAAAGGGGACCCAACTGGTCCCCATGGACAGGCTGTTGGGATTGGCACACTGAAGGTACATAGTTCCCTGTAGGCAGACGGTGACCACCTCAATCTGATCTGGACTTTGGCAGCCAGCAGGTGACCTGAGGCAGGTCACAAGAAACCTGGGGACTCAGGCGCAGTGGAGTCCACTTCCTCTGCCTGGCACAGCACAGAAGCCTCAGCAAGGTCTCGTTCTAGAGCAGAGGCTCAGAGGGGATAAAAGGGCAGAGACTGTAAAGCCTCTGTCTGCAAGCTTGCACACACACACCAGGGCCAGAGTGTGCATCTGGAAGACCAGATGGCAGAGTTCAGGCATCGTAGGACACAGCTGATGTCACAGGACAGCAGCTATGACAGCAGGTGAACAGGTACCATTTCAAATGCTTCCTCTATAAACATGAGGGTCAAGTCCCCAGACACTTCCACAAAGTGAGGACCCCACCGCCACTTCAGAGGAGGAAAACAAGGCAAACTAAGTTGTATGCTCAAATCAATGTATTTACAGACTGAAGCAACTGGCCTAGGATGTTGTCTGCTGGGTTGTCAAAGACGGTTCTTGATGGCATACAAGAACTAGGCGGCAGCTCTCAGGAAGGTGAGCTGGAAAAGCCAACAGGTGGCAGGGAGAAAACTGTACACTATACACGTACACTGTACTCTACACACTGTACACTGTACACTATACAGCACCAGCTATCCTGGAATTCACACACTACACACCGTACACTATACGGCACCAGCTATCCTGGAATTCACACACTACACACCGTACACTATACAGCACCAGCTATCCTGGAATTCACACACTATACACTGTACACTATACAGGACCAGCTATCCTGGAATTCACACACTACACACCGTACACTATACAGCACCAGCTATCCTGGGATTCACACACTACACACCGTACACTGTACAGCACCAGCTATCCTGGAATTCACACACTATACACTATACACCACCAGCTATCCTGGAATTCATAGACAATTCTCCCACCTCAGCCTCCCAGGAACTGGAATCACAGGTGTGCCCCAACATGCCCCGCTGTCTAGCTTCTCAATACAGAGCCATGTATAGGTGTCAAAATGTTCACACATAGCCAGGCATGGTGGTGTATACCTTTAATCCTAGTACCCAGGAGGCAGAGGCAGGTAGTCTGAGTTTGAGGCCAGTCTGGTCTACACACTGTTCCAGATCAGCTGGGGCTACAGGAAGACCTGTCTCAAAAAAACAAAAAACAAAACATCCATGCATTTGGAGCCGGAGAGATGGCTCAATGGTTAAGAGCACTGGTAGCTCTTGCAAAGGACCCGGGTTAGGCTCCCAGCACTCAGCAAGGTCTCGTTCTAGAGCAGAGGCTCAGAGGGGATAAAAGGGCAGAGACTGTAAAGCCTCTGTCTGCAAGCTTGCACACACACACCAGGGCCAGAGTGTGCATCTGGAAGACCAGATGGCAGAGTTCAGGCATCGTAGGACACAGCTGATGTCACAGGACAGCAGCTATGACAGCAGGTGAACAGGTACCATTTCAAATGCTTCCTCTATAAACATGAGGGTCAAGTCCCCAGACACTTCCACAAAGTGAGGACCCCACCGCCACTTCAGAGGAGGAAAACAAGGCAAACTAAGTTGTATGCTCAAATCAATGTATTTACAGACTGAAGCAACTGGCCTAGGATGTTGTCTGCTGGGTTGTCAAAGACGGTTCTGGATGGCATACAAGAACTAGGCGGCAGCTCTCAGGAAGGTGAGCTGGAAAAGCCAACAGGTGGCAGGGAGAAAACTGTACACTATACACGTACACTGTACTCTACACACTGTACACTGTACACTATACAGCACCAGCTATCCTGGAATTCACACACTACACACTATACAGTATACAGCACCAGCTATCCTGGGATTCACACACTATACACTGTACACTATACAGCACCAGCTATCCTGGAATTCACACACTACACACCGTACACTATACAGCACCAGCTATCCTGGGATTCACACACTATACACTGTACACTATACAGCACTAGCTATCCTGGAATTCACACACTATACACTATACACCACCAGCTATCCTGGAATTCATAGACAATTCTCCCACCTCAGCCTCCCAGGAACTGGAATCACAGGTGTGCCCCAACATGCCCCGCTGTCTAGCTTCTCAATACAGAGCCATGTATAGGTGTCAAAATGTTCACACATAGCCAGGCATGGTGGTGTATACCTTTAATCCTAGTACCCAGGAGGCAGAGGCAGGTAGTCTGAGTTTGAGGCCAGTCTGGTCTACACACTGTTCCAGATCAGCTGGGGCTACAGGAAGACCTGTCTCAAAAAAACAAAAAACAAAACATCCATGCATTTGGAGCCGGAGAGATGGCTCAATGGTTAAGAGCACTGGTAGCTCTTGCAAAGGACCCGGGTTAGGCTCCCAGCACCCAAGTGGTGACTGATAACCATCTGTAACTCTAGTTCCAGGGGATTCAACAGCCTCTTCTGACCTCCACGGGCATTACACGACACAGGTGCACTTACCTACATGTAGGTAATACACGCATACACATAAAATAAAAATTTTTTTAAAAACCCAAAATTAAAAAAAAAAACTCAAACAATATGGAGTGTGAGGTGTTTGTGGCACGCTTGCCCATGCTGTATTCTATGATTTCACTGTGGCCTGGGTTCTGAACACATGATGCATACCCTTTGTATTCCACATACCACCACCCCACATGAATGCCAAGGATCAATGTCTGAGATACCGCAGGCTCAACACTGCATGTTATGAACAGCAGTGTTTTTTGTTTTTTTAATGTGTATGAGTGTACTGCCTACATGCATGTGAGTGCACCCATGTGGTGCAATGCCATGGAGGTCAGAAGAGGGCTTCGGATTCCCCTGGATCTGGAGTTAAGGACGGTTCTAGTCACCATGTGGGAGCTGGGACTCAAACCTGGGTCCTCTGCAAGAGCAGTCAGTGCTCTTAACCGCTGAGCCATCTCTCCAGCCCCCTGAACAGCAGTGTTTTGACTGCACGTACCAGGTTTCCTGCTCTTAACAGAGTGTAAGTGTGTAATACAGAAAATTAACCAACATTTCCTACCACCATCCCTCAGCAGGTGTCAAAT
Source organism: Nannospalax galili (assembly GCF_000622305.1). Taxonomy (NCBI): domain Eukaryota; kingdom Metazoa; phylum Chordata; class Mammalia; order Rodentia; family Spalacidae; genus Nannospalax; species Nannospalax galili. The sequence goes on along the minus strand of NW_008354956.1, from coordinate 1,345,370 downwards.
CAGCATGGCTGGAGATTGGGTTAACACAGCAAACAAGCACATCCACCTCATTGGCATACACATTTATTACATGTTGTCTCTGTGTATATATAAGTGTGTGTACACCACAGTGCAGGGTGGAGGTCAGAGGACAACTTGCAGGAGTTGGTTTTCTCCTTCACCATCTGGATTCCAAAGATCAAATTTGGGTCAGAGGGCATCAGATCCCCCTGAACTGAGAGTTGCAGGTGGCTGTGAGCCACCTGGTGTGCTGCGTGGACCTGAACCCAGGTTTTCTGCAAGAGCAGTAAGAGTACTCAACCACTGAGCCATCTCTCCTGCTCCTGTTTTACTTAAGGCTATTAAAATCATTTAGGGGCTGGAGAGATGGCTCGGTGGTGAAGAGTGCCTGGCTGCTCCTGCAGAGGATCCAGGTTCAGTTCCCAGCACCCACACCAGGTGGCTCTCAACTGCTTGTAACTCCAACTACAGGAGATCTAACCCTCTCCTGGTCTCTGCAGGCACCTGCACCAATGTGGCAGACACACACACACACACACACACACACACACACACACACACACAATATTCCAAAAATAAGCCAGGCATGGCGGCACACATCTCTAATCCCAGTACTCAGGAGGTAGAGACAGGTGGTTCTCTATGAGACCAAGGTCACCTGTCAACACAGTGAGCTGCAGGCCAGTCAGGGCTACAGGGAGACCCTGTCTCAAAAAAACAAATATAAAAAGTAAAGAACAAAAACTTTAAAAAAATGATTATTAGGGATAGAGAGATGACTCAGCAGTTAAAGAGCACTGGCTGCTCTTGCAGAGGACCCAGGTTTAGTTCCCAGCACCCACACGGCTACAGACAGGCTAACTGTCCAACACCCTCTTCTGACTTCCACAGGCATTGCATGACACGGGTGCACTTACATACATGCAGGCAATACACACTCATACACATAAAATAAAAATATTTTTAAAATGAGTATTTGTAAATGTCTGGTTTGTGTATTATTATTACTTACATTTTAGAGATGGCCTCAAACTTGCTATGTAGCTGAAGATGGCCTTGAATTTATCCTCCTGTCCACCTACCAAGTTCTGTTTTGACACAACACCTGACATACATATCTGTTTTATGTATCTATAGACCTAAAACTTTCTTGGGCAAAAGAGGTTGTGGGTTTCAGAAGCCCTGTGGTGCCTGTAGTGCTCGCCTGCCTCACTCCTCACTCTACCTCCCATTGCTCAGAGCCAGGACCTGGAAGGATGGAAGCTGTGCAGTGCTGGTGGGACAGCCTGTGATGGCTGTGGAGCCCTGATGCCCTCAGCCTTCTGAGCAACAATAGCAGTTACTTGTCTTTCTCCCGCTCAAGAGGGAAGCAGTGAGGGCAGGGGTGCCATGGGACCCCTGGCCCAGTTCTCAGGTAGAGAACCTGCCCCCTCCAGAGAGGCTGCAGGGGCAGGTGCCTCCACTGCCACCCACCCTCTGCTCCAAACCACTTGGCCTAACCAGAGATCCTGTTAGATCATGTGTGGTCACAAGACACCCATGGATCTCTTGGGACAGAACAGCTCGATGTGTGAGACTTCCTGCCAACCATGGAGTCCACACATGGTGAGCATCGGGTCTGCGGGGTTTTAGATGAAAGCAGAAGTCAAGGCCTTAATTTCCTGGCCCCCAGCTGCACAGCCCACACTGAGTATCCAAGTCCTAGCCGTGTGGCAGGCAGCTTTTAAATAGAAATGACTGTTACCAACAACAGCAAAAAACACAGACTACTGCATTTACTCTCCCGAGAAGCCTCAAAGAGGATTTATTTTCATTGTTTAAAAGGGAAAAACTCAGCCGGGTGTGGTGACGCACACCTTTAATCCCAGCACTTGGGAGGCAGAGGCAGGCGGATCTCTGTGAGTTCAAGGCCAGCCTGGTCTACATAGTGAGTTCCAGGACAGCTGGGGCTATAGGGAGACCCTGTCTCAAAAATACTGGAAAAAAAAAAAAAAGGGAAAAACTGAGGCACAGGGAAATCATGCATCCCTAAGTGAGGTGGTCTACTCTTAAGTAAGAATCAATGAAGACAGGCTGGGACTCAAACCTGGGCAGTCTGTGGCCAGTCCTCCCTTTACACCCGACCACCTCTCTGGTCACCAGCACCATGGAACACAAGCAGGCAGCACTTCATAGGCTGTGGTGCCTCATGGGACAGCCTGAGGCATCCAACACTGTCACCAAGCTGAGTTCCCAGCCCCAACCTTGCCACCTCATGCTTTTTCTCCTTTTTTTGGGGGGGGGGTCTGGGGTCTGGGTTTGTTGGGTTTTTGGAGGGGGTTATTTGTTTTGGTCTTGCTTTTTGAGATAGGGTCTCACTATATAGTCCTGGCCTTGGACTTGCAATGTAGACTAGGCTGGCCTGAATCTCACAGAGCTATGCCTGCCTCTGCCTCCCAAGTGTTGGGATTAAAAGCCTGTTCCAACATGCTTGGCTGAACTGAGTTCTTGAAACCATATCCTTGGGCATTCTAGCACAATGTCTGAACCATGAAAGTCTATCAGCCTCATGCTAGAGAGACTAGGACAACCACAGGACACCGTGTCCAAGACTGTCCCCAGTCTAAAGCTTTCTGCTGGGATGTGTGCAAGGGAACAGGCTTTCCTCTGTGGCCCCTATAGGCCACCAGCAGGGTATGAGCACCTGAGGACACCGGTGACATTCTGCCTTGTGATGTGAATGCACCATCTCAACACAGGAAACCTGGTGAGGACCTAGCCTTGGAGTCAGGCCATATATCTGCGTCACCTCCTCTGCACACTGTCCCTTTGCAGCTCCAGTGTGCAGAGGTGGCAGGACCTTAGCAACACAGGCAGAAGCCACCTAGGTCAGGACCTGCTGAGTGCTCCTGTCCAGCCACCAGAATGGCCAGGCTTGTGTGGCCTGTGGACAGTCAGTTGGAAGGAGGTTCTGGAGACAGAAGGAGTAAGGTATGCTTCAAGAATAAGCACCAAACCAGCTTTCCCAACCCACCTAATGACCACTGCCATTGATCTCAGCATCCTGGATGACCGGGAGACCCCAACTGTTGCAGGCACTGCCTCTTCTCCACACCCAGGAAACAGCCAAAAACAGAGAGACTTCCAGAAGCAACAAAGCAGCAAATGAGCCAGCTCAGCTAGAGTGCTGCCATGGGCTAGTGCTTTGTAAACAGAAGTAGCAGCATCACATCCCAGGGTGCCCTGGTGCCAAGGCCAGATGAGCGCGTCACACCTGTCCCCACCCCACCTCGGAAGCTTGGCCTGCATACCCACTGTCTGTCCTTACACAAATATTTACCGAGGGCTGGGCAGCCGTGGGTGCAGAAGGGAGGACCGAGGACAGGTAGGTGGATGAGCACTGGGGGGGGTGTGTGACAAAAGAACCCCAGGGGGCAGTGGGTGGGTAGGTGCAGCCCAGGTGGCCTCTCCTCCACGCAGACCAGGCACCTGGTGGGACTGAGTACCTGTCCCTTGGCCTGTCCATCTGCAAAGCAGATGTGCTGCTCCCAGTCTCCCAGCCTCGGCCAGAAGGTGAAGCTCTACACACAGGCCCAGAGGGCTCAGTGGCCGGCATGCAGGGCAGGGACAGCCGAGGCCTGAATTCCAGATTTACTACTCTGAGCTCACGAGCACAACCATCCTTCATCTGTACAATGAGGAAACAATTGCACCCCCACACATGAGGATACACAGGGCCGGCTGCCACACACAGAGGAGCCCTGCCCTGCACACAGCAGTGCTCTGCCCACACCCATACCAGCTACTAGCCCATGTTAGCCATGACTAACATTTCTGGGCCGGGGGCGGCGGAGGTAACGGAGAGGTTGCTTGGTAGTTGGTAAAGTGAGGACCTGAGTTCAGTCCCCCAAACTCATGTAAAAAAAAAGCCAGGTGTGGGCTAGGGAGCCAGCTCGGTGGATAAAAAGGGTAAAGGAGGGAGTTCAGATGGCCAGTATGCACATAAAAAGACAGGCAGGTGTGGCAACCACCTGTAATCCCAGTGCTCAGGAGGCAAAACAGGGGATCCCCTGGGCAAGCTAACCAGATCTTGTTGGCAGCAACAAGATCCGAGTTCAGCAAGAGACCCCACTGTAAAATAAAATGGAGAACTGAGGAAGACAGTGATGCCAACTTCAGGCTCCGTACCCCCATACACACACATGCATGCACCCACACACATGCATATACATGCACAGTTTGGGGAAAAAACCAAAACAAAGAACTGGGTATGGTGGCATGCCTCTGTAATCCCAGGCCTAGGGAGGCTGAGACAGGCAGATTCCTGGGGCTCACTGGTCACCCAGCCTGGCCTACTTGTCTAGTTCCAGGCAAATGAGAAGTGAGGAAGGACATCTGAGGTTGTCCTGACCGCCATATTTATGCACACACATGCACTGAACTGGGACTATTTACCTAGGTGCTCCTGCAGGGTTCAGTGTAATAATGTTGGCCATGCCCACCTTGTGTAATGGGGTGCAAAGCCACCTGCCTTCCCCTCTTCAAAATAACATTCATGCACACCTTTAAACCCAGCACTTGGGAGGCAGAGGCAGCAGGCAGATCTTTGTGAGTTCAAGGCCAGCCTGGTCTATATAGCCAGTTTCAGGTCAGCCAGGGCTACACAGTGAGACCTTGTTTTGTTTTTGCGACAACAAAAAAACACAGTCAGCACTGGAGCCCCCCAGGCCTCCCATTTCTCTTTAGGCAGCCCTGGCCCAGTGGGCAATGAGCCATCATCTCTGGCTGCTGGAGGTCAGGGCCATGTCCACTCCCTCTGCCCCAGAGCCTGGCACAGGCACCACAGGGGCCTAGGCTTCTGGAAGAGGCCAGTCTTGGGACTCACATGGCCTTAGACTCCACTCCAACAGAAACAAGAATGGGACACTGGAACACCTTTCTTCCTCTCAATTGCACACCTCAGTGGGAAACCTGCTGTGCCCGACAGGGTAACACTGGGGACAGTATCTAAGATATTCTGCTCCCCAGTCACAGACTGGACAGGGGAAGACCCATCCCCAGTCAGTGACAGGCCAGAATGGAGCCTGGGAGAGGACCTAACAGAGTCTGGGGAAGGAAGGCTTCCCAGGGAAAAGGCCATCTAATGCCACAGGCCACCAGAGGGCAGAGGTTGGGATACACTTGGCACAGTCTGGCTAAAGAAAAGGTGGTAGGATTGAGGCAAGATAGACAGACAGGGAAAATTAAGGGGGTACATGAAAGGAGCCCCTCACGGTGAACTCTAGGTAAAGTTACTTGCTCAAAGCTAAGAATGTTACCACAAATGCTGAAGTGGATCAGCAGGTAAAGATGCTTTCCATGCAAGTCTGGCAGCCTGAGTTCAATCCCCAGAACCCATGAAACATGGGAGATGTGGGAGAAGCGACTTTACAAAACTCTCAACTGTCCTCTGACCTCCACATATGCACTGTGGCCATGTACCTTCCCGTATCATACATGCATGTGCGTGTACATATACACACACTAATATAACACTGAAAAGAATTCCAACACAAGTAACGTTTGCTGAGAAGACCGCCTATAGTGAGTGACACATTCCTTTGATACACGGCTGTCTCAAATAAGGAGGTTGAGATGGCAGTGAACCACGATCATGGTCAAGCCAGCAACCTGAGCATGGCCAGACTCCTCACCCAGCTGTAAACCTGCAGTTTTCAGGGCATCTCACAAACAAGACCATAAAGTTTTGGTCTTACAGTAAAAATATGTCTTAACTCCCTTGTGGAACTCTTGTGACTTAGGGTTTTACCCTATCCAACGTACCTCGGAAACCACTCATTTACCTCAGAAACCATTTCATTTACCGATGAGAAGGAAAAAGAGGGGGATCCCTTGGAGACCCTTTCAACACTAACCAGAATCCACCAAAACCAGATATATAGCTACTGTTAAGATATTTTTAAAAAAATATGTGTGTCTGAGTGAGTATGGACTATATGTGCAGTACCCCTAAGAGACAGAAGAGGGGGAGTCAGATCCTCTGGAATTGGCAGTTACATGTAGTTGTGAGCCTTCATATGTGTGCTGGGAACTGAACCCAGGTCCTCAGCAAGTGTAGCCAGCACCTGACCGCTGAGCCAGCCCTCCAGCCCATTGTTAAGGCACTCTCTCTCTGAAGCACACACCTATACTTGCTGTGCACTATCCTTTCGCTGGAGCCTCTTTCCACTCATGCCAGTACCCAAACCTGTGCTAATGGACTCCAACTGTTCTTCCCAACTTGTCCTGGAATTCTTTCCTGTGGCACCATCAAGGGTCCCAGCTTCACCTGAGTGGTCTCTAGAACTCCTCAGCTGCTGCATTTGCTGGCTCACACTGCTGACAGAAAAACCACTGGAGAGTAGGCAGGTAAGGGGGGGGGCGGTCCCAGGTAATATACACTACAAGACTCCAAGTGTGTCACACCGTAAACAAGAAACTGCCCCATGCCTGCTAGCATCATCATCCAATCTCAGGTGTGCTCCCACAGGGAGGACTGCAGAGCAGACCCAGGAAATATAGGGTATGAGAAAAGCAAGACCTGGCAGGCCATGCACACAGCATCTTCTGAAAACTCCTAATGCCTCGGTGCTTGGCATACACAGGTGACAACACTTAAACAACAAGACGAATAACAATTCAACAGGACTCAGGCCTGGAACTCCTTGTCTCACGATGTAGCCTAGGCAAGCTTGACTGTTGGTCCTAGGCAGGTGACTCAGAGGAGAGGGACTTTGGTCAGTGCCCACCAGGGAACCAGGAGCCCTGCCAGAACCAGGCAGGTTGTTTGGGCACCCACCTCTGGCTTCCAGTCACCAGTACCAGATAGCCAGCTAGACCCCCAGCTTTGGAGCCCTTCAGTTTGGAGGGTTTTTGTTTTTTTTTCCCCCTTTGTTTTTTCTTGAGATAGGATGTCATGTTAGCCCAGACTGAACTTCAGGCCTTGAACTCCTGATCCTCCTGCCTCTACCAAGTGCTATCTATGATTCAGTCACCATGCTCAGGTAGAATTATTTTTAGGTGGATGAGGGGGTCTGACTGAGACAGTCTCACTATGTAGCCCTGGCTGGCCTGGAACTATGTAGACCAGGCTGGCCTTGAACTCAGAGATCCACCATTAAAGGCATGCACCACTGTGCCCAGATGCAGGTGGACTCTTTTTTTAAAAAAAAATTTATAAGCCAAACGTGATGGCGCATGCCTTTAATGCCAGCACTCGACATTCATGGCTAAAACATAAAACTGTCTGGACTAGAAAAGGATGCATGTGATCACAATATGCACTTACCTTGTATATCATAACATGCACCACCTCTGAGAGTGCTCTATATATATATATATATAATGTGTATGAGTATATTGCCTGCATGTAAGTGCACCTGTGTCATGCAATATCGGAGGAATTCAGAAGGTGGCATTGGTCCCCCTGGAACTGGAGTTACAGATGGTTGTTACTCACCATGTGAATGCTGGGCACTGAACCCGGGTCTTCTGCAAGAGCAGTCCATACTCTTAACCACTGAGCCATCTCTCCAGCACCAAGCAGGTGAAATCTTTAAAAATGTATTAATTTTTCATTTTTGAAGAGAGGGTTTACTATGTAGCCCACACTGGCTTCAAATTCATGATGATCCTTTTGCTTTAGTCTCCCAAGTGCTGGAAGACCATGACAAGGCTAAATACCCTTCTTCCTGGGACTCTACCAAGCACTCACTCAGCTCTACATTTGTATTGCTACCCTGCTTCCTGTAAAACTTTTTCTTGTTTTACAAGGTGGTTGGGATTGTGCCTAGGGCCTTGAAAGTGCTAGGCAAGCACACTCCCACTGAGCTAGTTATATCCCCAGTCCATTTTTAAATGTTTTAGATGAGGTCAGCCTGGGTTACATAGCATGTCACAAGCCAGCTGTGGCTACAGGGAGACCCTGTCTCAAAACAAAACAAAATAAAAACAGTAAATGTTTTGAAGACCGGATCTGACTACATTTCCCAGGCTCATCTTGAACTCATTCTGTAGCCCAGGTTGGTGCTGAGCTTGTGATACTCCTGTCTCAGACTCCCAAGTGACTCAGATTTCAAGTCTGTGCCACCAAACTCCAAACAGGGTTTTCTTAGGATCTGTCATTTTCCTGTGACTACTAAGAGGGAGTCTCTGAGGGCTAAACTTGTTCTGTTTCCCCTGTGTGTCCAGCTCAAGCTGCTGAGGGAACACTTGTGCCCTTTCGTTTCTAAACAGACCTCAGACCTCACGCAGGCTGGTTGGTGCCAACTGCTCAGGAGGCAGGAGGGTTACAGAGAATTTGAGGACAGCCTGGGCAATAGAGTGAGTCCCTCAATGCAAACAGTAGTCACTTACTCACTGAAAACAACTAAATGAATAAAGGTGCCACTCCAGCTCCCACCTTGGCAGCCCTGACCACAGGACCCTCAGGGTCAGAGCCCAGAAGCACAAACTGAATCCAGTGCATCAAATGTTCCCACCCCTTGACCTGGTAAAGTCATCTAAGAATTTCTTGCTCAAAAGGCACTTAGGAGGAACAGAAAGATTTCTGGACAAAGATAACAGCACAGAGTTATTTACCTGGAGAAGATAATGGTGATGAGGAAGCTGCTGGGGCAGGTCACATGGCCCGATGAGAGGTTTTAAAGTATGGATCCTCCTGCCTCAGCCCCCTGAATGCTGAGATGATAGGCGTGAACCACTGTACCTGGCTTTTATTAACTTGTGTCTTTTGTTTTGAGTCAGATCTCATGGAGCTCAGGACTAGCCAGGAACTCCTAACGTTCTGTTTGTACCTCCCAAGTGCTGGGATTACAGGTGTATGCCAGGCTTGGTCCTTAAGCCATACTTTTTTAAAAAATGGGAAGATGAAATGGGAAAGTGAGACTTTGAACTCCATCTACCTTAGACTGGTAGTTTTATCTGCATCTCTCCATGGCTGGGTGCTGAGTCAAAGAAGAGCTGGGAAGGGAACAAACCAGTGGCTTGCCCTGAACACATCCCACATCCCCAATACCGTAAGAGCCCCACACCCAGACAGCATATGTAAAACATTTTCAATTCGATAAAACGACAGTACAATTTAAAAATGAGCCAAAGGGGCTGAAGAGATGGCTCAGCGGTTAAGAGCATTAGTTGCTTATACAGGACCCAGGTTTGGGTCCCAGCACCCACATGACAGTTAACAACCATCCATAACTTGAGTTCCAGGGGATCTGATGTGGATCTGGCCTTGGAGGGCATTTTACACACATGTTGTACTTACATATATGTAGGCAAAACACTAATACACATAAATAAAAAATGGGCAAAATATCTGAAAAGCCTTTCTCCAAAGACATTTAACTGCCCCAAAAGCCCAAACAAAGCCCATAAGCCATTAGTGAAATGCAAATCACCACCATGGTGAGGCTAAGCTGTGGCACACACCTGTGGGGAAGTGGGCAGCACTGGGTTAGGGACAGGGATCACAAAACAGGAAGAAGGGTGGAAGAGGCTGGAACCGGGTAGTTGGTGGTTGGCTGCCCCAAGACACCTGGAACACTTTGTTGCTGGAGGGGAAAGGGAGTTGGAACACTGCCAGACAGGTAGAATGGTAGATGAGTTCCCAGAACTGGAACTTCCCTCCACAATGGAGGGAGGCCTGACTCCCCAACTCCCCTAGCCAGTGAGATGCCCAGGACACAGAGACCGAGAAGTACACACAGGAAGACAACCTGAGAATGGCCCAAGTACAGAGTAGGCCAGTATCCTGGCCTGTGACACAAAGCAAACTAGGAGCAAAGATGGTCTGTGTAGGGCCCTGTACCTGGGTTCTGAACTGTACCTCCACCAGGCTGGTGAGGACACCAGAGGCAGGCTGGTATCCTGTCTACAGGCACTTCTGGATCCCAGGTGGCATAAGGGCAAGGACCATGCTACACTGCTGTTTGTGGAGGGCACCAAGACCAGCATCACACACCTGTCCTATCAGGCTCCGACTGAAGCCAGGCAAGGTGCCACATGGTATGGTCACTGGGGAAACGGGCACCAAAAGAGAACAAATGCCCCCTGGCCTCCTGACAACAGTCACAGGCAGAAGAGAGCAACAGTCACCAGCAACCTGACGGGAGCCCTCTCAGAAGGCTGGAGGGACGGTTTGGTAGTTAGAGCCAGCTATGGGCATGGGCTACCAGTCCAGTCAGATATGATATGGGGCACTCCTGCATGCTGTAGCCTTGAAAGAAGCCAGCGGTGCAGGGCTAGGTAAGTCCAGGGGAAGCCAGGACGGGCCACAGAGCTGGGTCATGCTGGGCCTCCTGCACTAAAAGAGGTCACAAGTGTGCTCTCTTTCAAGGCTGCAGGGTGTTGGAAGGGGGCAGGCTGGAAGTACAATGGGCAACTTCACTGCACACAGGATGGCAAAGGTCAAAAGCTGCTCCTTGTCAAGAGCTGATGTGACCAAGGAGTGAATCAAACACCCTGCCCCGCCTAGGCCAGGCCCACATCTTGAATGCCAGCTAGCACAGGAGGCTAAGGCAGGAGGACTATGAATTTCAAACCAGTCTGAATTACATGAGTCTCTACCTCAAAAATAAAGATTCCAGGTACGGTGGTGCACACCTTTAATCCCAGCACTTGGGAGGCAGAGGCAGGTGGATCTTGAGATCGAGACCAGCCTGGTCTACATAGCAAGCTCCAGACCACATGAAGCTATAGGAAGACCCTGTCTCAAAAAACCAAAACAACAAAGAAACAAACATGGAAGGGCAAAGTGAAGGTGAAGCAGGAGGCACACCAACAGGTCACCTGGGTTAGAAGGGTCCTGTCTGAAAAAAGTAGTAAGTTCATAAACAGGAAAGAGAGCTGGCTTGGGCACCTTCTCCCCTTCCTCCGCCCCTCATAAGAGCTTCAAGGTACCCACAGATACACTGTCCCAAGTCCTCCAGTGTCCCAATGCTCAGGAGCCAGATGGACAGGATGCTGTCCCCCATGGAACTTCCGGTCCAGTGGGAGGGCAACGGGCCCAAACAAATAACAGTGTGAGGAGGCACCATGGGAACCTAGGAGAACAGGCAGAGCTGCCCAGAGACTCAAACCAGGAGGTGCCATCCGGGTGGGCTGGGAGGATGGGCAGAAGGATCAGGAAGGCAGGGACTGGTGAGGGGGCACCTGAAAGGCTGAGGACAGGTAGGGCTGGGGACAGCAGGGTCCTGGGCGTTGGTGTGGGCTTCATTCTGGACTCTGAGGAGCCCCTCCCCGCACTCCCCAGAACCGGGCAGAGTGTTGGAATTTGGGTGGCCTTGGTGCCAAGCTGAGTCTTTCCCCTTTTCCTGCTACAGTGAAGATAAACCTTTCAGTGACATGGAGACAAGATCTGGTAAGGGCTGAGTAAAGGGGAGCTAGGACTGCCGGGCGTGGTGGCGCATGCCTTTAGTCCCAGCACTTGGGAGGTGGAGGCAGAGGCAGAGGCAAATGGATCTCTGTGAGTTCCAGGTCAGCTGGGGCTACAGGGAGACCCTGTCTCAAAAAGACCAAAAAAACCCAAAAAAACTGTGGGGGAGCTGGGAGTGTCCAGCCTCATTCCCCAGTCAGCATCACCATCACCTCTACACCACCATGGGGAAGCCTGACCTCTGCTTTGGTCATTTGGGAGGCTTGCTTTCATCTTCCAGCAGCCCTGCCCCCCACTCCTCTCTCCTCCCCTATGGGGAACCAGCCTGAAGGATACTTTGCATGGCAAAAGGGAAGGCAGCCCAGACAGGAGCCCTTGTGGCAGCTGCTGACAGCTGCAGCCTCTGAGACTGGAGGGAGGGGTGAGTGTGACCCCCTCAGGTCTCAAGATGCAGCTTACAGGAGGGGCTGCCCCTCAAACCAACAGTGAAGCCATCCCCAGCTGGAACCAGCAGTCTGCAGGATCCTGCTGGGAAGGAGAAAGTGCTGGGCCAGTCACATGAGCCCAGCTAGCTGGTGGCAGCAGACACTTCCCAACTGCCACCTCCAGCTTCAGGCATCAGCTCCTGTAGCTGCCTAGAGAAAAGCAAGGGGGTGAGAACTTGTGAGGTGCCATCAGCATTGCCCCGTCCTGCCCACGATGGGGGCTGGGCACCAGGAAGGGTCAGAATCTTGGAGAAGCCTGGTCTTCAAGGAGCTTTCCCAGTTCAGGGGCACAGCCAAGTCCTGTGCGCCTCTCCAAGTTGGGCACCCAGCCTGGAACTGGGGGCTCTCCACATCACTATCCATACTAAGAGACACCAGAGCCCAGCAGCCTTCACAGGTGCATCCAAAGGCACCATGGGCCAATCCATGGAGGGGCACCTGCAACACTGCTGGGGTGTGCCCGCTGCACACTTCCCCTCCCAGCTTTCTGCTCCTCCTCCTCCCAGAGTCAAAACACTTGATAGAGACTTCCAGGACTCTCTGCCAATAGAGGAAAACAGGAGTACAGGAGTACCTGACCAAGGTCATGCAGGTCATGCAGACTGAGTGTGGAAGAGCTGACGTCACCCTCCGGCAGACTGCTCCTGACCACAAGTCACCTGCTCAGCTTTCCTCCTGGGAGGGGAGGGCGGGGAGTGTCCCTTCACTTTCACAGGGGCTGACAGGTAGTGATAGTGTGTCCTTACTAAATGCCTACGATAGCTTGTTTGTTCCAGTATGGAACAATTCAATTTTAGACCCCAAACAAATGGAAGTATCGAGGCAAGAAGAGAAATGGCATGTCAGAGCTGAAACAGACTGGCGGCTGCTCAGGCCCTGCTGCCTCTGCTGCCATTTTCAGACATGAAAAGAAGACCCACTATGCGCTCAGACCAATATTCTTCTGAAGACCCTTGGGCCAGGCCTGCTGCAGAATACAGAACTTTCTGCATTTTCTGAGTGACAGGTTATCAGTACTATGCTAGGTGCCCAGATGGGTCTGAGTGAAAAAGAGGCCAAGCGTGATGGTGCACATCTTAATCCCAGAGTTTGGGAAGCAGGCAGATCTCTGTGAGGTCCATGCCAGCCTCATCTCCAGGTCAGCCAGGGATACATAGTGAGACCCCGCCCGCCCCCATCCAATTTTTAAAAATTAAATAAACAAAACCCCTCTGTGGCCCCCACCTACCCAGAGTCTCTGAAGCCTGCCTCACCTGCAGCCCTCTCCCTGCACCTCAGCAAGCCTGGCTTTCCTAGCCTTGTTTTTCCCCCTCCCACCTGCTCCACTCCTAGGCCTTCTTATCAGATGCCATGCCCTGCCTTTGCCTCACCCTCCCAGGCACCACGCCTGGTGACCTCTCCTCACAGCGGGCTTGAAGGGTTCACTGGACAGGCTCTGGGACCTCCCAGAAGACAGGAGACAGGGAAGTGTCCAAAGGCTGAGGAAGGGAACAAGCAGCCACTCGGGGGGGGGCAGAGGAACAGCTGGCCCCAAGTGCCGGCAAGCCAGGGCCCTTCACTGTTTCTTACCCCTGCCGCAGCCCTCCCAGGCCACAACTGTCACCTCTACTTCAGATGAAGTGACATTACACTGGTCTGAACTTGTCTGCCTCAGTGCATGCTAAGTGCACAGGCCCTCAAGCACAGCCTCCAGGGCCAGGCCACCTGGATCTGAATTCCAGCCTGGCCTGTAGCAGCTGCGAGCCTCCATGTCCTCATGGTTAGATGGCCACCCACTGGCGGCTATGTGATCCAAGTGAGGTGACACCACAGCTCCAAGACCAGTGGGCCACAGACAGCACTGAGGTGATCCAGAAAACACACCGACGCCCTGGTCGGGTGCTCACTACAGAAGCCTGCTATCCTCACATGACTTCTCATGATCACTTGTATCAGACCTACCAGCACCGACCTAGCTATGCTAGGCAAGCTGAAGGTCATCCCAGCACCCTTCTGGCCTGAAGCCTGAGCATAAAAGGCCCTGATCACAGGCTAGCCAAACTGGAGGTCAGCACAGCTGGGGAAGGTCTGTGTAAAACAGCCTGGGAGCAGCAGGTCTAGCCACAGGCCTGCAGCTGCAGCTCTTAATCCTCTGGAGGATGCCCTCCCAGCTCTGTCCGGTCAGGGACTGTCCACCCAGAGCTAGCTCTGAGTGCTCCCATTGGGCTCAGGAGTGATGCCAAAGCCTGTCTGGCACCTTGGAGAAAGAGCCCTGTCCTGGCACAAACTGCTGACTACCCCAGCACTTCCTCCCAAATGCCACCATGGGGCATCCAATCTAAGAAGAACCCCATTCCTTCCCACACTCGTCCTCAGTACCAGACTGGGGTCAGAGCGGCCTCCTTGACATGTGGATAGCATGGAAATAAAGAACCCAAAGCAAAAGCAGCCCTCTGAGTGTGACAGAGCAGTGCATGGGGAGTGGGTGCTCATTCACTGCCTCAGGAAGTCGCCTTGTTCCAGTGGGGAGCAGCAACTTACCCAAAATCTCTGCCTTGTGGTCAGGCTGGCATGCTTCCAGTCTGGAACTTGGTACCCTGCCTGCCTCTAACGGTGGTGATCCAACACACGCTGACTTTGTTTAGCTCAGAGAGGTTGAGCAACTTGCCCAGTCATTTAGCGAGTGTGTAATAGACAGGGTCACACTGGAGAGACCTTCCCCAAGGTAAGGGTCCTCATCTTGAGGAGCTAGTCTTAAGGAACTGGTCCTGTCCCTCCAGCCCCCAAAATGGCCACCTACAGGGAACCTGAAACAGATGCCTGTGACCCAGGGCCTCTCAAACACTAACAGATGTGCTTCTACCTGTCAAACCAGTTTCAAGAACTAAAGTGCAGTGCAGCGCCAGGGAGAACACATAGTACAGCTGAGTTCAGGCCTCAGCACAGCCACTGTCCCCAGAGCTAGCTTGGGTGGCCAGGACGGTCACATGTAGGGCCTTCACTGCCACTCTCCACAGGAGTCTCCTGGTGGGCAACCCTATCCTGTGTTCCAAGACTGTAGGTGGGAACAGGCCCTGGCTCACTGGTAGGCTGTAGGGAGGGGGTCAGGGCTGTGTTGACATCATGTGCTCTGATCACAAGTCCTCTCACACGCCTGTCTATAGTTTGGCAGTCCTGCAGAGGCCAACTGAACCTCCATGCTTCCTGTGGTTTGGTCTGGAAAGGCTCCTGGGTCCTGGGAAGCGCTAAGGCTCAAAGGCTGCCTCACTTGGGGAGGGCTGGCCAGCTCCTTTGCCTGGCATCCACGTGCCCAGTGTGCCTCTTCCAATCACAACTTCCACTGCCTCCTCATCCAACCTCACTTCCCGCCTGTACACCTGGCTCCAGCTCCCCAAGCCATGGCCATCCCATCCTCCCAGGCATCCTGAGCAGACTGCACAGCCCACTGGGCCTGCTTCAGAGGTCACAGAGCAGGCCCTGAAGCCTTCCTCCCAGGCTGGTCACACTGCTACAGGACTCCAGTGGTGATAGAAAAAAGTGGAACAGGACAGGCTGGGGTCAGTTTGCCCATTCCTATTGGAGGGCACCAAAGAGAAAAACAGGTAACAGAATCAGATGGCCCTGGTTTGACAAGGAAAACAGATGGGTCACTTACCCCAAGGGATCCCCAACCCCAGGCCCCTGTGTGAGACCCAAGGGGGCTCAGCTCTGAGCATTCCACCACCCCAGTTAGGGGCTCTGCTCCTAGGGTAAGCTCTGAGTGGGAACCAATGCTAGCCAATTTCTTCAGAGCTGTTCCTCTACCCCAGGCTTTCCTGCACCTCCTGATACCCCCCAGGCCCAGGAAGCCCCTCCATCCCTGTCTCTGTGAGAAGGCAGCTTTGAGACAACCAAGTCCCTCAGTTCAGAGCCTCCAATGACTCCATCACTCTGGGCATTGTATGGGGTCACCACTCAGGTCCACGCCTCAAATGACACCCTATGCCACACAGGGCTCACAGGCCAACTGTAACACACTGTTCACCCCTGCCTCAGGCTGAACCATTCTTTCAGAGACCCCTGCCTCTCAACTGGGCCCTACACCAACCTTCTCTGCACCCAGCAGTCTTTCTAACCTCCCACAGCTCCAAACCTGCTGTCCTCCTGGGCATCTGTTCCTAGATGCTAATGAGCACCCCCCACCAAACCAGAAGTCCAAGCTGGCCACCTTCACACTCCCTCCCCTGCGCAGGCCAAGTCCTCAAAGTTCTCTCAGAGGTGGCCACCTCTCTACCTCCCACCCACCCTCTCCTCCCAAATGTGAGCCTTAGGTAGCCCACCTTGTTGCTCTCCTAAGCTTTGGGCTGGACAGTCTCCCAGGCATCATCACCCACACCTGTCACCCTC
Organism: Nannospalax galili; assembly: GCF_000622305.1. Lineage (NCBI taxonomy): Eukaryota > Metazoa > Chordata > Mammalia > Rodentia > Spalacidae > Nannospalax > Nannospalax galili. The sequence goes on along the minus strand of NW_008354956.1, from coordinate 1,329,128 downwards.
GCCCACAGCAAGCCAATCAGCAGCCCTCCTCAGATCCTTTCCCAGACACAGACCTCTTCCTCCCCTCAGACTCTTCCCCTGCCCCAAAAGTAACATGCCTGAGCAACAGATGCTTCCAAGACAAGAGCTGTCTTGTTTAATCCTCACAACTAAGTGAGCACTTCCATTGGCAGACAGAAACAGGAGGCCACAGGGAAAACAGCTTCCTCAACACCAGGCTTTGCAGCGTGGTGGTTCACACCTGTCCTTCTGGCACTTGAGGGTGGGGGCTGAGGCAGGTGGATTGCCATGAGTTTGAAGCCAGCCTGGGCTACATAGTGAGTTCCAGGATAGCCTGAGCTACAGTAATCAAGCCTGTATCAAAACAAAACAAAAAACTCCACCTATTTTATAAGAGTGGGTTACACAAGAGTGGTCTTGTAAATTATTAATAATTATAATTTGTAAAACAAAAAAGTGGAGCTCTGTTTATAGAGCACCTGCCTAGTATGCAGGAAACCCCATGCTCCACCCCCAGAACTGCACAAACCAAGTGTTAGCACATGCCTCTAATCCCATCATTCAGGAGACAGGCAGGAAGAACAGAAGTTGAAAACTATCCTCCCCTACAGACAGCCTGGGCTACATGAGACCCTGTCTCAAAAAAATAAAAATAGGCAGGGTGTGGTGGTACACACCTTTAATCCCAGCACTTGGGAGGCAGAGACAGGTGGATCTCTGTGAGTTCAAGGCCATCCTGGTCTACATAGTGAGTTCCAGGCCAGCTGGGGCTACAGGGAGACCCTGTCTCAAAAAGACCAAAAACAAACAAACAAAAACAAATAAAAAACAAACAAACAAAAAAACAACCCAAAACAAAAAAAATAAAAAATAAAAATAAAAAAATAAAAAGCTAAGCCATTTCTAGAAAACTTTGGGCCAGAAGTCCCCCCTGCCCCCAACTCTCCAAGTGCCCTAACCTCCAAAGTCTACCATCTGAATCCTCATCCTGGAAGGTCTGACACTGGCCAACACAGCCCCATCCCAAGAGCAACCTCTCTTGGCCCCAACGTTGCCTTAATAATCACAGATTTAGGAGGGCTCAGCCTCGATGGCCACTTGTCACATGTGATCTCATTTAAGTCTTTTACAAACCCTGAGCCACGGCTACTGTCACCCACATTCCAGAGGGGAAAATAAGGCTCAGGCCAGTTACACAGCCTCTCTGAAGTTGCAAAGCAAGTAAATGGAAGGGTCAGAGTTTGATCCACAGCTAGCCAGTCTTCTTTCCTTTCCCCTTTCTTTCTTTGTAATGCAACAGTGTTTCACTAGGTAGCCCAGGCCAGGAACTCTCTAGCCTCTGGCCTCAACCTCCCAAGTGCTAAATTAAATTGACAGCTGTGCACCAACCACACCAGGCTTCCTAACAACTTCTGAATGGCTACAGTGCTCTGTCTTCCCCTTCCCAGTCTGATCTCCCCCATAAGATCCAACTGACTCTTCCTGTCCACAGCCGCAAGCCCAAGATAGACCACCCAACCCTGGCTGGTGCCTCAAACAAGTCTAAATTAAAATTAGCCTTGGTCTCTTTGATAATTACTAGCCAAACTGGCATTTATGGTAGGCTCCCTGAATATCGTTTCTTGCAACCAAGTGTTCCCCCTCACATCAAAACCACCAGCTGCCCATTCAGCTGCCCACAGCCTCGCAGTGGTGCCTGTCTGTTCCAGGACCAGCAGGCTAGCTTCTATAGATCCACTGCCAACGGGAGCCCTCTCTTCACAGGTTCCATCCTAGCAAAACAGACATATTTCTCCAGCTCAGAAGTGGGCTCCACCTATGTTCATGTCATCACGATCTTTCACCTTCCCTGGCCTGTGACTCCAATGCACTCCTCCAAATGCCCTTTCAGTTCCACCACCACAGCAGCCTTCTCCAGGCGCTCAGAATCTACGGACTTCACCCATCTGCCAACCCACAAGCCACCTGCTCTTACTTACTGACCAGAAACTCCACCACCTGACTTGGTAGCGGCCACAACTCCCTCCCCAGGAAGAAAGGAAAGAAGATCCTGGCAAAAGCCCAGTCCAGTTCCTGTGCACCTGCTGAAGACGGACAATTGCCGCTTCCCTTTTCCCCGGAGGAGGAGACCCACCATGCCTTTTCTTCTGAATTCTAAAACTTAGCACTGCCTGGGACTACCTCACTCACTGAGCAAAACGATCACCTTTTTTGCTGCTTTCTGAAAGTTGATTCTGATCCTCCTTTTTCCAGTTCTAGGCTTTACCAACTCCTCTACGCCACAGTCCGAGTTTATTCTTCCTCCTTCCAGCCAGAACAAACGGCATGGCCACCGCTTGCCTCCAGGCGTGCAGACCAGAGACCTCACCTCTCGCCACCCCCATGGACCTATCCACTTACCTTTAACCCAGCCATGGGAACCGACTCCATCTATCCCGGGGTCGGGGAGGGGGGCACTATGAACTCAAATGCCAGCCTCCCAAATTCCCAACTATATCCATTACACATCGTTTTCGATCCTAACACACTCGCCCTTAACGTCTCAGGCAGTGAGGGTTCGAGACCCCACTGCTTTCTTCCCAAGCCTCTCGGCCAAGCCCTCTCTGTAAAGTCACTGAGAGGTGTCATTTACTGAGCGCCACCCCCGCACTCGGCCTGTCGGCATCCCACCCGCGTCCCCGTCTCCGGGAACCTGGACGCGCCCCTCGCGGTGGCTACCATGTCTCCAGGGGTCTTTGGGCTCCACCGCTCCGGACACGATGTCCTCGTCCGACGGGAACGTGACGCGCTTGGCTGCAGCCTTGAGGCGGCCGTCGGCTGGCGGCGAGGCGGGGTTGGGGGACCCGGCTTCGGCCGGGGCCTCCTCGGCGTCGGCGTCCGCGTCGGCATCCGCGCCCGGCCCGGGCGGCGCCTCCTGCGGCGGGATCTCCATCGCCGCCGCCGCCTCCTGCTCACGGGGGCCCCGGGGACATGCCCCGGGCCCCGGACCCGTCTCTCCCGGCCCGCCCGCCGTCCCGGGGCATGGGCTCCGCCGGTGCCTCAGGCGCCGCCTCCGTCCGCTCCGATCGTCGTCGTAGTCTTCGCCGCCGGGAACCCCAACGCGCCTCCGCCAAGATCCGCGCGCACCTGCTCGTCCGCAGTCACACTTTCGCTAAAGGCCGAAGAGCCGGGTGCGTAGCCGAGAAAAGCCACGACACCGACTTAACCTGTCATTCAGAAAGAATCGCCTCGAGAGTGACACGAAGAAAGGAACAAAGAGCAGAACGCTGCATGGGAAAAAGAAACGTGAGCAGCGAATCTGCAGAGCCGGAACTGCAGACTATGAGGGGCGGGGCAAGGTGGACGCCGTCTCCCGGAGCAGCGCGCACGCGCGAACCTCTACCGCCCCGTGCCTCGCCCTCCGCCTAGCTAAATGCGCCCAGGCTTCGTCACTTTCGTCACGAGTTCAGGTTATGGAGGCGTGAAGTTGATAGAAATCAAAACACCTAGGCCCGGGAGATGGTTCAGCCGGTACATGCGGCCTGAGTTCCACAGCCCGAACCCACCTGAAGGTGGAAAGAAAGAACCGACTCCACAGTTGTCCTCTGACGTCCACATGCACGTGTACCTCTCCCATAGTAATAAATAAAAACTTGAAAATTTAAGAAAATCAATTAAGGATCGGAGACATTAATTTAAAAACAATAACATCTGCCGGGGGTGTAGCGGCATACTTGTAATCCTAGCCCTGGAGAGGCTGAGGCAGGACAATTGCTGCGAGTTCGAGGTCAGCCTGGACTACGTAGCGAGCAGCCAGGGATACAGAGACCCTGTCTCAAAATAAACAACTAAGTAAAACCACATGTTTGGCGGGGCTAAGACAACTGATGGGACCAGGGAAAAGGGATGGAGGCGTTGAAAGGCCGTGTAAGCTGAGCTGAGTATATGATGAGTACATTACATACAAGTGACAGATGCTGACAGATGAGACTCCAGCCATTTAGACTTGTTTCAGCAATGTCTTGTCAGCCGTGCATTAAATGGAAATTGCAATACTAAAACAATGAGTCGGTAAAGACTATTCATAGGCCTGATTTTTTTAAACTGGGAGAAATTTCAAAGGCCAGAGATTAATCAGCAGATCCAAACCTGTACGAGCCCCAGCCACGCCTCCAAGAGCTCGATTACATCGCTCAGGATTCATCTCCGCACTTTCGTCTATCCGTTCCAGTCCATCACTGACCTGGGGAGGCGGGACTGAAGCCATAAATGGGGACTCGTGGAGGGGCGAGCACCTCACACCTCGTTACCAAGACAACCAGAGAGTTAGGCAGGGGGACTGGCCAGCGGCGGCAGTGAGGACAGGTGGCCGCGGAGGCTATCTGCTAAAGTCCGCTTCATAGTTGTAACCACACTTTTGTGACAAAAACCCTCCATAATTAATGCAAGTCTTCACTAACATTCTGAACTTGGACCAAGGAGACAGAAACTTGTGTTTATTTGTAGATAGATACTCTTGTGGCCAGGGCTGCTCTCGAACTTGCTGTGTGGAAACGGATGACCTTAAACTCCTGATCTTCCCATTGCTAACCACCAGGTTCTGGGATTACACACCCGTGCCAGTATGCCTGGCTAAGAACTACTTTTGAATACCATCTGCTGAAGTTTCTAGTGACAAGGGACTAAGTGAAATACGTGAGATGGACCATCTCCCTACAACACTGGAGCAAACAGAGAAAGGGTGAAACAATGCCTAGTCCACAGTGTTTATTCAGTTGGTGTGGTCACTCAGGATGTGGGTGTTCACCCCATGTGGGAAACCAAGTTTGCTGCTTGTTCATCAGCAAAGGATGCACAATCAAGTAAGTTCCTTCCTGGTTAGCAGCAATCCTTACCCACCTTGAAATAAAATTGAGACAGAGACAGAGAGACAGATAGATGGCCAATCTGCCATCCAGGGAGTATACATCATTTCCCAGGACTAGTGAGAATGCAAGTCCCCACACCTTTATCTAGATTCCTCACATCATGGCTCAGCTCTAGTTTTTAGACTTCAGATAACTACACCCTATTACATTTTAAATACGACTTTAGGGCTGGAGCAGTGGCTCAGTGATTTGAGTGCTTCTGGCTCTCCCAGAGGCCCGAAGTTCATTTCCCAGCACCCATGTCCATGGCTCATAGCTATCTCTAACTCCAGCTTCAGGAGATCTGATGCCCTCTTCTGACCTCTGAGAGAGCACCCACACATGGCATTCTATCTGTCTCTCTGTCTCTGTCTCTGTCACACACACACCCCATTTCACATGGGGGTTCACTTAAAAAGATAGCAGAGACAGGCAGGTGGCCACACCTGTAATCCCAGCACCTATGATGCTGAGGCAGGAGGACCGTGAATCCTAAGCCAGTCTGGGTTACACAGCCAAACCCTATCTTTATTTATTTATTTTTTGTCTTTCTGAGATAGGGTCTCCCTGTAGCTCCAGTTGTCCTGGAACTCACTATGTAGACCAGGCTGGCCTCAAACTCACAAAGATCTGCCTGCCTCTGCCTCCCAAGTGCTGGGATTAAAGGCGTGTGTCACTATGCCCGGCCCCCAAACCCTGTCTTTAACAAAAAAAAGAAAGAAAGAAAGAGAACCACTTAGAGATGATTCATTAAGTGCACTGTGTCCTTGCAAAGGACACAGGTTCAATTTCCAGCACCCACATGGCAATGAACAACCATCAGTAACTCCAGTCCAGGGATCTATGCCCTCTTCTGACCTCCAGGGGCATTGCACAACATAGGTGCATTTACACATATGCAGGCAATACACTCATATACATAATTTTTTTAAAAAGCAAAAGGCAGAGTCCTGGAATCTCCATTTCTTTGGTAGAAGGGAAGAATGGGAAGCATCTACAGACAGGCTGGACTTTGCAGCTCCTCAGTACATATCCAGACACTTGGCAGTCTGCCTTGGAACGTCCACCCCATACCCCAGTCTTTAGGAACAGGCATTGGCCCTATTTCTGTAAAGTTGAGAGTTTGTGAGGTAGAACATTCCTTTCAAGGAGACCTAGAATTCCTGTGGTGGTAGTCTCTCGGCACAGTCCAAAATGGTCTCCAATTTATGAACCCCTACTTCAGCCTCCCCTGTGCTGGGATTACCAGCATGCAGCACCATATGGTGCCCAGTTTAGAGTTTTTCTGAGTAAGACTTAACGTTTCTTGGAGCTTGATTCAGATTCCAGAGGAACTGAGAGGTCTACAGGGCCAAGTTCCTGGCCCAGGAACATCTGGAGGGCTAAGCCCACAGCACAAGGGTGAAGGCCAGGATGTCTTCACAGCTTGAAGGTATAAGAAATGATGTCACTACACCGAAGCAGCGCCTCAGCCTGCACACCTATGGGAGTCTGCAGCTGGGATACGTAGAAGTTGGCCACATCCAGGTCGGTGGCCCCAAAGTGGGCAGTCACATGCACACCCTCATGCAGCGTGAAGCTCACAGGGTGCCCCACCATGGCCAGGAGGCTGCGGAGGTAGCGCTCCCGGAGGGCAGCTCGGGCCTGCTGTTCCTGGGACTCCAGAGAGTCTTGACCAGGCCCTTTTTGGGCTACAGGAGCTTCTGGCCTCAGGAGAGCCCTGCGTCCACCAGGGGCAAAGCCTCGGCTGAAGCCATCAGGGCCCCGGGGAAGGCGGAGCACTGGCACAGGGACAGGAATGGCCTGAGGAGTCTGCATGGTCCAAGCTGTGGGAAGAGCAGTGAAGAGATTAAAGGGAGGCCAGGGCTCCAGGAAGAGGAGGGGGCAGGTGCTGTGCCTTCAAAGCTGTCCCTCCACCTGTCCAAATGCTGACTCACTCATTACACCTGTGCCACTCCTCCCCAGAACCCTGGGTCCTAGAATTTGACACCACCATTCCCCACAGCAGTTTGGACCAGAATCAAACTGTCACCTGCACAAAAACATGACCCAGAAAGGTAAGGATTTATGTTGATGGATGGTTTTGGAGACATGGCCTTGCTATGTACCCCAGGCTGGCCTGGAACTTATCCTCCTGCTGCCACTTTCCAACTGCAGTGATATTGGGCACCTTCCACTGGGCCTGTTTTATACAGTGCTGGGGATCAAGTCCAAGACTCCATGCATACTAGGCATGTACTCTACCAACTGACATGCCAGACCCCAAAGACTACCTTTCCTAGAACTGGAGTTACAGATGGTTGTTAGCTGCAATGTGGGAGCTGGGAATCGAACCTGGGTCCTCTTCAAGAGCAGCAAGGGCTCTTAACCACAGAGCCATCTCTCCAGCCCCATGACTACCTTTTAAAATGGGGGAGGGAGGGGCAGGCTAGGCATGGTGGTCACACCTTTAATCCCAGCACTTGGGAGAAAGAGACAGGTGGATCAGGAGTTCATGGCCAGCTGGGACTATTGGGATCATATTTCAACCCCCCAAATAATAATATTAATTAATAAAATAAAATGGGGAGAGGGGCTGGAGAGATGGCTCAGTGGTTAAGAGCACTGGCTGCTCTTGCAGAGGAACCAGGTTCAGTTCCTAGCAACTATATTGCCACTAAATCTGTAACTCCAGTTCCAGGGACTCGATGCCCTCTTCTGGCCTCCATGGGCATTGCACAAGCGGTACACTTAACATACATGCAAGCAAAACATAAAACACCGAAACTATTTTTTTTTTGGTCTTTTTGAGACAGAGTCTTCCTGTAGCCCCAGGTGGCCTGGAACTCTCTATGTAGACAAGGCTGGCCTCAAACTCAAAGATCCACCTGCCTCTGCCTCCCAAGTGCTGGGATTAAAGGTGTGCACCACTATGCCTGGCATAAGATTTTTAAATTAAAATGGGGAGGAAAAATAGTAGCTCTTCAGGCTGGAGAGATGGCTCAGCGGTTAAGAACACTGACTGTTCTTGCAGAAGACCTGGATTCGAATCCCAGCACCCACCCACATGGCAATTAACAACTATAACTCCAGTTCCAGGGGATCCGACAGCCTCTTTTGTCCTCTGTGGGTATTGCACGACACAGGTGCACGTACCTATATGCAGGTAATACACACATACACATAAAATAAAAATAAATAAAATATTAAAAAAAATAGTTGGGCGTGGTGGTGCACGCCTTTAATCCCAGCACTCAGGAGGCAGAGGCAGGCAGATCTCTCTGAGTTCAAGGCCAGCCTGGTCTACATAGTGAGTTCCAAGCCAGCTGGGACTACAGGGAGACCCTGTCTCAAAAAGACCCAAAAAAAAAAAAAAAAAAAAGTAGCTCTTCACTCTAAATTGTTAAATTATCTTTGTTTTCATTTTCTGAGACAAGCTCTATTATGGTGCCCAGGCTGGTCTTTAACTGCTGGGCTCAAGAATCTGGCAAGGACTCAGGGCTACAGTCCTGTGCCAGCCAGCACCTTGCCTCACCTGTCCTTTGAGGCACTGCTCCCTCTTGACAAGATGCATATCCAGTCACTGTCCCAGGGCACCCTCTGAGAAATGAGGGATTCATCACTGTGAGGAAATCATGTCCACACAAACCTAGATGGGGTCGGTCACCACTCCCTGTGGCCTTGCTAGACAAACCAGGCTGGCCTGGACTTGTGATCCTCCTGCCTTAGGCTTAGAGCTGGGATTACAGGTGTGAACCACCACATAGCCTTTTGGTGAAATCAAAAGACCCCAGGTTCAGTCCCCAGCACTACATAAAACTGGGTGTGGTATCAAAGACCTGCAATCCCAGGAAGAGATAGAGACAGCAGGACCAGAAGTTCATGGTCATCTTTGGCTACATGAGACTATATCAAAAAAGAGTAGAAGGGGGCTGGAGAGAGAGCTCAGTGTTAAGAGCACTGGCTGCTCTTGCAGAGGACCTGGGTTTAGTTCCCAGCACCCACATGGTAGCTAACAACCACCTGTAACTCCAGTTTCAGGTGAATCCAACACCCTCTTCTAGACTCTGTGGATGCTGCAACACACTTGCATGTTCACCACTAAGTGAGTGCTGGGAACTAAACCCAGGTCCTCTGTAAGAGCAGCCAGTGCTCCTAACCACGGAGCCATCTCACCAGTCCCAATATTTTATTTATGTGTACAAGTGTTTTCCCTGCATGTATGTTGTACCATGTATGTTCCATGCCCACAGGGGCCAGAAGAGGGTGTCAGATCCCCTGGAACCAGAGTTATAGACAGTTGTTGCCACCATGTGGGTTTGGTCCTCCATAAGAGCAGCCAGTGCTCTTAATCACTGAGCCCACTCTCCAGCCCCAATAAAATATGTGTTTTTAAAAAGGGCAGCTGGAGAGACAGCACAGTGGTTAAGAACACATCCTGCTCTTCCCAAGGACCTGAGACCAATTCCCAGCACCCACAATGGGCAGATCACAGCAGCCTCTAACTCCAACACTGCACTCATATGAACAAACCCACACACAGACACACACACATATATATATAATTGAAAATAATTTTGGGGGGGTCTTTTTGAGACAGGATCTCCCTGTAGCCACAGCTGGCCTGGATTCACTATGGAGACCAGGCTGGCCTTGAACTCAGAGACCTGCCTGCCCCTGCCTCTCCTGTGCTGGGACTATAGGTATGTGCCACCATACCCAGCACAACTAATACTTTTTTTTTTTTCTTTTAACAAAAAAAGGGGCTAGAGAGACAGCTTAGCAGTTAGAGCACTGGCTGCTCTTGCAGAGCACCAGAGTTCCTGTTCTCAGCACCCAAATAGGACAGCTCACAACTGCCTCTTACTTCTGCTCCAGGCATCTGGCCTCTGTGGGCACCAGCATACATGTGGACATACATGCACACAGACAAATACACATCACAGACAAATACACATACATATACATATAAATCTTAAAAAAAAAAAAAAAAAAAAAAGAGTTCGGCGTGGTAGTGCAAACCTTTAATCCTAGCACTGGGGAGGCAAAGGCAGGTAGATCTCTGAGTTCTAAGCCACATAGTGAAATCCTGTCTCAAAAATCAAAAAACAACAAAAAGAAAAATAAAAAGAGGAAAAGAAAATTAGGGGAACAGTGAAGATGGCTCTACAGGTAAAGGCACTTGCTGCTGCTGACCCGGAGAGACTGAATTTGACCAGGATACCCATGGTGGAAGGAGAGAACCAATTCCCAAAAGTTTTCCTCTGACCTCTACAAGCCTACGTTGGCATGTATGCTCCCCTACACATACAAATATATAAATATATGTAATCACAGTTTAAAGAAAGGAGGGGGGGAGGGAATTCAGCAAACACAATACATGGGGCTTTTTCTGGTGGTGTGGGAGGTGGTTAAAGGGTGTTGCTTCAGCTGGGCGTGGTGGTGCACGCCTTTAATCCCAGCACACACACACACATACACAGAGGCAAGCACTCTGCCAATTGTGCAGCATCCCCAGCCCCACAGATCTCTTTTGCATTTTTTTTTTTTTTTTGAGACAGGGTCTGTAGTCCCAGCTAGCCTAGAACTTGTTATATAGACCAGGCTGGCCTTGATCTCACAAAGATCTACCTGCCTCTGCTTCCCCCTGGGTGCTAGGGCTATAGGGCTGTGCTACCACATGTATCTCCTCTTTTGATTTTATCTATCTATCATCTATCTATCTATCTATCTATCTATCTATCTATCTATTTATTTATTTTTGTCTTTCTGAAGCAGGGTCTCCCTGTAGCCCCAGCTGTCCTGGAACTCACTATGTAGACCAGGCTGGCCTTGAACTCACAGAGATCTACCTGCCTCTGCCTCCCAAGTGCTATTTTTTTTTCAATATGTATGAGTATATTGCCTGCATGTATGCAGATGCCCCCATGTCATGCAATGCCCACAGAAGTCAGAAGAGGGTGTTGGATCTCCTGGAACTGGAGTTACAGATAGTTATTAGCTGCCACATGGGTACTGGGAATTGAACCCTTGGTCTCTGCAAGAAGAGCCAGTGTTCCTAACTGCTGAGCCATCTCTCTAGCCTCCTTTGGAATTTTTGAGACAGGATCTCACTAAATTTCCCAGGCTGGTCCTGAACTCACTCTATGTAGCTCAAGGGAGATTTGTTTTTTTTTGTTTTGTTTGGGTCTTTTTGAGACAGTGTCTCCCTGTAGCCCAGCGGTCCTGGAACTCACTATGTAGACCAGGTTGGCCTTGAACTCACAGAGATCTGCCTGCCTCTGCCTCCCAAGTGCTGGGATTAAAGGTGTGTGCCACCATGCCCAGCCAGATTTGTTTTTATTTGTTTATTTATTTAGTGAATGGGCTTCTGTGTGCATGGAGGTCAGAAGTCAACTTGCAGGAGTTGGTTCTCCGTTTCTACCATGTGGGTTCCTAGGATCAAACTCAAATCATCAAGTCTGTCAGCAAATGCTTATACTAGCTGATGCATTTCGCCAGTCCATCAGGTAGGTTTTGAATTTTTTATCCTCGTGCCCCAGACTGAGGACCTGGGGTTTTTACACCAGCAGCACCAGGCCCAGCTATTTGCTTTTGTTTTTTTTTTTTTGGTCTTTTTGAGACAGGGTCTCTCTGTAGTCCCAGCTGGCCTGCAACGCACTATGTAGACCAGGCTGGCCTTGAACTCACAGAGCTCCACCTGCCTCTGCTTCCCAAGTGCTGGGATTAAAGGCGTGGGCCACCATGCCCGGCTGCTATTTGCATTTTAAAAATACATATGAACAGTATCACTCCAAATAAGTCAAGGGTCATATGCCCCAAAGCCTTCTTCAAATCCAGGTTAATACTTGAGTATTTTAAGAAAAACATCCTGATCTCCATTCAGGGTTATTACTTAGGAAAGGCAGATTTGGATTAAGCTAGTGTCAACGAATTCTGTTAAATATCCAGATAAAACTAAATGGAGGGCCAGGGGAAGGCCTTCTTTGCTCCATTAGGGAAAAAATAAAAGTAGAGTTGGGTATGGTAGTGCACGCCCACAACCCTAGCACTCCAAAGGACAAGGTAGGGGGATTACAAACTTGAAACCAACAGGAACTACAAAATGAAACTCTATTTCAAATAAAACTTAAAAAGGAAATTTGGTCATATCCAGAAATCCCATTTGCTGGAGTATAAAAGAAGCTTGGACATCAAATCATTTGCTGGCTGGCAAGTAACCAAGAAAGGGACCCAGCTTGAGCTACTGAAGCACAGGCTTTCTCCTCAGCTTCATGCAGGAGAGCAGGCTCTTTCCATGAACACAAGTGAGCCCAGAAGGTTCTGGAGGCAAGGCATGACCTGATTAAATGAATAACCAAAGGGCTAGGAATATGGCTCAGTTTGAACCTAGAGCTTGCCTAACACATAAGCCGCCGTGGGTTCCAACCCCAGTACTGCGTAAATGGAATGTAGTGGTGCACCACAATAAGTGAAGGATAAGAAATTCAAGGTCATCCTCCGCTACATATCAAGTTGCAGGCCAGCTCAGGCTAACAGGAGACCCTGTGGTTGATAAACAAAAAATTAATTAGAGTCGGATATGGTGGCACTCGCCTTTAATCCCAGAAGACACAGGCAGAGGCAGGTAGATCTCTAGGAGATGGAGGCCAGCCTGGTTTACAAAGTTCCCAGCCAGCAGGGGCTACAGCAAGACCCTGTCTCAAAACAAACTGAACAAAAATAATTAGAATCTCCTATCATGTTTTTCCCTTGGGGTAAGAAAAGATTTGAGAAAGGAGAAGGGTGTGTCCCAGAAGGCAAGAGCGGGCTAAAATGATCCATTCTCCCCATTGGTGAAGCCTTGGAGGCCTTTCAAGTTCCAAACCATAGATTCCTTGCCTTAAAATTAATATCCAAACTCAATGATTGAAATCCAGTGGGTAACTAATCTTTTAGACCAGAGCCCAGGACTTTGGTCAGTGGAGGAACCAGGAATTCATGAGTTTCCCTCCTTGCCTCAGGGAGGATAGAGCCCGGGGGTCCAACACCTGGTATTCCCAGCATTCAAGGAGGATATTAAGTTCAAGGCCAGTCTGTGATGGTAAATGCTAGACCAGCCTGAGCTATATAAGAAAGAAGAAAGAAATAGGGGTTGGAGATGTACAGCTCAACTGGTAGAGTGTCTGCCCAGCATGCATGGGTTCCATCCCCTGAAAGGCATAAACTGTGTGTGGTAGTGCAGACCTGTAATCCCAGCACTAAGCAGGTGAGGGCAGTCAAGGAGTTCAAAGTAATCCTTGGCTACACTGTGAATTCAAAGCTAGCCTGGAACTACAAGAGACCCTCAAAGAAAGAAAGAAGGTGGATGGGATGTAATCGCAGCACTTGGGAGGCAGAGGCAGGTGGATCCCTGTGAGATGGGAGGCCAGCCTGGTTTGCATAGTGAGTTCCAGGCCAGATGGGGCTACAGGGAGGCCCTCTCTCAACAAAACAGGGCTGACTGGAGAAATGGCTTAGCAGTTAAGAGCACTGACTGTCCTTACAGAGGACCACAGGGCAGCTAACAAAACATCCATAACTCCAGTTCCAGGGGAATCAGACACCCTCTTCTGACCTCTGTAGGCACTGCACAACACGAGTGCACTTGACATACATGCTGGTAATACACTCATACACAAAAAATAAAAATAAAGTATTAAAGAAACAAGAAAAAGAAGGCGTTGTTGAGAAAACACGGGGAAAGAAGCCATGTTCTGGTGGACAGGGGAACTACCTGAGTTGTCAGGTTAGCAGACAAGGCCTCACGTGTCATTAACCAAGGTACCCACATGTCTGACTGGGAGCGGATGCAAATTCGCTAAACGGGAACAGTAGCCGGAGGACAGGATCTCTCCCCTCCCCAGTGTCTGGGGGCTTGTCAGCTTCCTTTCATTTCGGTCTGGCCACCCGCCGACCTCCTTTTCTTATTCTAAGTCTGTCCTCCCGTCCACTTCCCACCCTCCCCGGGCGTCTGGCTGGCCGCTCTTCCCACCTCCACCTCCGCGCACGGCCGCACGGAAGCTCGCGATGGCCTCGCGAGGAAGGTGGGGGGGTCACAGCCTGGCCACCCAGACTGCTGTCCTCTCCCCAAGGGTCTGCCCCTGCCTCCCCATCCCACGGCGGCTCCGACCGCTTACGGCCACCGTGTACTCACCTGGTCCGTGGCTGCAGGCACCCGCACTTCCGCCGGCGCCCCAGATAAAAAGGCCCGGGCGGGTCCCGAGCCCCGAGGACTCGAGTTCTGCTGGCGCCACTGGGGCCCCACGTGGTCGGTGGCACCGCACCTGGCACCGCTCTCGGATCACCCGGCCGGCCGGAGACTGGGTTCTGTCAACCTGCAAGTTAGGGACTTCTGAGATGCCCATTTTTAAAATATTTTTTCTTCCTTTATTCCTTAGCATGTATGTTATCAAATTAATATATGAATAAAATATATCTTTGGATTGTGTTTGTTAGAATGCTTGATTTTTAAAATTGTTGCTTTGAGATACCTATTTTTTTTTTTTTAACGAGGATGAAACTGAGGCTTAAAAGGGCCAGGGTGGTAGTTAGTGGCTGATGCCTGAAATTTCCAGCATTCTGGAGGTGAGACAGGATTGTGAAAGTTAGAGACCAGCCTAAGCTCCAGAATGAGACTTAAATAAATGAATGAATGGTCGGAAAGGAAAAGAAAAAGAGTGGTCCTGGTTCACACCTATAATCAGTCCCAGCACTTGGGAGGCAGAAGCAGAAAGATTGCAAAAGTCCCAGTTCAGTCTGGATTGCAGAGATACCCTGTCTAAAAGAAAGAAAATGCCTGGGGTGGTGGTGCATGCCTTTAATCCTAGCACTTGGGAGGCAGAGGCAGGCAGATCTCTGTGAGTTGGAGGCCAGCCTGGTCTACATAGCAAGTTCCAGGCCAGCTGGAACTGGACTACAGGGAGACCCTGTCTCAAAAACAAACAAAACACACACACACACACACACACACACACACACAAAGGCAAACAGAAACTCTGTCTTATAAAAAAAAAAAGAAGAAAAAGAAATCTCAGAAAAAAAAAAAAAGACAGGAAGAAATGGATCAGAGAGAGGAAAGATTTCCTCCCAGCTGCTTAGCAGGTACACCTGTCCACCCCTCATCTCCAGGAGGAAGCAGCCGCCCCCTGTGGAATCTTAGGATCATGTTCTTGGCAGCCACATACCAGGAAAAAGGCTTTCAGGGCAGCAGTTGGGATTGACAGGGGTCATTTTGTTCTTCAGCCCTTCCTGCAGTTCTATTTTACAAAGTGGGAAAATGAGGCCCTGCTTGGGGGGAATGTAGAACCTCACTGCTCTCTGCAGGCAGAATTGACTTTATCCCCCACAGGGTTCCACTTAGGCAGGGGGCTTTGGGGACTCCAGCTTGCTACCTACTGCCTGGTACATTGGTATTATGTAAATATCTGTGGAAAGAGTGCGAGGTACATAGGTGTTGATTTAATGATGGAAGTTGGAGCTGGGTGCAGTGGTGCCTGCTTGTCCTAGCCACTAAGAAAGCCAAGGCTGAGGATCGCTTAAGCCCAGGATTTTCCGACCAGCCTGAGTAGCAAGATGCAACTCCCATCTCAAATTCAAGGCTGGCCTGTTCTACAGAGCCAGACCCTGTCTGCAAAAACAAGAGGGTAAGGGACAGCATTAGAGGATATTGCTCAGTAGTACTCATCTAGCAATGTGCAAGGCCCTGTGTTTGGTTCCTCCCCCAACACCCCAAAATAAAAATAAAGAAAGAAAAAAATAAGGCAATGGAGATGGTGAGTAGCAATGTTGGAGTTTCAAATTTAGTGGTCAAACTGGGCGGCACAGGCCTTTTAATCCCAGCACTTTCCGGAGTCAGAGGCAGGCAAATCTCCAAGTTCAAGGCCAGCCTGGTCTACATAGTGAGTTCCAGGCCAGCTGGGGCTACAGGGAGACCCTGTCTCAAAAAAGAAAAAATTCAGTGGTCAAGCTGGGCCTGGTAGCCGTATGCCTGTAATCCCAGCACTCAGGAGGCAGAGGCAGGAGAGGTAAGATTGAGGTCAGCCTGCTGGAAAGGAAGGAAGGAAGGGTAGAAGGAAGGAAAAGGAAAGACTGATTGATTAATTGATTGAATGGTCAGAGGAAGTGCATTATCGAAGCCACCTTTGGTGACCCTCTAGGTTCAGTCTGCCCTCTTTTGCAAAGTGGGGAAACTGAGGCAGAAAGGGAATTGGGGCCAGATGGAGGTCATCGAGGGCAATTTGCAAAGCCCATTTGCAAAGCCCGCAGCTGGGTGTGGCTACTTTAGATAGGCTGGCCAGGGAGGCCCAGGGCTTGGTGGAGGACAATTGAGCTACAACCTGAATAACAATATGAAGACCTCTGGGAGATCAGCATTGGAATTCACTCAGCTGGCCTGAGGACACCTGGGGCAGGACAGAGCCTGACCCTAACCTCAGGGGGCTTGTGATGTGTGGGCGGAGGAAGACAGTCAAGAAACAGTTTCTCAGTGATGTGCTGGGTACCTGGATGAACAAATACCTCAGGAAAGACTGAGGGTGGGGCAGGGTGCCTAGGCCTCTTCAAACTCTTCAGCCCAGAGAATTGTTACCTGAGGGAAGTTCAAGGATCTCCTAGGAGGGAGGCTGGGAGGACTGCTGGCTATTTGGTTTAATGGGCAGCCTAAGAATCAAGAGAAAGGAGAAATGTAGGATTATAATTCCACTTTGCTGCTGGGCATGGTGGCACACATCTTTAATCCCAGCACTCTGGAGGCAGAAGCAGGCAGATCTCTGTGAGTTTGAAGCCAGCCTGGTCTACAAACTGAGTTCCAGGCCAGCTGGGGCTACTGGGAGACCCTGACTAAAAAAAAAAAAAAAAATTCCACTTTGCCTCAGGCAAAGTACCAGGAAAACCAACAGACCTCAAAGTGACCCTAAGAACCTTCTGGATGTGCCTTCCAACTTCTTTCTGAACTCACTCTCTTGCCCTAAATTTCCTGACCCTCATTATTCTGGGATGCACAGACTACTGCTTTGGGTTTCCTCAATTTTGTTTGTTTGCTTGCTTGTTTTGGTTTTGGTTTCTTGAGATAGGGTCTCCCTATAGCCACAGCTCACCTAGAATTTACTATGTAGACCAGGCTGGCTTCGCTCTCACAGAAATCCGCTTACCTCTGCCTCCTGAGTACTGGGATTATAGGCAGTGCCACCACACCCGGCCCCCTTAATTTTTTTGAGATAACCCTGCCTGGCCTGGAACTTATTATATAGACTAGGCTGGTCACTAGTTTAGGCAATGCAGGGTGTGGTGGCATGCAGCTTTAATCCCAGCCCTCAGAGGCAGAGGCAGGTGGATCTCTGTGAGCTGAAGCCAGCCTGGTTCACATAGTGACTTCCAGGCCAGCTGGGATTAGGGCTACCCAAATAAAAAAAAAAAAAAAAAAAAAAATCCACTGGCTCTTAGGCAATCCTCCTGCCCCTGACTCCAGAGTGATATGCTGGGATTGTAAAACTTCACCACCACCATCATGTCCACCTTTTTTTTTGGTCTTTTTGAGACAGGGTCTCCCTGTAGCCCCAGCTGTCCTGGAACTCACTATGTAGACCAGGCTGGCCTTGAACTCATAGAGCTCCACCTGCCTCTGCCTCCGGAGTGCTGGGATTAAAGGCATGCGCCACCACGCCAGGCAAAGAGAGCCCGGGCAACTGCTTGGAAGGCAGCTATGCTCACCACTATACCACCAACGCTGTCCAGTTTATTTTATTTTGAGGTGGGGTCTCTTGTAGCCCAAACTGGTGTCAAATTTGCTATATAGCTGAGGCTAGTCTTGAATTCGTAAACTTCCTTCTACACCCTCAATGCTAGGATTGTAGATATGTGCCACAATCCCTACCTTCTCAGGTCTCAATTCTGCTCTATCGTGACATTGGGGTGTGGAGGGACACACGTGAAGCCCTTTGTGGGGTATCCCTGTTCCCTTTCCTAGCACTCCATATTTTATGAAGTAGTCAAGGCTAGCCTTGAATTGTGATTCTCCTGCCTCAGTCTCTTAAGTAGTTAAAATTACCTGCAGGAGCCACGGGGGTTGGAGGTGGGAGGGATCCATATTTTACAGTCATCTTGTATAGTGGTTATAGTGTGTTTCAACCATAGTGGGTACAGTAGGTACTCAAGAAATGGGGCATCAATAGCTGGGGATGTAGCTCAGGTACAAGATTTAAGAGATGCTCAGCACCATATAAAACCAGGCGTGGTGGTGCATCTGGTAATTTAAGAGCTGAAGAGGTGAAGGCAGGAGTATCAAGGCTAGCCTAGTCATCTTGTATAGTGGTTATAGTGTGTTTCAACCATAGTGGGTACAGTAGGTACTCAAGAAATGGGGCATCAATAGCTGGGGATGTAGCTCAGGTACAAGATTTAAGAGATGCTCAGCACCATATAAAACCAGGCGTGGTGGTGCATCTGGTAATTTAAGAGCTGAAGAGGTGAAGGCAGGAGTATCAAGGCTAGCCTGAACTACAGAAGACCCTATCCCAAAAAAAAAAAAAAAAAAAGTTATGTATAGACCGGATTATTAGGCACCTAGTAAGAGAGGCTGTCCACACTTCTTGCTTGGGGTGTGAGTATGCGGGCATCCGGTGCCTCAGTTTCTCCATCCCGATCATGGGTTTAGGGAGAGCGCTCTCTATCCCCTGGTGATGTGGAACCCCTGTGGGATGATTCTTGGACCACAAAGCAGTGGGCAGAGCCAGTAGGTTGAGTCCGGCCTCCCGGCTGGGCCCCTCCGGGACCGCCCTGTCCCCTCCCGTCAGGCCCCGCCCGGGGGCGGAGCCACAGCCTGGCCAGCACGTGTAAAAGTTCGCCGCGGGTCGCGGCGAGCCACTCACCTGGGCGCCCAGCTGGTAGAGCGTACGGTCCACGCGTCCTGCGCTCCTGCGTCCTCCGCCCGCCAGGCCGCCCGTGCGTCCCGGCCTGCGACTCATGTCCCGCCGCAAGGCCGGTCGCACGCCCCGCCGAGTAGACCCCGAACCCACCACCTCCGCCGCCGCCGACTACATGTCGGACCTCGTCATTGATGTGAAGCCGGAGCCGGACGCGCGGCCCCTGCAGGCCCTGGCGCTGGGGCC
This sequence comes from Nannospalax galili, assembly GCF_000622305.1. Classification (NCBI taxonomy): domain Eukaryota; kingdom Metazoa; phylum Chordata; class Mammalia; order Rodentia; family Spalacidae; genus Nannospalax; species Nannospalax galili. The sequence continues at coordinate 1,310,137 of NW_008354956.1, read as the reverse complement.
CTTCTCTCCGCAGGAGGTGTCCAAGCCGGGGCTGCTAGGCGGGGAGCCACGCCACTGCTCGGACCCTGTGCCAGCCGCCGGGGTCGCCTTCCACTCCCTGGGCACGCGGAGCCCGTGGGCCCTCTGGATGCCGGTGACCCCCAACCCTTCCGGTAAGTCCCGCAGCCCTCGCCCCTGCCCCTACTGCGGATCCTGTCCTCCGGGGACCGTCAGGTGAATGCCTCTCCTCCGGCTCATCCTCCCGGAACGGTCCCCAGGATCTGTCTGTCCTCCCTCGCGCCGGGCTGGCTTCAGGGCTTCCCCCCCTCCCCCCGCTTCCCGGCTTTTCTGACCTCCCTCAGAACCGTCAACCCCAACCGGGCCCCACCCCACTGCTCACCACCCGCTTCCTCCCTGCAGACCGCCAGCCCTGGACCGACAAACACCCAGATCTTTTGACCTGCGGCCGCTGCCTGCAGACCTTCCCGTTGGAGGCCATCATCGCGTTCATGGATCACAAGAAGCTGGGCTGTCAGCTCCTGCGAGACCCCATTCCCAGCCAGGTCTCAGGTGAGGAACGCTGGGTGCAATTCTACCCCTCTCTGTTCCAGAACTCGGGGGTTGAGGGAGCTGAGCTGGACAGACGGCATCGCATCGAGCATTACTTCCCCTTTCTCTTGCTCCCTTTCGGGTGCTACCTAGGCGTGGCCAGGGCTTGCCTGTCCTAGGGCAGGCACTAGAGGTGGGGCGGGGGCTGGGCAGCAGAGGAAGGCCACCCACAAGGTGTGGCCAGCCCCCGAAGACTGGCCGGGGGTTTTGCCACACACCCCCAATTTGGTTTCACTTCTCCTTCCTCTTGAACAGAAATAACTGGCCAGGTGGCTGGACCAGGGTGGCAGTAGGGGGACTTTGGGGAGGTGGGGGCAGTGGGCTCAGGAGAGGAGTAGAGGCCAGCTGGAAGCGGGTGGTTACCATGCCTAGGGCCTCTCACTTGTGTTTGAACTTGGGGCAGTTCAGAAGCTGGGAAGGGATTCTGGCTTGTTCCTTTGGAATCTCCCAGCTGAGTGCTGGGAAGCCCCCTGGTTTGGGTACTGGATACCTGAGAGTGACTTAATGAGCAGGAAATTAAGTCTTCTTGTGGTGCTTGGTCCACTGTACGAACTCTTGTAGACTGTGGGATTTGACCCAAACTTGAATTTCCAGCCCCCAGCTGGAGCCCTGGAAAATGGAATTATATATTCTGGGCTGGGCCAGGGAAGGTCTGGGAGGGAGGGGCCATGATCCAATCAGCTTTAGCTGAGGGAGTGGCTGGTGGGCCAAGGAGGGGCTGATAGATTTACTGGAATCAACACTTGGACCTGTGCAATTTTTGGGAGGCGGGTAGCACGTAGGTCAGTGCTGACTGAACCCAGGGCTTCTTGCTAGGCAAGTGTTCTACTGAGCAATGGCATCAGCTTTGTTTTACTTATTTTGAGGCAGGATATCACTATCGCATACCTCCTGAGTAGCTGGGCTTAAGGCCTTCTTCACCAGGCCTGGCTAGTTATGGGTACCTTGATGTCCAAGGTTTAAAGGGATTAAAGCACTGGACTTTTCTTGAGGTCACAACCCCTCCAATCCCTGTACTCTAGCAGCTGAGGAAACTGAGGCAGAGAAAGGACAGGTTTTGAATTTGACTTGTTTACATGTGATCTTAACTGGGGCCTGGTGTTACATCACAAAGGCTAGTCCATATAGGACTGTCTAGGATTTGGGAAACCTAATGGACCTGGGAAGTATCCAGTTGCTTTACACAAGAAGTTCTGAAGATGTCATTCTTGGGGTTCAGGTGGGGGGATGTCTTAGCATGAAAGCCTTTAGTTGCTGAGAAACTAGGGTTTTGTGCATGCTTAGAGTTCCATCACTGAGCTGCTCCAAAGCCCCTTCTGCAAGGCCCAGTGAAAATGGCAGTAGTTCTGGTTTCTTTACTTTCTGGCTTCTTTTTAAAATACACAGTTCTGGTAGTTTCTTCCTGGAAATGTTCCTGAAGGCAGCAGGTATCCTTTGTGTCATGTTGGTGCTGTCACTGTTCCCCAGCACTGAACCCCTGTCCCTTTATCTCCAGAATCAAAGGAGCTGCAGGCTCTGAGCTGCCTCCGATGTGGCAGACAGTTCACCGGAGCCTGGAAGCTGCTACGCCACGCCCAGTGGGACCATGGACTGTCCATCTACCAGACGGAATCAGAAGCTCCAGAGGCTCCGCTGCTAGGCCTGGCTGAGGTGGCTGCAGCTGTGTCAGCAGTGGTGGGGTCAGTCCAACCTCCAGTTGAGGACAAGGCCCCCCGTGTGAGCAACACTGCCCGTGGGAGCCCCACCTGCCTTGTGTGCAATAAGACCCTCAGCTCTTTCAGCAACCTGAAGGTCCACATGCGCTCACACACAGGTGAGCGGCCCTACGCCTGTGACCAGTGTCCCTATGCCTGTGCCCAGAGCAGCAAGCTCAACCGCCACAAGAAGACCCACCGGCAGCTGACGCCCCAGAGCCCTGGCACTCCTGCTTCCAGCCCAGAGCAGGGCTCCCCAGCAGCCCCTCCAGAGCCAGCTGCCCATGCAGCTGCTCCAGCCAGCACCCTCCCTTGCACTGGTGTAGAGAAGGCTGGTGCTGCAGCCACAGCAGGGGTCCAGGAACCCGGGGCTCCTGGCAGTGGGGCTCAGGCAGGCCCAGGTGCTGATGACTGGGAAGCCAGTACTGACGTACAGAGGACTGACCCTGTAAACAAGAAGACCTCACCCAAAAAGACCCCCAAGTCCATGGGCAAGAGCCGCGGGACTGGGGGCAGCTGCGAGTTCTGTGGGAAGTACTTCGCCAACAGCAGCAACCTCACAGTGCACCGGCGCTCCCACACTGGAGAGCGGCCCTATGCCTGCGACCAGTGTCCCTATGCCTGTGCCCAGAGCAGCAAGCTCAACCGCCACCGCCGCATGCATGGCCTGGGGCCTGGCAGCACCCGCTATGAGTGCCCATACTGCTATGTGCCCTTCGGCCTGCGGGCCACACTGGACAAGCACTTGCGGCAGAAGCATCCAGAGGTGGCCTGAGCTGGCCTGGGCTGTACAGGAATCCTATTGTCCTCCCCTGTGTGAATAAACCATCTTCCCCTATTTAACCACATGCCTGGACTCTGGCTTTCTTGGGATGTCTTAAGGTGGGGTGGGAGGCTCCCCTGTAGTATGGACAGCTGGACAGACCGGTTTGAAGTGGGGGTGAGGGGAAGGCTGGCCCCCAGTGCCCCAGGCACCATGGGACTGGCACAGAAAGCCGTGTTCCCGGTTCTTGGTGTGGGTGAGGCCAGGGGCCTGGCGAGGGCGGGGAAGAGGCCTGGACCTGTCACCAGAGGCCCCTGGGCACAGTCCAGTCCTAACCTATCCTCCACAGGTCCCTGTCCACACATGCCACAAGTCTAGCCCTGTCTTGGTTGGCTTCTGCAACCTAAGCAGGCCCTACCCTACTCCCTACAGAGGTCCTCAGCTCCCTGCTAACAACCGGATGGACAGAAGCTGGTTCTCAGGGTGAGGGCCCACACCAACCACAGGACAGAGGCAGTGAAGGGCATTAAATAACGGTAGCTTTTATTTCACTAGAGAAAACCAGCACAGCCTGGCCAATCCCTGCCCTGCCTCCCACTCTTCTGCCTAATGCCGGTAATGGGGGCTTCGGGACCTGGACCTCGAGCGCCTGCAGACAGAAGGGGAGGCTGTGAGGGTGGGACAGACACCAGGAGCCTCCGTGCACACATGCACCAACATGCCTAGGGCCAAAGGGCTCCTGACTGGAGTGTGTCCTACAGGGGACGAGATGAGCCCCACCACCTAAAAGGGTGCAGGGTGGGAGGGGCAGTGAAGGGACTTCTGGGGTGTGTGGGGGGGAGCTGAGCCAGGATCCTCACCTGCGGGAAGAACTGTACTCTCGACCTGGAAAAGAAGGGAGGGTAGTGAGGACAGATGCTACTACTGGTCCTTCAAGATGGGGCACCACAGCTATCTCAGCCTGCACTTTCCACCCTGGCAGGCCAGCATGTATCAACAGCAAGCCTCTCCCCACATTTGTATAATGTGAGATAGAGGTCTCCTTACGTAGGTCAAGCTGCTCCAAAACACCCTGAGCTCAAGTGGATTTTTTTATGGTTGTCTTTGTTTTTTTTATTATTTTATGTGTGTATTGCCTGCTCACATGCACCCATGTTGTGCAATGCCCACAGAGGTCACAAGAGGGCATTGGATCCCCCTGTAACGGGAACTATGTTGTTAGCTGTACTGGGGATTGAACCCATGTCCTCTATAAGAGCAACTAGTGCTCTTAACTGCTGAGCTATCTCTGCAGCCTCATTATGTAGACCAGGTTGGCCTTGCAAAAGATCATCCTGCCTCTGTCTCCCAAGTGCTGGGATTAAAGGTGTGCATCACCACATCTGGATTTTTTTAAAGATTCATTTATTTATTTTTGTCTTTTGAGACAGGGTCTCCCTGGAGGCCCAGCTGGCCTAGAATTCACTATATAGACCAGGCTGGCCTTGAACTCACAGAGTTCAAGGACTCACCTGCCTCTGCTTCCCTAGTGCTGGAATTAAAGGCGTGCACCACCACACCTGGTTTCACTTATTTAGTTTTACTTATATGTCACCATGTGCATACAGTGGCCAGAAAGGCCAGAGGGCACCAGATCCTCTGGAAAAGGAGTTAGAGGCAGTTGCAAGCTGCTGGATGTGAGTGCTGGGAACAGAAACTGGATCTTCTGAAAGAGCAGCAAGTGCTCTTAACAACAGAACCATTTCTCCAGCCCGTTAATTTTTTTTGTTGAGACAGATTTTGCAGCCTTGTCTGCACTAGTGACATTTTGATGATGCTTCAGCCTATGTCTCTGGACATGTACTGCCACATCCAGCTTTTTTCCTAATGGCCCAAGGAGCAGCATGGCTCTCTTGACCCTCAGACTATAGGGGGAGGAGGGTCACTCACTGTAGCGTGGGGAAGGCGAAGGCGAACGGCTCTGGCGGCTGTACTGGCGCTCCCACTCTTCTCTCTCCTTCTCTCGTCGTTCTCGCTCCCTGCAGGGGGAGAGAGGAGGCAACCAGCAGGGAGGGGTGAGCACCTGCTGGGCTGTAACACACGAGACACCTAAGGAAGCTAGCACCTCCACCTGGACACGGATGGGGACACTGGCTGCCAGAGCCACAACTGCAATACCTGCCCGGCCAAGAGAGCCTGGCCCAACCACCTAAGAGAGCTGGCTAGTTCTGTCTTTCCTCCCAGCCTAGGGGTGTGCACTGAGCAGCCAGGGCAGGCAGCTCCAGCAGCTCCAATTTAATGGGTGCCCTGCCTGTCTGGCCTTCATGGTTTCTAGTACTTTAAGCAGACCTGTGAGGGAGACAATGATCCCATCCAGTGAGCAGATGAGCAACTGAGGCTCAGATAGAACAGAAACATAGTATTGGGAGGGGGGGGGGGGGGACACCGGGACATACTACAGGACCAGCACAGAAGCCAAGTATAACCAACACAAGTCAGGTCCCTGGCCAGTCTTCCTCAGCCTTTTGAGATAGGTTCTGATTATATAGCTCAAACTGGCCTAGAACTCATGATCCTCGTGCCTTTGCCTCCCTAGTGCTGGGCTTACAAGTGAGCCACCATGACATGCCTGACCCTTTCCTCCACTTTCTGGGCAGCATCATAAAGCCCAACATGCCACTGGAGTGTAATAAAGACAACAACTACAAAAACATGTGTGAGTGTGATGACAGATGGAAGCCTCAGCAAACAAAAGCCTGATGATCTGAGTCCCATCCCCAGATCCCACACTAGAAGGGGAGAACGGATTCTTGGGAGCTGTTCTCTGACCTCCAGAATGTGCCGTGGCATTTATATGCTCACATCTCTCTCACACACAGTAATAAAATTTAAACACAAAGCCAAGCATGGTGGTGCATGTAATCTAAGCACTAGGGAAGCTGAAATAGGAGGATTTTCCATGAGTTCAAGGGTAGGTAGCTTGGGCTATACAACAAGTTTCAGGCCAGCTTGAACTACAGAGGAAAACCCTGTTTCAAGAGAAATCAAAATCTTAAGACAGGCACACCTTTAATCCCAGCACTTGGGAGGCAGAGGCAGGCGGATCTCTGTGAGTTCAAAGCCAGCCTGGTCTACATAGTGAGTTCCAGGAGAACTGGGGCTGCAGAGAGACGCCGGCTCAGAAAAAGCACAAAAAAAAAAAAAAAAAAAAAAATCAAAATTTTAAAAAAGAAATAACAAACACACAAAGACAAAAAAACAGAAAGACAGAGAGGAAATGACAGGAGCTCCAGCCTGGACACCAAGCAGCAGGTCTTCCAGTGGCCCAGCACCTGGCTGGAGGCTTTATCATAGATACTGCAGAGATGGAAGCACCCCCACCTCCACCTCCCACAGGAAGATGGCTCAGCTCAGAGAGGACAAGGTGTTTGCTACTGACCACAGCATGAATCAGAAACAACTAACACATGCAGGGTTCCATTCCTGACTGGCTCCCCTCCCTGCCAATACACAGCACTACCGCCCCAGGTTCTGCCCATGGCCCCTGGGGTGGACTGAGGTCTTCTAGACACTAATCCCAGCTTCCTAGTGAGGTGGGAACTGAGGGCTGATCCAGATAACTCAGTGAGGCTATAAGAGGGTAAGGGCCAGCCACACCTTCAGAGAAACAGAGCTGGAACTAAACTCCAAGTCTGTGATCCAGGTTTGGATTTCTGACCATTGCTCAGTATGTAATGGAGGAAAAGAAAACTAGAGAGGGGGAAATGAAAAGCCCCTGACTCCAGCAGCGGCCAGAGACAAACCACAGGGCTGGCTTCACTGCACCACTTATTCAGTAGCAAACAGCTAGGACACAGATACTGACACAATGCCCAGTGGAGGCACACAAGAATCAAGAATCAGAAAACTCGCCGTTCACAGCAGGGAGGAACGATTAGGATAAAAAGCCTAGCAGGTCAGGTCAGGAAGGGCTCCTGAGTGAAGTGAGAGGCCTGGGGAATCTGGGGAAGGGCCTGCCAGGTCAAAAGAACAGAAGGGCAGCGAGATTGGGAACTGAAGAAGAGCCAGAGGGCAGGGTAAGGGCTGCGGGGCACCAGACCAGACATCAGGCCAGGCTCAGCAGCAGGAGGCGATGTCCACCACAGGATGGGGGCCTTACTTCATGCGGATCTTTCGGGCCATGGCACGCAGCTCATCCTCCCGCTCCTGCAGCAGAACCATTTGTGAGGCATGGCGTGACCAGAGCCCTACCCAAGTGTCCCATGCCCTCCAAGCCAGGCCTGACCTGCCGCTCGTGCTCCTGCTGGATCATCTTCTCCTGGGCCGCCTTCTTATCTGCCTTGACTGTGGAGGAACAATGTTGAGGCTGAGGGTGTCCTCAGAGCCCCCTTCCTAATCTGGCCAGGCAAGGGCAAAAAAGTCACTCCCAACCCCAAAAAGCCTCTCTGTCAGGCAGGGCTACCCCTGGACAGGAAGGGAGCCAAGGGCCAGGAACAGCAAGACATACACTGGCGGTTCAGTGCCTTCTGCATCCTCAGCTTCAGCTTCTCCTGTGGTGTGAGCTTGGGCTGGGGGGGAGAAGAGACAGGAGAGGCGTGGGTGTTCTGAGCTCACCAACCCACCTCAGCCAAGGGCCTGGGACTTGTGGGGCAGTGTAGGGGCTCTGAGAAGCTCCGAGCCAGCCAGAACCCATGTAATGCAGATTCAGCTCTTTTGGGCAGCCCCCTCCCCACTCCAAGTCCCTGAGCTGGAGCTCCCCTCCCCCAGGGCCCCCTGCAGGCCCACCGGACCCAGCACGGGCACTGCTGCTGGCGGGAGTTAGACGGGCGAGTTCCAAATTCTTACTGACTTTGGCAGCTCCTGTCTCTTTACCAGCGGCAGGCTCGGTCCTGGGTGGGAGAAAATGGCAGTGCCATCTCTTACCCTACAGCCCGAGGACTACCCTCAGAATAGGGAGCAGAGACCTTGGGTCCCAGGCCTAAGAGCAGTTAGTTACCTCCCTCACAGACCCTTAGGACATGTTTCTGTCAACACAGACCATGCAGGAGGCAGGCCCCTCCCAAGCCCAGGGGGTGAGCTCACACCTCCTGGGGAGGTCACATTCCCCTCCTTCTGAACCCATGGGGCTCCCTATGCTCCAGCCACGCCCCTACTCACTTTTTCAGCTTCTCGCCCACAGCAGGGGACGCTGCCGGCCTGGTCAGCTTCTCCCTTGGGGGCGATGGCGAGTGACTCTGGCTCTGGCTGTGGCTCCTGCTACGGCTTCGGCTCTGGCTAGGGCTGCGGCTTCCACTGTGGGTCAGACTGCGGCTGCGGGATGGGCTGAGGGACCAACTGCTGCGGCTTCGGCTGCTGCTGTGGTGTCTGGGGCCCCGGGCACCACGCCTATGGCGGTCCCCTGAACGGGAGCGGGTCCTAAGGGTACAGTAAAGGCAGGCAGGCAGATCATGAGGCTCCAGGGACCCACAGGAGGCCGCCACCTGCCTCTGAGTGGGGCTTCCTACGTCAGACACATCAAGTCCACTTCTCTCCCCATACTGCCCTCAGAAAGCCCCAGCTGCTGCCTGGCCACCAAAGCCAGCACCCCCATGCCAGTGTATGGGACAGGCAAAACTTTCTCAATGGTCACTTGCCGACTTCCTGGGGATGGCCTCTGGGAGGTCAGACCAGGGCTATAGGCTGTCTGCCCCCCTCACAATGGGCTGAGTTCAGGGTATGCAGGTACCTCACTGTTGCTCCACACTTGTGGAGCCCCCCTACACCCCACTGGTCTCAAGCACAAACCCACAAGCTCTGGACAGGTTGGACAGCTAGCTCCAGTCTCCTTGCTCAGGATGCTAGTGGACTCCTGAGAAACGCTAACCCTCAGGCTGGCACCAACTTGGGACAGACCCCATTTTTCTCCTCAGCCTTTCTCCTATCATCACCTGGGTCAGGTACACAGGGAATGACTGAGAAGCTAATTCCCAGGCATGTGCTGTGTCTGCCTGGACTGTTGTGAACTTTCACAAAATTAGTATTTGCTGTCAGTGTTGAGAAAATACAAGAGCTGCAGTGTAAACATCCACTCCCAGTCTCTCTAGAGAAACAGCAATCTAGGCAGCACTGGGCCTGCGCTGGGCAATGGCTGCTGACCCCTGCACCATGGCACCTGGGCTGGCTGCTGCTCTTCCCTGGAAACCCACAGGTGGCTGGTCCCTGGATCCAGGTCACAAGACAGGTTGTGACAGTGATGACAGCCCATTCTACTCTAAACACTTGTGGTGATCACACTGTACCTCTGTGAGACTTCAGACAATGCTGTGACTAAACTGGAGAAACAACACCCCCCCCCAGCCTGGCCCACAGTGGGAACCCTGCTGCTTTGGAGCTCCACAGGTCCCCTGCTGACACGTCACTCAGGCAGGACCTCCTGTCCCTAGGTTTCCCAGGGTCCCTCCTGCAGGCTGCAGGGCTCCAGGCCAGCAGACCCAGATGCCTCTGTGCAGAGTTCTTGGAAGCTGGCTGGGCCCTGCCCCGACATCCCATGCTTTCCCACCTACCCCGTCCTGCTTCCAACCATCAGCTTCCTAAGAGAAGAGCCTGGATCTGTGCCTGTCCCCAGCCTGGCCACCCGGGACTCACCCACACACGGCAACCGCACGCAAACGGACCTGCTTCGGCGGCGTGGCACATCCCCGCCGCGGCGGGCGGGCGAGCGCGAGTAGCGGTGTCCACCGTCCCGGGAACCGCCACCCGAGTGCCGCCGGCCGCGGCTGCGGGAGCGGGAGTAGCGACGGGAGCGGGAGCGCGAGCGGGACCAGGAGCGCGAGCGGGAGCGGCCATGGCGGCCTGAGCGATAGTAGCCCCGGCGGGAGCGGGAGCTGGAGCGCGAGCTGGAGCGGGAGCTGGAAGTCCTCGAGGCGGAGGAGGAGGAGGAGGAGCGGCGGCTGCGGGTGGCACCGGGCCGTCAGCGCCTGGCCACCCCGGCCGGCCCCGTCCCTCCTCCCGCGGCGGCCCGGTAGGG
>NW_008354956.1:1283510-1300087 GCF_000622305.1 Nannospalax galili | reverse complement strand
GCGGCCGCAGCGGCGGCAGCTGCTGCCTCCTCGTCACTGCCCCCGAAACTGGTGATGAAGGTGATCTTCTCCTCGCGGCCAGGGCTCGGGGAGCGGGAGCGGGAGCGGGACTCGGAGCTCGATTCCGAGGGTGACCTGCGGGAAGCAGAAGGGGCGTTCAGGGTCCCAACGGGTCCCCTAGCGGGAGCCAGGGCACCTGCACAGCGATGGTGCGGGGGTGGCGGGGCTCAGAGCCTGCGGCCAGCCCCCAACCCCGCGCCTTCCCTCATGAGAAACGAGGAAGGCAAAAAGAAACCCTATGGGCGGACTGAGGCACTAGCCGCCAAGCTGCAAGACAAGAGTTCGATCCCCAGGATCTACATGGCAGGAAGGAGAGCTGACCCCCAAAAGTTGCCTTCCAATCTCTGCGGCACGCCCCCCACCCCACAAACAATAAAAAACTAAAGTGTGACTACTGAAAATGAAGGGCTAGCTGTAGCTTAGAGACAGGCTGAGCATGTGCCTATGCACCAGACCCTGGGTTCTAGCCCCAGCCTCCCAACAATGAAAACAATGACATGTGTCTTTGTTTAACCTGGAAAGTAAGTTCTCAGAGGGGAAAAGAGCATGTTCTCAAACATCAAGTGTGGTTCCATTCAACTCATTCCTGTGGATCAGCAGCTAGGGGACACCTCTGTGTGCCAAGCACTCCAGACAAAAGCTCTATGGCTCCCCAGAGAGCTCCAGGAAGGAGGGACAGAGTTGGACTCTATTGGCTCCCCATCCCCCTTGACACCCTTGGCCATCACCACCCTGGGACTAGCACTCTGTGCTCATTAGGGTCCCACAGGCAGTGCCTGGTCTTTCTGAGTTGAGACTGGAGACACCCAATTTCTGTGTCACCCCTTCTATGCCATGTTTATCACGCCTGAACTATTTCCATTGAAAGAATAAAAGGAGGTTCCAAATTTAAAAAAAAAAAAAAAAAAAAAAAAGGGAATACAAAATCAACACCCTTAACGCTCACCCACTGATGATGGGGGTGACTCAAAAGGTGGGCTACCCACCTGCCCCACCACCATAGACCTCAACGACAGCCTCTCCCTGGGCCCTGACACTTACCGCTTGTAGGGGTCATAGGTGGGGCTGTCTCGGCGGGCATAGCTAGGGAGAGAGCAGGGAGGACAAGCAGGCTGAGACTGAGCAACATGGACCTGGAGGGCTGGAAGCAGCCGTAGGTCAATTGTCATACTTAACCCCTCCCTCCCTCTGTCCCCACATCACAGCATGACACCTGGAACTGCCCTGGCTCTAAGCTGCAATAGACTCCAGCAGTCCTGGTGCGGCCTGGCCACCCAACCAGACTAGAGGTGTTCCCCTTGGGTTCCCCTGGTCCTGGCTTGATGCTGGTATGAAAGCATGGCATGCCTCACTCACTATGGGCCAGGCATTAAGGGCTGTGTTATCAGCTACCTCAGCTCAGTGGCTCTACAGAACCCAGGGTACTTTGTTATTTTATTATTTATTTCCCTCCACTCTTTTACAGTGGGTGTAACAGCCCAGAGAGGGGAAGTGACTTGGCCAGGGTCACACTGCTCATGAATGCAGGGGCCAGGATCCCAGCTCAGGCCATGCAGTCTCAGGCTGGCACCTTTGGTCAACACATTGACAAAGGTCCTGGGACTACTGAATGATGGCCATTAGAATCAGTGCTACCCAGCCCTGAGCCCACAGCATGTCAATTAAACACAAAGATGTGGCAGAAAGGGGCCTGGACTTGCCTCACCACCAGGCCAAGATTCTCCCCCATGTACAACTGTTCTACCCAAGTCTATCTCTGGACTTCCATGTAGGAAGTGAGCTGCCCTCTCTCCTGGCAGGTGATAGTGCCTCACTTTCCAAAGGAGGAAGCTGCAGCTGGGAGAAGAGGTCACTTATCCAGACTAGAGGTGTAGGAACAGCAGAAGTGGGCTATGACTAGAGTCCTGAACTCTGGCCTCAATTCCTCCATTCCTCAGCAGCATGCTGCCCACTCCCCACTGGTTCCTGGGATTATGGTGGGGACAAGTCCAGCAGGGTGAGGCAGTTGGCAGGGGAAAGCGTCCACATTTCCCAAGGCCACTGCTCGCTCTATTAACTCACTCAGATACCTCACTAGGACTCAAGCCAGCCTCTACTCTGAGCCTATGGCTGAAAGTAAGGACACCAGGGGAGAAGCCCTACCTGGGCGGGCTGATCTTGCGACCCCTCAGCCGCTTCTCCCGGAATTCTCTTCGTTGGCGACGAGACCGACGGCCCTGGGTAGGGAGCACCAGGCTAGTGCTGAGTGTGCCTTCCCTGGGGCTCACTTCTGCCCCCTGCACCCTACCCAGACCTCACCGAGTACATGGCTTTCTCCTCCTCCAGGGCCTTGGCATGTTTGATGGCCTCCGCCTCCTCCTTATCTTTCCGAAGCATCCTGTAGAGGGGATGAGACTCATCACGGAGAAGGGGCAGTGCTAGGACATACAGGTATGCATTGCCAAGCCTTTTTTTAAGAGACAAAGTCTTACTCTGTACCCCAAGCTGGCCCAACTTGCTATCCCAGGCTAGCCTCTAACTCATATGCTCTTCTTGCCTCAGCTTCTAGAGTGCTAGACTACAGGTGTGCACCACTACATCAAACTTCTTTGATACATTCAATAGAATTGATTCAGCACCTTTGAAATGACAGGTATTGTTTTAGGAACTAAGAATTCAGCACAAGGGGCTTAAAGAGATGGCTCAGTGGTTAAGAGCACTTGCTGTACTTGCAGAGGACCTAAGTTTGATTCTCCGCACCCTTATCAGGTGGCTCACAACTGCCTATAACTCCAGTTCCAGGGGATCTGACACCCTCTTCTGGCCTCTGTAGGTACCTGCACATACATGGTACACATACAGACAAGTAAACACACACACATACACATAAATATTTAAATAACTTTTTGTCTTTTTAAAAAATTTGATTATTTTTATGTCTATGCATGTATTATCTGCACGTACGTAAGTGCACCCATGTCATGCAATGCCCGAGAAGACAGAAGAGGTTGTCGGATCCCCTGGAACTGGAGTTATGGACAGCTGTTAGCTGCCATGTGGGTGCTGGGATTCGAACCTGGGTCTTCTCCAAGAACAGTCAGTGCTCTTAACCACGGAGCCATCTCTCTAGCCCCGACTTTTTGTCTTTTTGAGACAGGGTCTCCCTGCAGCCCCAGCTGGCCTGGAACTCACCATACAGACCAGGATGGCCTTGATCTCACAGAGATCCACCTGCCTCTGCGTCCTGAGTGCTGGAGTCAAAGGTGTGTACAACCATGCCTGGCGAGACTTTCTTTTAGAAAGATTTTAAGCGGGATGTGATGGTGTGCTCAGAGGCAGGCAGATCTCTTTGAGTTTGAGGCCAGACTGGTCTACATAGTGAGTTCCAGGCCAGCTGGGGCCACAGGGAGACCATCTCAAAAAGACCAAAAAATAATAAAAATAATTCAGCACTAAATTCTACCACTTGAGAAGTAGAGTCAAGAGAACCAGAAGTTCAAGATCATCTTTGGCTACATAGTAAGTTTGAGGTCAGATGGTATTGACCTTGTATTATTATTATTATTCAGCACTATCCAGGTGTGGTAGCTCACACCTGAATCCCAGGAGTCAGCATAAACCAGGAGGACTGCCAAGGACTTGAGGCTGACCTGGGTGACACTATAAGAACCTTTTCCCCCCAAAACAAGCCAAAAAGAAAACCAGCAAGCAGGCCCTTGAGCACCCTCACTCTGCTCACTGCCCCAGGGCATTTCCTATTGCTTTGCTGTAAATAAAATCTCCTTGCTGCTTCTGTAAAACAAGAACCACAAAGACAAACAAATTTGGCCATGCTCCCTGGTGCAGGCCTGCACTCCTAGTTACTGGAGGCTGAGCGAAGAGGGTCACTCAAGTCCATATTCTGCCTGGACTCAAGAGGGAGCTCAAGGCCAGTCTGCAAAACTTAGACCCAATATCACAAGTAAAATGAGGTCCAGGGTTGTGGTTCAGTAGTACAGTGCTGGTCTCATGTGTGAACCCCTAAATTCAATTCCTGGCATCAATAAATGAAATTAAAAAAAAATTTTTTTTTGTCTTTTTGAGACAAGGTCTCCCTGTAGTCCCAGCTGACCTGAACTCACTATGTAGACTAGGCTGCCCTTGAACTCACAGTAATCTTCCTGCCTCTGCCTCCCAAGTGCTGGGACTAAAGGCGTGCGCCACCATGCCTGGCATAAATAAAAATTCCAAAAGAATTCAGCCCTGAGAGCCAAATATGGGGGCTCACACCTGCAATTCCACCATTTGGGAGGCTGAGGCAGAGAGTACTATCATGAGTTCAAGGCCAGTCAAGGCTACAGTGTGACTAAGCCAGCCTGTACTACAAAGCAAGACCCTGTCTCAAGAAATAAAACAAGAATTCAGCACTGAAACAAAAAGAAAAGCAATTGACCTCTTTACCCACATGGGCACACACACTAGGGAAGAAGGCAAAGACTGCAGTAATAAGAGTATATGGAACCAATGGGACAGGAAGCCTCAATCATGGAAGAGGGACAAGAAATGTCCAGAGCCAGGCAGGGCTGCACCTCTCAGCAGGGAGATGGGGAGAGTCACTTGGAGAAACTGGGGAGCAGGCTGCAGAGGTGCCAGGCAGCGTGACCAGCAACTGAGCTCAGAGGACAGACCAGGTCTTAGATACCTAGAGTAAGGGGACCATGGAGGAGAGGTGGGATCTGAGGTCAAGGAAGGGACCGAGGACCAGACAGGTGCAGCCTGTGGCTATTGGTGAGGATGTTGTCTGCTCCTGAGTGGGGTGCAAACCCTAAAGGGTTCTGGGTTCAGACTTGGGTGAGGACCTGGGTTCAATTCCTACTGCCATACAAAACAGCCTTGGGTTCACTTAAGTTTCTGGTTCACAGACCTCATTGATGTTCAGAGTTCTCATGGCTGGGCACAGTGCTGATGACATGAACCACATGAAGTCATCCCACTAGAGGGCACTGTCCTCCAGACCCAGGAACCCAGAAATCTATAGAGCTACTTGGCCCAGGTCACACTAAATAAGGGAGCCTGTTTTATACAAAGTAGAGTCATGAGTTCATAGTCCACGGTAGTCCACGGGCTGAGGCCGGTTGTTGGTACCAGGGGTGTGGCAGAGAAGCCAGGGTGGGACCATAACAGGGCAATGTAAGCTGGCAGGCCTCACCTGACAAAGTCTCCATCAGCCATGCCATAGGTCGTGGCCTGTTTGTTGAGATCTGCCACCTGCTCCTGGTTTAGTTCATCCACATCTACCTCCACGTCTACACAAAGAGAAAGGCTGTCAGGGGCCCAAGCCCAGAAGGGAATGGAGAGGGGTCAGTGACCAATGGAGGACAGTCTTCAGGGACGATGGGTGTGGCTGCCCTGGCTAGCCTAGAGCTTGGCCAGCATAGCATACTGGACAGCAAGGGGACAGGCAGGGACAGGTGGGTGTGTGTGGATGGAGTTCAGGAGGGTGGAGTTCATGGGGGATGGTGGAGGGAGATGGAAGTGGATGGCAGGCAGGGTAGGCATCAAAAGTGTTCAGCAGCTGGGCTAAATTAAATCAGCATACGGAAGGCAGGAAGGACGGACAAACATCTAGCTCTGCTTGAGGGTGCGCCTACAGGTGTGCACCAGAAGGAGGACGATGGGGGGGCAGCCATTGGTTTTCTCACTGGGGACTTAAGATGGGAGGGAAGGTAGCCTAGGGGACAAGTGACAAATGTTGGAGAATGACAGGGTGGCTGGCCTGGGCTAGAAGAAAACAGCCAGCTCTGAAGTGGGAGCACCTCATGAAACAGAGCCCAGAAATTGGCAGGCGGGGGGGGGGGGAAGAGGGGTAGAGAGTAGCCAGGACAGCAAAGGCTGGGAGTGAGACAGGCGGTACCAGGAGACTGAGGCCCTGTAGCTGGGATGTAGGGAAAGGCTTATAAGCATGGGTACCCCACAGAGGGTGAGGGACGAGACACAAAACCGATGCCCAGGGACTGCGGGTGGGGAGGGCAGAGAGGGGACCCCACCGATGTCGGGGATGACCTCATCTTCATCCGAGTTGCTCTCCTCCTCGGCTGGTGACTCCTCCTCCTCTGGCTTCTCAGTCACCTTTTCTACCTCGGCCACAGTACTGTCCTCATAGGTGTAGCCGATGGAAGCCTTCTTCTCTGCCAGCCTGAGACATAAAATCATGAGGCAGCCCCCATGCTGACTCAAACCCTGACAACATGCATCTGACTAGGCTGTTGAACTGCAGCCTGGGCCTCCCATTCCTGTCCTGGCCCAGTGCCTCTTCTTCCAAGAAATCCTCCTGGATGGCTCAGGTACTGCCCTGGGCTGCCCAACCCTGCTCATCTTTTTCTGATGAGAGAGTCCGCCTCCCTCACCAGATCATGAGCTTCACCAAGTACAGGTCCCAGAGTTATCTTGGACAAAAACATGCCCAGGCTCTGCTCTCGGGCGGTGTGAGTGGCCAGAGCTGCCTCACCCCAGCACCCTCATCCTGAAGATGAGGCTAAGGTGTCCAGTAAGTGCTGGGTATGCCAAGAAGCACATGGAAGGCAGATCCTATAAACGGGTGGCCCTAAACTCGCCCAGGGCTCCAACTATGATACTTAATCAAGCTGGCTGTGGAGACGGCAGCCCTAGGCTAAGGGATCTAGCCCTTCATCAGGTCATGGCTTTGAGAAGCCCCGTCCAAAGTGACATCAGCCACTGGTGATAGCAGGCTCACTACATGCAGGCATTGGGAGAAGTGTGTGATATCACCTCCACCCATGTCCTTTGCCACTGCTGGCTTTAAGGAAGGCTCAGAGGGGACACCTTCTCTCAGGCCTCCCCATAGGCCTCACACTCAGGCAGCCTTCCCACAGGGCCTACACCTTTCCCTCTGCACAAGGGATAATCCTGAGCAAACCCTGCCCTCTGCCACTACTTCCTTCTCTCAACATCTACAATGTGCGCTTATCCTGGGCTCTGAGAGAACATGGTGGGAGGAGAAGAGAGGCTCGTCCCTTGAAGGTCTCCCCCACTCCACCCCAACCAGACCCTGACTTACTTCTTCTTCTCATCCTCGCTGGGTCTCTGCAGTCCTCCATACAACTCGTCAATGTAGATCTGGTACAGGCACTGCTCCTCTGAGACTGGCAAGGAGAAGCCCTGTGGTCAGCATGGGCTGGGAATGTTGGGGGAGAGGCAGACAGGCAGGGTCACCTATTCCAAATTAAGCACACCTCTACCTGGGAACCAAGTAACTAGAGTACACACCAGCTGCAGGATGCCTGCACCCTGTGAACTGGCTCAAGTGGTGTAACCCTTAACCTCTGTGCCTCAGCTTCCTTTGAACTTGCAAAGCAAGTACTCAGGACCTAGGCACTATTCCTGGTACTGCTGTCATGGGGCCTCTCTGGCCTTCCCATCCACAAGGGTGTCCAAGTGCTAGTTATCACCTGGATCCCCTGGGTTACCACACTGTCATATTGTGGCTGAGTTTATGCTAACATCTGTCTGATAACCAGGCTGTCCTGTACCCCCAATGCCCACCTCAGAAGCACCACCAGAGTACTAAGTTGTCCCTGATCTCCTGACCCGCTATGGGGACCTGGTGAGTCCCCCACTTCTTTCTGTAGGCTTCAGCTCCGCTTCATCTCCTTTCTTGTGTTGGGGGGCAGGAGAGGGACACTGAGGATTAAACCCAAGGCTTCCTACCTACCAAGCAAGGGCTCTACCACTGACTACAGGTCCTTGTTTGATTTTTGAGGCAGTCTCACCAAAGTTCAGAGGGACCCAGGCCCTCTTTGAGATGCCCTCCTACCTCAGCCCCTGGCACAGCTCAGAGACACAAAACCGTCTAGACCTAGCCTCAGCCTTTCTGTCTGAGGTGACACAGCATGGCTCCTCCCTGGCTCCCTATCTACCCCCACCTCCTGCCCAGCTTCCACAGCTTACAAAGTCCCTGTACCCTTCTCCCACAGTTCCCTGGCTTTCCTTCAGTGTAGCACCCCAGAACCTCTATGTACCCTGTTGAGGGCTAGAATCCCGAATCTCCCCTCAGCACAGTAGAGCATGTGCATCTAGCTTACTCTGCCTTATTTCCCTCCAGGAACAACAAGCCATCTGTAAGGACATCACCCAGATTTGCTCTTATACCACTGACTTGATTATACAGTAGCTTCCTGCCCACCACTGGGCCCTTGACCCCAAAACAACACCTGACACATTGCTTGGAGTGAATGAACAAAGCAGAGCCAGTGCTAAAGGAAGCCTTGGCTCTACTGCTAAGGGTCTGTGTCACCTAGATTGACAGCAAAAATAACAGTACCCATGGTGACGGATGACAAACACCCCTAGCTCTAAGGCCTCACTGGCTACTAGAACAGACAACTGATTTTAGACACACAAGGCATCTCAGAAACAAAGAAATCTGGGACTAGTGAGCCCATGTGGAGGTCTCCCAGTGCCAGCCTGTAGTTAGGCTTCATACACTGCCTCTCTGAACTCCCCAAGTCACCCATGGAGCAGCAACCCCGTCTTTCTCCAGGAGGAAAGCAAGACTCCCCAGGCAAGAGGCCCCAGGCGCCTAATCTCCATGCTTAGGCAAGGGTAGGCAGAGACATGGACCTCCACTTCTGACACCTGAGGCCTGTCTGTAAAACAGGGCATCAATGTGGGCACAGTGATGCTTGCCTATCATCCCATCACTGGGGAGGCTAAGGCAGGGGGATCGAAGTTTGAGGCCAGCCTAGACTATAGGGTGAGACCACATCTCAAAAACAAAACAAAATAACCCAAGGTCTAATGTCACAGCTCAATGGCACAGGACTTCTCTAGCATGTATGTGTGTGGCACCCAAAACACACAGAGAACATCTGTGTTGGAGCAATTAAGAAACTCGAGAGACGCCTCCAAAGGGCTCTGAGTTCTTGGTTGGGAGTCTTGATCCCTGTCAGGTATGTTGAGATGCTGAACTCTCCCCCAGCATTTTTTTTTTTTTTTTAAGCAGGGATGTCTGTTGAAATAAAACATTCAGTCTGACAGGTTAAAAAAAAAAACAACCTGCCAGGCGTGGTGGTGTTATTTTTTTTTTTTTTTAAGCAGGGATGTCTGTTGAAATAAAACATTCAGTCTGACAGGTTAAAAAAAAAAACAACCTGCCAGGCGTGGTGGTGCACGCCTTTAATCCTACCACTTGGGAGGCAGAGGCAGGTGGATCTTTGTGAGTTCAAGGCCAGCCTGGTCTACAAAGTGAGTTCCACGACAGCTGGGGCTACAAGGAGACCCTGTCTCAAAATACAAGAAAAAAAAAAACCCACAGAAAACAAACGAGATGTGCCTCTACTCTGCGGGCAGCTGTGTAGATGGAACAAGTAGTGCTCTGTTTGTTTTGTTTTGCAAAGCTAGGGATGGAACCAAGAGCCGTGTGTGTGTGTGTGTCTGTGTGTGTGTGTCTGTGTGTGTGTGTCTATGTGGTCAGAGGACAACTTTCCGGAATCAGTTCTCTCCTACTATGGGTTCCAGGGCTCAAACTCAGATTGTCAGGTGTTTGTGGCAAGTGCTTTCTGTGACAGAGTCATCTCCCTGGCTCGGAACCCAGAGCTTTACAGGTCCCCGGCCAATGCTCTACTACTGAGCCATACTCCAGTCATATGCAAGTGTAACCAGATGTTCTAACTAAACCTCAATTCTGTGAGGAGCTGCCCTCCTCCAGTAAGCTGACTGGGAGTATTAGAGTCTCCTAGAGCAGTGATTTCTCAATGGCAAAAGGACCATGGTGATGAGGCTGGACCTGAAAAGAAATCCTTGGTATGGAGGATCACTCAGCAAAGGGTCGGCACTGTCACCAGCTCCAATTACAGGGAAGAATTTCTTCCTCTGACCTGACTAGTGAAGTGAAGCACATGTGCACCCTCCTCCCTTATTTTTTAAGACAAAGGACTACAGAATCAGAGGGAAAGGATGGAGAGGTGGCCTGGGCAGGAACTTCCAACCCTCTAAGCCCAGAAAGACCCCTGTGCCAATTCTAGGGATGAAGTCCATGAAGAGCGAGTGCACAGCAGCTGGAACCAAAACCAAGGACGATCAATAGGCAAGTACCTGGATAAGACTTGTCTAGGTCTTCCAGCCTCCGGGGGAGCCCCCCACTCCCCACTCCCCGCCCAGTCACTCACTGCCGGCAAAGTCGTTCTGCACCAGGCCTCTGTAGCGCTCGTAGTTACATTTCCGCTCGTCTGACTCCTGCTCCGGGGAGCTTTGGGGGAGGTCAAAATTTTGGAATCAAGAGGGAGGGTGAACCACAGCCTAGGCCAGCAGGAAAAGACTTCTGGGGGTCGGGAACGGGGAAGAAATGGGCAAGGTTCCTCCCTTTCAGGAAAAGTGATAGGCAGGCTAGGGCAGATAGGTGGGCTGCCCCACCCCAGGGAAGTACTTACATAGTGGTGAGCAGTGGGGGGGTGTAGTCGGGGATATGGTCCAGGTGCGCTCGGACGTCAAAGCGGTCGATCATGTTGTTGGTGTCCCCCTGCCAGGGCATCCTGCAGTGGGAGGATGGGAGCAGAGAAACAGTGTTCAGAGATACATACGGCATGTGGTCCTTGCCAATCTGAGGCCCTCCGACACCCACTGTGGCTTCACAGGTACCTCCAGCTCTCAGGCCCTTATGTTGCAATGCCCAAATCGACTTTTGGGGTCCTGGACCTGGCAATAAGTCATCTGACTACAAAGACTGACAACCCATTTCACAGGGTCAAGCAACAGGGAACTCAAACAAGGCCCGGGGGTGGGGGGAGGCCATAGAAGGAACCCTAGTCATCTTGAAACAGACCCCTCTGACAACCTGCCCTCTGCTATTTGGAGGCCTCAGTCTCCAAAGCCTCCACCCTGCCCCTGCCCCTCTCCACAGCCTTTGTGAGTCAATTTCACATGTAGGCCCAGCCTTCCCTGAGTCCCCAAAGACCTGTCCATTCATGAGTCTCTATCATAGACTCTACAGCACCCCAAGCCCCTTCTGATACCCAGCTGTACACACTATGCTGCCCCCCAAACAGTCTCACATGTTCACAGGGCTCTCAGCAGCCAGGGCAACAGCAGAATCCAGGTGAACCTTGCAGGCACGGCCATGTACCTGCAGGAACTGGGCGGGGTCTTTCTTCTGCAGGGGTGGACAGGACAGAGGTCACCAAGGAGCCAAGGCCCACCATGTCCCCATAAGCAGGCCAAGTGGTCAGTTGGCCTCTGGGTCAACTGGGTCAAGTCCTGGGCCACACAGGTGAGCCAACATGCACAGCTCAGACGCTGAACCAACCCCAGGGATGGGGGAACTATTTCCTACCAGGCCTGGTCAGGAGCTCTGAGCTCTGCCCTAGCTGAGATGCCCTGCCAGCCAGGCACACATACTTGCACATGACACCCTCTTCTGACCTCCACAGGCACTGCACAACACAGGTGCACTTACTTACATGCAGGCAATACACACATACACATA
The DNA here is from genome assembly GCF_000622305.1 of Nannospalax galili. NCBI lineage: Eukaryota > Metazoa > Chordata > Mammalia > Rodentia > Spalacidae > Nannospalax > Nannospalax galili. The sequence continues at coordinate 1,288,569 of NW_008354956.1, read as the reverse complement.
AAATTTAAAAATCTTAAAAAAGAAAACAGCACAATAACAACCTTAAACCACAAAACAGACTAGGGAGATGCTCAATTGGTAAAGTGCTTGCAGTGCAAGCATGAGAACCTGAGTTTGGATCTGCAGCACACACATAAAAAGCCACACATGGCTGTGCATGTCTGCAATCCCAGTGCTGGTGAGGAGACAGGTAGATCCCTGGCCATGCAGCCTAGCCAACAGCAAGATCCAGTTTCATGGAGACTCTGTCTCAAAAATCATTATGGAGAGCAACCAAGGAAGACACCCAACACAGCATGAGACAGCCCCCACACACATGCACACATACCTGGACAAATACACACTAAAAAAAGAAAACTAAGCTGGGTGTAGTGGTGCAAGCCTTTAATCCCAGCACTGGGGAGGCAGAGGCAGGCGGACCTCTGTGAGTTCAAGGCCAGCCTGGTCTTCATAAAGAGTTCCATGACAGCTGGGGCTACAGGGGAGACCCTGTCTCAAAAAGACCAAAAAAAAAAAAAAGGAAAAATCTATTAAAAAACCCCAAACATAAACAGCCAAAAAAGGACAACTAGATGGCAGCTGGTCCCCATTCTATCACATGAGTCCTGGGGGAAGTGTCCACAAATCCAAATTATAAAAACATCATGAAAGAGATAAACATGCTCAGCCCTGGCCTGTTTCTGAGGCCATACCCCAGCACCCAGGGAGAGCCCTAGGAAGGGGCTTTGTGCTTTATAAATCCTCATCTAGCTCCCAGGGTCCAGCCTTTGTCTCTGCTGTCTGGCCAGCACATCCTCTGGCTGGTCCCACTGTCCATGCTGCAACTGTGCTCTCTACACCGTGCTCCCTGTCCCCAGAGCCTCTGCCTGCTTTGATGTCCCTGACATCATTCTGGTCCAGGCACACAGGCCTCTATGCTCTTACTCCTGGAATGTTCCAGGCTCCCTGCGGCTGCTCCCTCCCTTACTTAGCACCTTCCCTACCAATCCTCTCTAAATTCCTTACTTAGGCCCACTTGTTTTCTCCAATATCCGCTACTCTAGCCAAGCTAACTCCATTCCACCAGAGTCCCCCGGGAATATACCAGAAGGTACTTCTAGGGAGACAGGGTTCTGTTTTGCTCACTGCTGTCTGCCCCCAGGGCCTAGCCCTCAAGTGGGCTCCTAGAGACTCTGAAGGAGGCAAGAGAAGAATCCTGGCTGACAGGAGTCTGAGCACCTCAGGGAAAGCTCACAGGCTCCCCATGGCCAAGGTCCCCATCTCCCTCACTGCACCTCAGCAGGAGGAGCAGGAGCAGTACAAGATGTCACTGTGTGGTTAACCTCTGGTAACCACAGTAAGCACCTTGCTCACCTGACTCTGAGCTTGTTCTATGTCTTCAGTTCACAAAGATAAAACCCCCAGGATGCAGGTGGGTGACATGGTGGAATACCTGCCTCCCTCAATTCCTCAGGCCACATGGAGGCCTAGCTCCCTCAGTCTCCAACAAGCCTCTAGGGACAGAATGCAGCAGGGAATCGGGAAGCGTGAAGAACCTCTGGCAAGAGCTGCACGCTGAGGCCAGAGCCTGCTTCTTTCTGTAGGGTTACTCTGGGAAAACAAGTGGGCCATCCTAACAGCCAGGCTCTGGGTTAAGTTTGTGTGCAAACATTTACCACTCATGCTCTACAACTTCAAGATGCCGGTTTCCCAGATGAGGAAACTGAGGCAAAGCCATGAGGCCCCTTTGCCTTAGAGCACACCAGCATCAAGGAGATGCTGAGCCCAGATAGGCCTAACTCCCTTTTAAAGCGAATTATTATTTTTTGTCCTTTTTGAGACAGGGTCTCCCTGTAGCCCTAGCTGGCCTAGAACTCATTATGTAGACCAGGGTGGTCTCAATCTCACAGAGATCCACCTGCCTCTGCCTCCCAAGTGCTGGGACTAAAGGCATCGCCACTGTGCCCAGCAAAACTATTTTTACGTCCATGAGTGTTTTGCCTGTGTGTATATCAAGTGCACTTGAGTGCAATGCTCACAGAGGCCAGAAGAGGATGTCAGGTCTCCTGTAACTTTAGTTACCAACAGCTGTTAGCTGCCATGTGGGTGCTGGGAACTGAACCGGGGTCTTCTGCAAGAGCAGCCAGTGCTCTTAACCTCAGAGTCATCTCTTCAGCCCCATTTAACGCCTTTCTTATTTTTCCAAATGTTATTATTTTGTTATTATGGTACAAAAGTGTCTAAATAAAGCCAACTCTTAACCATTTTTATTAGTATTACTTACTTTTACTTTTTTGCTGTGCCGGGGACTGAACCCAGGGCCTTGAGCATACTAGACAAGTGTTCTATTGCTGAGCTATGCCCCCAGCCCCTAGCCATTTCAGTGCCCAGTGTAGCACCATCAACTAATACATATCTCTGTGTTAACTCTGTAGCCAATCTCTACATCAGCCTCATCTGGTGAAACAGCAACTCCAGGCACTGAAGGATATTCCCCTCCCTGCTATTGTCCCTAGCAACCATCATTCTGTTGTCTGTTTCTAAGTGAGTGACTAAACTGCCTGGCAAGCAGAATCTTTCATGGTAGCCTGACATTCCAGGCTTGTCCATGCTGGATGAAAGATGAACAGTATTTCACTGTATGTATACACCACAACTGTTTTTTCATTTTCCTGTGTCTGTGTGAGCATGTGTTGTGTAAGCCTGAGGTTATCAATAATCATTCTCAATCACTCTTCCACCTCATTCATTAAAGCAGTCTCTCTATCAAACCCAGAGTCTACCAATGTGACAAGTCTCACTAACCAGCTTGTTCTGGGGAACCTGTCTCTCCCTTTCCAGGCTGGAATTACAGGTGGGCTACCATGCCCACTCAGCATTTATGTGGGTTCTGGGTATCCAAACTTTGGTCCTTGCACAGCAGGTCCTGTAACCACTGAGCCCTCCCTCTCCCAAGTCCAGTTTCTCTATTCATGCATCAACAGACTGCATTTCTTCTAAATCTAAGCTGTTTTGAGTAATGCTGCAAAGGACAAGAATGTACAAGGATGTTTCCAAATACAGGCCAAGGAGTGGATCAGTGGGAGAGCATGTATTTAGCATTCACAAAGCCCTGGGTTCCACCCACAATGCAAGCACCCTTAACTATTAGACTACCCTGCCTCTAGGATCAGGTGGGGTCACAGTCCATGTAGGCTTTCTTTCATTCAGCTCTTTAGCAGGTACCCAGTGGATGCTGGGTCCTGGGCTGGGGCATGGAAGTCACTGAGACAGCCCAGGTGCCACCCGCTCAGCCTCACAATTCAGTGTGACAGCCCTGCCCCCCTACAGTAACTACCTCTCATACAGTTCTGAATGAGGAGTCTGGGGGAGTCCCAGCCCAGCAGAGGATCAGTCTGGGCCTTCTCAGAGGAGGAGATCCCAGGTGAGACCTGTTTTTCCCTCTTGCATATCAACAGGGAAAATTTTTTTTTTGTCTTTTTGAGACAGGGTCTCCCTGTAGTCCCAGCTGCCCTGAACTATGTAGACCAGGCTGGCCTTGAACTCACAAAGATCTGCCTGCCTCTGCCTCCCAAGTGCTGGGACTAAAGGCGTGCGCCACCTTGCCAGGCAGAAATTTTTTTTTTTTTAATTCAAATGGTTGATTAAAGAAAAAACCTCAGGAGGCATGGAGGTGCATACTTGTAATCCCAGCACTCAGGAGGCTGAGGCAGGAGGATTGTGAGCTGGAGGGCAGCCTAGGTTACACAATGAATTCCACGCCAGCCTGGGCAACTTAGTAAGAACTTGCTTTGAGAAAAAAAAAAAAAAAAAAAAAAAAGTGAACGCTGATAAGGAACAATGACAGAAAAGTCAGCCTGGAGAGAAGGCAGCCACCAAGGAACCACCAGGGATAGGGACATCAGCCACAGCTGACAAGCTCTCTCAGCCAGCCACAGCCACCTCCCTCAGCCTGAGAATGAGGTGAGGTCCACATGAGGTCTTGCTCTTCCTCCTAGCAGGGCCTGGCCATCTCCTACAGCATCTGAATTCCGAATGATCGGATCGATCGTTGCTGTCTGGGGACACAGGCTGCTTGTATGGTTGTGCCACAAAGCACCCCACAGACACTTGTTAAGCCTTCCTGCCACCCAGTGAGAGGGGCTGTGCCTTGCCACTGCCTTGAGGGGACAGAAGGCTCTGCCTGCAGGGAGGGGAACCTAGAGACCCTGGCTGTCCAGCCCCAGTCTTCCTGTGTGCACCTATCCCTGTTCTGGATCGAAATTCAACTGTACCCAGGCATAACAAGGGTTAGGCATCTGCTAGTTTCCTTTCTTTTCCTTTCCTTCCCCCTCATCCCTTTCCCTCTCTCCCCCTCCCCCTTCCTCGCCTCCTCCCTTCCTTCCCTTCCAGTTTCAGCAATGCTGGGAATGGAGCCCAGGGCTTCATGCCTGCCAGGCAAGCACTTGTCACTGAGTCACATCCCAGATCTACATGAAGTCTTCCTGGGCAGCAGGTATATAAATCGTGCTATCTATAAGCTGTGGACCTATTTCCTCCTGGAAGTAGGAAATGGAAAATGCTCAGGAAGCAAATGCCACTTATAAGGCTCAGGAAGCTTCTGAAACTTACAAACTTCACAAAGCTCATCCCCAGTTACAGAAGCAGTAACCCTGTTGGACAGAGGAACCTGGCAGAGCTGCATGAAGACTGCCAGGGAGCTCCAAGGAGACAGCTTTTATGAGTGGTCACCCATGCTGGGGTAGGCCTTGAGCTGATGCTGAGGCCTGAGCCATCCAGATTCCCCTAAGTAACCATGGTAAACACAATGGGTGATCACCAGGCTGCAGAGGGACAGCTAGAAAGTCACAATGACCTGAGCAAGGGAAACAGGGAGAGAATGGAATGACATAAATCCAGAGAAAGGTAAAAGACAAACCAAGGGGTCAAATGAGTGAGTGACAGTGCTTGCCTAGAATTCCCTAGTGAAGGGCTGGGGGTGTGACTCAGTGGTAGAACCCCTGCCTAGAATCGCCCAGTGAGGGGCTGGGGGTGTGGCTCAGTGGTAGAGCACCTGCCTAGAATCCCCCAGTGAGGGGCT
>NW_008354956.1:1280595-1283165 GCF_000622305.1 Nannospalax galili | reverse complement strand
GTACTCCAGGAGTAGAGGCAGGCAGATCTCTGTGAATGCAAGGTCAGGCTGGTCTACATAGTGAGCTCCAGGCCAGCTGGGCCTACAGTGACCCTGCCTCAAAAAGACCAAAATAAATAAACAAATAAATAAAAATATAAAAATAAAGCAAGCCATGGTGAGAAGCCTGGACTTCTCCCAAAGGCATTCCACTCAAGAGCTTTGGAGGAATTCTGAGCAAAGGAGGAACAGGATTAGGCTTGTGCTTTAGAAAGACTTCTCTGGGGTCTGTGGAGATGGCTCCACAGTTAAAAGCATTGGCTGCTCTTGCAGAGGACATGGGTTTGGTTCCTAGCACCCACATAGTGGCTAACAACCATCTGTAACTCCAGTTCCAAATCAGACACCCTGTTGTGGCCTCTGTGAGCGCCAGATATACATGTAGTACACATACATGCAGGCAAACACTCATATACAAAAATATAAAAGAATAAAATCTTTTTAAAAAGAAAGACCTCTCTGGTCTGCTGGATGTGCTGCAAAAGTGAAGAGAGAAGGAAGGCTGGGCAGTGACACCAGTTAATGGATGTCTACACAAACATCATCTAACAGAACAGAAACTGCTAAGCAAGGGTCATTTCAACCCATGAGTCCCAAAGACAAGCAAATGTTAACAGACGAAAGGTAGTACTACAGGCCAGTGCTCCACCTATGGCTGCATACATGGAGAAGGGCCAGCAAAGATGTCCAAGAAAGTAGCCGGGAGGCTGGCAGAGGCCAGACACCAAGAGCCTTTCAGCTAAATTATGGAATTTGTTTTTTTCCCATAAGCAACTGAAGCATCAAACCAGAGAGAAGCAGTCAGATGTCACTTAATGAATATTGATGGCTCTGTTCCTGGATGCCAAGTCTCAGAATGGCTGCTCTGTTCTGGGCTTTGGGAACACAGTGATGAAAAGCACTGAGAATGTTCCAGAGACTGCTGGCCTTATGTCTGGACTGCTCAGAGGTCTACAATCTTCCCTCCTTTCTATTCCCAGATCTACACTGCGACCACAGCAAACATAACAGGCCCTAACAAACAGAAGCCCTCAGGATGTCCCCAACAATTAGGCTCAAGACATAACTATCCCTGGGCACGTGGCACACACCTGTAAACCCAGTATTCAGGAAGCACAGGCAAGACTGAGTTCAAGGCTAGCATGGGATAGAGTTGAGTCTGAGGTCAGCCTGAGTTACATAACAAGAATTTGTCTCCAAAAAAAATATGAGGGGAGGCCTGGCATGGTGGCGTACACCTTTAATCCCATCACTAAGGAGGCTGGCAGATCTCTGAGTTCAAGGCCAGCCTGGTCTACATAAAGTGAGAGGCCAGTCAGAACTACATAGTGAGACTCCATCTCAAATGACCAAACAAAAAAAATGAAGACATGGAGAAGTGGAGATATAGCTCAGATGGTAGAGCACTTGTCTAGGACACAGGAAGCCCAGGGTTTGATCCCTAGTACCACAAAAACTATGGTGGGAAGCAAAAAAGAATTTTCCCTGAATGCCCAGGGCCCCTTCTGGAGGTCTCCCACCACACCCAGAAGTCTGGTCACTCACAATCTTTTCATAGTACTCGCGCCGCCGCTCTGCCCTCTTCTTATAGTCCACCATCATGCCTCGAAGCTTGCGCTCATGTTTCCGGGCCTCGTGCCACATTGTGGTGAGGCTTCAACCTAGGGAGGAGGGCGCCAGCAGGGTCAGAAGGACTGTAAAAACCATGGGCATAGTCTTCTAAAAAGCTGATTAGGTGATCCAAAATCCCAAGTCCATCAGCTTCAGGGGAGCAAAGCAAGCCTACAGCTAGGAGTCCACATGCTCCAAGAATTCTCTTACAACTCTGCCCCAGTAGTTCAGGCACTCTGAGAAGCCCTCAGGTGACTCTGGGGAGGCCTCCTCAGAGAGGAGAGGAATGTCCTAGATTCCAGGTGTCTGAGTCTAGATGAAAAGATTCTAAAACAGCTACCACTTGAACACAGGCTGGATTGCCTTGAGTTCAAGGCCAGCCTGGGCTACATGGTAAAAAGCTATATCCAAAAGACAGGCTGGTGCATGCCTTTAAACCCAGCACTTGGGAGGCAGAGGCAGGCGGATCTCTGTGAGTTCAAGGCCAGCCTGGTCTACATAGTGAGTTCCAGGACAGCTGAGACTACAGGGAGACCCTGTCTCAAAAAGACCAAAAAAAAAAAAAAAACACAAAAGAGAGACAGGCTGGGTGTGGAGGCACAAGCCTTTAATCTCAGCATTCGGGAGGCAGAGGCAGGTGAATCTCTGTGAAATGGAGGCCAGCCCAATTTACAGAGCAAGTTCCAGGCCAACTCAGGCTACAGGGAGATCCTATTTCAAAACAGAGACGGGAAGAGAGGGAGAGGGAGACACTCAGGAGTCAGAAGCAGGAGGATTTCTTTCAGTTTGAAACCAGTCTGGTCTACATTGTGAGTTCTGGGCCATCCTGGTGTACATGACATGGCATACATGATTTCTAGGCCAGTCAGGGCTACATAGTGAGATCTTGCCTCAAAACAAAATAGAGAGAGAGGCGGGCG
>NW_008354956.1:1273907-1280490 GCF_000622305.1 Nannospalax galili | reverse complement strand
GGAATCCCGTCTCAAAATAAGAGAGACAGAGGCAGAGAGAGACTGATTTTTGGAACGGAAGTATTCTCTGAGGTGGCTATTAAGCAGCCAGCGCGAGCTCAGGTGAAGAGCCCCACAAAGGTTCCCCCGCGGGTGCCAAGTACCGGGATGCAGAAGGGAAGAATGCAGGGTGGAGGAAGGGCGAGTTGCCCCGGAGCAGAGAAGAGGGATGGAGGTGGGGGGTGAGTCCCGGAGGAGGGCGGGGAGGGAAGATGGAGATGTAAGAGGGAGCGCTGCGGACGCCTGCGGTCTAGAGAGGGCTGGGAAGCCGGGAAGGCGTGCAGGTTAAATCCCGCAGAGCGTTAGCCGTAGGGTGGGCGGAGCTGCGTTTGGGACTGCGCTGGGGAACCCGAGTCCCAGCCGGGGCCCGCAGCGCGAACCTGGGCCCTAAGAGGGGCGCGGCCTGAGGCCTGTCAGCACGGAAGGGGGAGCGGGCGGCCCGGCGGCCCTCGTGACCAGGCAGACACCCACGGCGGCCCCGAAAGCGCCTAGGACGCGGGAGACGTCGGGCGACCGCCGCTCGGAAGCCAGGAGATCTGGGCCGACGCTTGCACTCACCGGCTAGTCACCACCTGCACTGCTGCGCTCGCGCGCGCGCGCACCCGCACCGGAAGCGGAAGTGAGAGAGTGCGTGAGGAGAGCGGCGGAGCGTCGCGAAACGCATTTCCGCAGGCGCCAGGGCGGGGCCTAGGGAAACGGGGAGCGGTCTGGGTCTGCAGGCGGCTTGGGGGCGGGACCCTGTGGTGGGGGCGTAGCCTATCCCTACGGGCTGGCTCAGAGTAGAGCCTGGGGGTGGGCGGGGTCTAGAGGTTAGCATGACGTGTGGGCCAGGAGAGGTCCTGTTGTCCAGCAGTAATTCTTTTGGTCCAAACTAAAATTAGAGTATGGTGGTGCACACCTTTAATCCCAGCATTCGGGAGGCAGAGGTAGGCGGATCTCTATAAGTTTGAGGCCAGCCTGGTCTACATAGCGAGTTCCTGGAAGACCCCGTCTAAAAACAAAACAAAACCCAGAGAAGACACAACTCCCCCAAAGCTCAAAAAAACTCATCTTTATTGGGAAAACTCTGCACAAACAACTTACCCCCACCTTCAGAACTCGGGAAGAGGGCTGGGGATATGTTCCCTCCTCCCATATGTACAATCTTTCAGAATCTGTCCCGAGAAGGGGCCCAAGTGCAGGGGCCCCCTTTTCCTCTTCCGACTGCAGTCTCATCTGTAAAATGGGATCCAGAAGGACCTGTGCCCCCCAGCTTCTCGACAGCACTGCAGACGTCCGATTTAGAATGAGGGAGCCGGAAGACTGATCAAGGGTGGCCCCGGGTATGGGGTGCTGCACCTCCTGGTCGAAATTGCACCCCATTTCTGACCCAGCGCCTTGGAGGCTACGTGGCTTCCGGCCCTGGAGACAGGAGGCCACCAAAGGCCGCCTCTCGGTACTGGTTGGGGAACATGTTGCTGCCCACGAGGCTGGCGGTGCCGACATCCCCAGGGCCCGGGGTCGAATAAGAGTCCAGCGACAGAGGCTCTGGGCCAGGAGATTCCACAACCGAGACCCCTGCACCCCCACTGCCCACCACAGCGCTGGCAGGGGGTGGTGCTGGGGGCAGCAGGTCCAACATGGTGAAGAGGGTGGGGGCAGAGGGGTCATAGGCAAAGCCGTCGTCTAGCAGGTCTGGCCCCACAGGGGGCTCCAGGTTCGGAAGGGACACGGTGCCAGGGAAGAAGTCAGTGTCTGCAGGCTGCAGGGCTGATGGTGGGAGGAACAGGCCTGGTAAGGAGAGAATGGCTGGATTTAGGACTAGCATTGAGCTAAATGCATTATGGGGTTGACCTTGAATCCTAACCTGAGTAAGGCCTACCACGGTTCTCCTCTTACTTTTTACAACTTTTTATTTATTATTTGTGGAGTGAGGGCCACATGTGCCACAACGCATGTGTGCAAGTCAGAGGTCAACTTTGAGGTGTTGTTCTCTCGTGAAACCTTTAAAGTGGAATTTGGGGATGGAATAGAACTCAGGTTCTCAGGCTTGAGGGCTAGCACCTTTACCTACTGAGCTATCTATCCCACTGGGCTCTTTATTTTTTTGGCTTTTTGAGACAGGGTCTCCCTGTAGCCCCAGCTGGCCTTGAACTCACAGAGATCCACATGACTGCCTCCTGAGTGCTGGGATTAAAGGCATGCACCACCATGCCGAGTAAGGGCTTTTTTTTTAATAAAATATTTTTTATTTTTATTTATTTTATGTGTGATAGTATTGCCTGAGTGTATGTAAGTGCACCCATGTCATGCAATTCCCGAGGAGATCTGAAGAGGGCAGCCAATCCTCTGGAACTGGAGTTACAGAGTGTTAGCTGCCATGGAACTCCTAATGCCTCTACCTCCAAAGAGCTGGGAATATAGGTGTGTGCTACCACACCTGATTTTATTTTATTTTTTAATTATTTTTATTTTATGTGTATCAGTGTATTGCCTGCATGTAGGTAAGTGCACCCATGTTGTGCAGTGCCCGCAGAGGTCAGAAGAAGCTGTTGGATCCCCTGGGACTGGAGTTATGGACAGTTGTTAGCTGCCATGTGGGTGCTGGGATGGTGCTAGGGATGGAGCCCAAGGCTTAGTGCATGCTCAGGTGTGTCTACGTCCTGAGCCATATCCCCAGCCCTACCATTCTTTAATAAGCAAAGCAAAAGCAGTAAGAAAAAAAATTGTTGTAGCCAGGCGTGGTGGTGCACGCCTTTAATCCCAGCACTTGGGAGGCAGGGGCAGGCGGATCTCTGTGAGTTCAAGGCCAGCCTGGTCTACATAGTGAGTTCCAGGACAGCTGGGGCTACAGGGAGACCCTGTCTCAAAAAGATAAAAAAAAAAAAATCTGAGCTGAGCCAGGCATGGTGGTACATGCCTTTACTCCCAGCACTCAGGAGGAAGAGGCAGGCAGATCTCTGTGAGTTCAAGGCTAGCCTGGTCTACAAGTTCCAGGTCAGATGGGGCTACTGGGAGACCTTGTCTCAAAAAACCAAAGAGAGATACAGAGACAGAGACAGAGACTTTCCCAAGGAGCCCTGAGATTCAGGGACATGAGACAATGTGGCAAAAGTCACATAGCAAATGTGTGCCCTGAAAAGACCTTGGCCTCTGCTCTGTCTTCAAAGTCCTTCTAAGTCTTTTTTTTTTGTGACAGGAATGTTTAAGACATAGTCTCTCAATATGGCCCAGTCTATCCTGGAACTCTATGTAGCCTAGGTTGACCTCAAACTCTTGGCAATTCTCATGTCTTCTGAGTGCTGGGGTCACAGAGGTAGTCACGTCCTGGCTCCTAGAACCCTTACTCACACTCCTCTGTGTTGCTGACTCTGCAGGAGCCCGCTGGCCTTGAGAAAGCTTTTCAAGGGTGTGAAGAATCCAGAGAAACAGGGCTGGAGTTCACTGTCTGCCCAAGTAGGGAGGAAGAGGCTTTTCCGGAGCTGAACTCACCTGAGCTGTGGCCAGGCAGGAAGTGGTCCAAGAAGACTGGCTTCTTCTTCCTCCGTTTGCTCTCGATGCCGTGTGGATCTGAGGGAAGGGAAGATGAGGAGGCCTCAACCCCACTAACCCTCCCACCCCAAGTAGGTCACCTGTCTCCTCTCAGGGATGTGGGGACACACCAGCGCTGCTCAGCTCGCCCAGGACATCTGGAAGACCCCGTTTCCGCTTCTTGTCCACACCATAGCTGTCTGTTCAGGAGAGAAGAGAGGCATACAAAATGTCATCCATCAGCCACAGTCACTGATGACTAATCACATTGTTTATTATAATGGGTATGGACTTTTTTTTTTTGAGACAGGGTCTCCCTGTAGCCCCAGCTGGCCTTGAACTCACAGAGATCTACCTGCCTAGGCTTCGAGAGAGAGCTGGTATTAAAGGTGTGTGCCACCACACCCAGCTGGATGGACCAGGTCTTGACCAATTTATGCAAATAGACTTCTATATCTAATCAGAATAAGCTCAATACACTTTACAGGTACCTTTCTGCCTCAGGACCTTTGCACTGGCTACTCAGCTGCTTTGTATGTGCTGTGTGTGCTGTTTGTGCTGGTGCATATGCAACAGTGTACATGCACATGGAGGAGAGAGCTCAATCTCAGGGGTCTTTCCTCACTTGCTATCTATCTCGGTTGTTGTTGTTTGGGTTTCTTTCTTTGAGACAGAGTCTCATTCTATAGCCCCAGCTGGCCTGGAACTTGCTATGCATAATAGGCTGGCCTCAGACTCCCAGAGATCCACCTGCCTTTGCTTCCTGAGTGCTGGGATTAAAGGTGAGCATCACCATGCCTGGCTTATTTTATTTTCTCTTGAGACAGAATCTGCCTGTGTAGCCCTGGCTGGTCTGGAGCTCACTATGTAGACCAGGGTGGCCTGGAACTCACAGACCCACCTGCTTTTATCTCCTGATTTTTAGTTTTTATTTTTTTTAATATTTCATTTATTATTTTCACTTTATGTGTATGAACATTTTGCCTGCTGTACGTAAGTGCACCTATGCCTTGCAGTGTCTGAGGAGATCAGAAGAGGGAGTCAGATCCCCTGGAACTGGAATTACAGAAGATTACTAGCTGCCATGTAGGTGCTGAGAACCAAACCCAGGTCCTCTGCAAGAGCAGCCAGTGTTTAACTGCTGAACCGTATCTCCAGCCTGTTTTTTAGACAAGGTCTCTTACTGGCATAGGGCTTACTGGCCAGCCTACGGCTTTTTGCTTAAGCTGGACTGGCTAGCCAACAAATGCTACAAACCCACATTTCAATCTCCCTGCTGTTAGGATTATATGCATGTACCATCAGCCTGGCTTTCTACCTGGGTGCTGGGGATTGATGAGTCAATTCCCACAGCCCTGCTTTCTACTGCTGACTCTTGCCCATTTATGCCTTTCCTCAAGCAAAACCAAAGACCTGGTCTCCAGAGTGGTGGGCAGCCTTGGATTGCCATGGTTACCATGATCCCGAGGCAGATAGGTGAAGGGCAGTGGCTCGCTGCAGACTCCATCTGTGAGCCTCTGCAAGAAGACATTGACTGTCACAGGCTCTGAGATCTCCAGGTCCTCATAGGGTGGCGTCTTGAACACAATGGCAATCTGTCGGTGCACATCAGCTTGGGAGAAGTCGGCTCTGCCTTCCCAGGAGGCCGTGCTGAATACCACAGATATGTCCTCTGGCAGGATGGGGTAGGGGTGAGGACACAGGTAAGCCACGGCAGCAAGCCACTGAGCCTCCAGTCAGCCTCAACCAAATCAACCCCAATAATCTAAATATAAATCTCCTGAGGGGACTCATGAGCAAAGCAAAGAAGCCAGGTTGGTGATGCACACCTGGGATCTGTAGCAGGAAGACTGGGTTCAAGATGAGCCTAGATTGCTGAGTGAGACACTATCTCAAAATAATAGTATAAAAGGGCCAGGCATGTATTTCAGTGATTTGGAGGTGTGGATAAAATCCCCCAGTGAGGGGCTGGGGGTATGGCTCAGTGGTAGAGCCCCTGCCTGGAATCCCCCATTGAGGGGCTGCGGGTGTGGCTGAGCGGTAGAGCACCTGCCTAGAATCCCCTAGTGAGGACCTGGGGCAAGGCTCAGGGGTAGAATATCTGCTTACTATCCACCAGTAAGAGGCTCAGTAGGTTAAGCATTTGTCTAGCATGCATGAGGCCCTGAGTTTCATGTCCAGCACCACAGTCATTATATAATTCAACAGGTATGATGGCACACATCTATAATCCAGCAGTTTGAGACACTAAGACAAAAGTGTTTCTAACATAGTGAGTTTGAGGTCAGTTTGTTCTATACACTGACACACTGTTTCAAAAAAAAAATCAAACAAACAAAATGCCAAAAATACAGAAATAGGGGCTTGCGAGATTGCTCAGTGGTTAGGAGCATTGACTGCTCTTGCAGAGGACCTGGGTTCAATTCCCAGCATCCAAATGGCAGCTAACAATCATCCTTAACTCCATTTCCTGGGGATCCGATGGGCATTGCAGGACAACAGTGCACGTACTTACATGCAAGCAATATACCATACACATAAAATTTTAAAAAAATAGAATTTTTTTGGTTTTTATTTTTGAGATGGGGTGTCTCTGTAGCCCCAGCTAGCCTGGAAATCATTATGTAGACCAGGCTGGACTTGAACTCACAAGAGATCTACCTGCCTCTGCCTCCTGAGTGCTGGGATTAAAGGCATGCACCACCATATCTGGCTAAATAAAACACTTTAAAAAAAAAATTGCAGGGCATGGTAAATATCCAGCAAGATTTTAAGTTTTAGTGTGTGTGTGTGTGTGTGTGTGTGTATGCGTGTGTGTGTGTGTGTATGCATATGTGTGTGTGTTTCTGTGTTTGTATACACACGCGTTTAGGTGTCCATGGAGGACAGAGGCATTGGAGCTGTAGTGACAGGCAGCTATGAGACGCCTGACGGAGGTGCTGGGAACAGAACTTTGTTCCTCCAAAAGAACAGCCAGTGCTCATAAATACTAAGTCATCTCTCTAATCCCTAACTTACACAATCTAAATACACT
>NW_008354956.1:1271450-1273701 GCF_000622305.1 Nannospalax galili | reverse complement strand
GTCACTATGCCCGGCCCCCTTAACTTCTTTTTTTTTTTTTTTTTTTTTTTTTTAATGTGTATGTGTGTATTGCCTACATGAAGGTAAGTGCATTCATGTCCATGTCGTGCAATGCCCATGGAGGACAGAAGAGGCTGTCGGATCCCCTGGAACTGGAGTTACAGACAGTTGTTAGCTGCCATGTGGGTGCTGGGATTTAAACCTGGGTCTTCTGCAAGAATAGTGTTCTTAACTGCTGAGGCATCTCTCCAGCCCCTAAAATATTCTTTTAAATACAGAAATAATACTACTTTGTCCTCATATGGACCCTGTTGAGTGCAGGGTGGTTTTTCTTTTTTTTTCTTTTTTTTGGTTGTTGGTTTTTCAGTTTTTGTTTTCAAGCCATTTGAGGAAGGGATATTTTAAACCATGCAAATGACACAGAAGACATTTCCCTGTCCCTGCCTTATCTCTACCTCTTCCCACAACTAGTGCAAAACAGGTGATTTCTTGGAGTTTGGGTTTTCTTTGTTTACTTGTTCCTTTGTTTTTGTTTCATCCAGAGTGCTAGGGCCTGGTGTATAGAGGGCAGGTGCTCTACCACTGAGCCACACCCCAGCCCCTCATTGGGGGATTCTAGGCAGGTGCTCTACCACTGAGCCACACCCCAGCCCCTCACTGGGGGATTCTAGGCAGGTGCTCTACCACTGAGTCACGCCAATATCCCCTCACTGGGGGATTCTAGGCAGGTGCTCTACTAATGAGACACACCCCTAGCACCTCTTTTTTTTTTTTTTTCCCCTGAGGCAGATTTTCACTATACAGCCCTGACTGGCCTAAAACTCACTACATAGACCAGGCTGGCTTCAAACTCCCAGAGATCCACATGCCTCTGTCTCCTGAGTGCTGAAATTAAAGGCATGCACCACCAAGCCCAGCCCCAGCATTTGTGCAATTGCATATGCAGTGTGGAAGTTTCCTGAAAGCACTGTATGACATCAACTGACAAATGGATTTCCCTCCCAGTGCAGAGATGAGCTACAGCACAAACTGTCTACATTGCTGACGCCAAAGCCAGGGTTCAGAATCCCTCCAGGGCACTGCCCTGGCTAATCAGCACCTCCATCTCAGCCTCTGATCTCTGGGGTGCCCCCAGACCCCTCACCTTTTTGCACCTTGTCGCACAGCAAGTACAGCTCCTCCCCACCAGTGCATGGCCCGCTCTCCTTGTTGATTCGGCAAATCCGCAGTTCTGATGTGTTGGTGGATTCTGGGAAGGAGCAGAGAAGGAAAATCAATCGTGAATTCAGTCATTATACCTTGGTGGGTGCCAACAGGTGAGAAACAGAGAAGGCAAGATACCCCATCCAGGTAAGCACAGGGACACACAGATATAAGGGTGACTTACAATGCCAAGACTGCCATTCTGAAGTCTGCTAAGTGACCTGTCCAACAAAACAGGGCCCCTTACAAGAACACTGGAGATGTCCAGGGTGATACAAGGTCCCCAGAGGAGGGTTCATAGGCTGAAATCTCTTTTTTGTTTGTTTTTGTTTTTTCAGTAGGAAGGATGAAACCCAGGGTCTTGTACATGCTAGACAAGCACTGACTCTCAGCCACACCCCCAGCCCCTCACTGGGGGATTCTAGGCAGGTGCTCTACCACTGAGCCACACCCCTAGCCTCTCACTGGGTAATTCTAGGCAAATGCTCTACCATTGAGCTACACGCCCTTTTTTCTTTTCTTTTTTTGAGACAGGGTCTACCTGTAGACCAGGCTGGCTTCAAACTCACAGAGGATCCACCTGCCTCTGCCTCCCGAGTGCTGGGATTAAAAGTGTGCGCCACCATACCCGGCTACCCTTTTTCTTTTATTATTATTTTATCTTGAATAAAGGTCGCACTAAATTGCTCAGACTGGCCTTGAAGTCACTCAGTAGCACAGGCAGGCCTTGAACTTGCCATCCTCCTGCCTCAGTCTCCCAAGCAGCAGAGATGACAGGCATGTGTCACCATGACTGGCTGACTGCTGTCTGATACCTTGTGGACACTTGTTTTGCCTGCCATACTGACCTTGCCCTTCTTTTGCTAACAGTCCCCCAAATCATCTGGGCATGATCATGTATGCCTTTAATCCCAGCACATGAGAGGCAGAGGCAGGCAGATCTCTGTGAGTTTGAGACCAGCCTGGTCTATATAGTAAGCTCCAGGTCAGGAAGGGCTACATAGACAGACCCTGTCTAAAATATATATATATATATATATATATATAT
>NW_008354956.1:1253546-1271340 GCF_000622305.1 Nannospalax galili | reverse complement strand
CCAAAATAGTCCCCTAAACCTGTCCTTCCAGAATCAAGACCACTCCCCACCTCAGTCATGGATAGAATGGAAAGTTGAGCCTGTCCTGAGGTCATCATGATTATTATTCTCTAGACCATTCTAATCAGAGCATCACTTCCCCCTGACCACTGCTGATTGGTTAGAGAGGACCAAATGATCAAATTCAGGCAGTGAGAGAGAGCATGTAGAGGCTTTAAGGAAAAATATTCAGTAATGCCAGACATATTGGTGCAGGCCTGTAATCCCAGAATCCCAGCACTCAGGAGCACAGGCATGAGGATTCTTCCAAGATGAAGGTCAGT
Source organism: Nannospalax galili (assembly GCF_000622305.1). Classification (NCBI taxonomy): domain Eukaryota; kingdom Metazoa; phylum Chordata; class Mammalia; order Rodentia; family Spalacidae; genus Nannospalax; species Nannospalax galili. The sequence goes on along the minus strand of NW_008354956.1, from coordinate 1,271,017 downwards.
CTAGTCTACACAGTGAATTCCAAGCCATTTGTCTCAAAAACAAAACAGCAAACAAACAAAATAATAATAGCTGGAGGGTTCACTCTGTTGTTAAGGGCTGTTCTTGCAGAGGACCTGGGTTTGGTACCCAAGCACCCACATGGCAGCTAACAACCTTCTGTAATTCCAGTTCCAGGTGATCTGATGCCCTCTTATGGCCTCCACAGGTATTGCATGCACATGATGCACTTACATACATACAGGCAAAATACTCATACACACATACAATAAACTAAAATAGGGGCTGGAGAGATGCTCAGCAGTTAAGAGCACTGGCTGCTCTTTCAGATCACCCAGGTTGGATTCCCAGCACCCACATGGCAGTTAACAACCATCTGTTAACTCCAGTTCCAGGGGATTTGACACCCTCTTCTGACCTTGGCAGGCACCACATGACATGGGTGTACTTACATACATGCAGGCAATATGCTCATACATGTAAAATAGAAATAAAATCTTTTTAAGAATAACTGAAATGTTAAAAATAAATAAGGAAGCCAGGTGTGGTGGCACACGCCTATAGTCCCAGCACTTGGGAGGCAGAGGTAGACCAATCTTTCTGAGTTCAAGGCCAGACTGGTCTACATAGTGAGTTCCAGGGCAGCTGGGGTTACAGGGAGACCCTGTCTCAAAAAGAATAAATAAACTCACCGGCCAGCCAGCTTAGCTGAAACAGCTAGTTTCCAGTTGAGGGAGAGACCCTGTCTCAAGGCAGTGAGGTGGGTGGTGCCATATATCACAGTCACTAAATAATAAATAAATAAATAAATAAATAAATAAATAAATAAATGGCTGAGAATGCAGCTTAGTTGGTAGAGTGTTTCCCTAACATGCCAAGAACTCTAGGTTCCATCTCCAGCATCCCATAAACCAGGTATGGTAGTATAGCCATGAAACCCAGCATTGGGGAGGTGGAGGCAGGAGGATCAGGAGTTTAAGCTCATGTTCAGCTACATAGATAGTTTGAGGCCAGCCTAGGCTACATGAGACCTTGTCTCAAGATGAACTATTGTCTCCTGATGGATTGTCGGGGAGGGACAGTCAAGGTTTTCAGTTGTATAGCCAACAGTGAGCCCACCTGCTCCAATGCATAATTCCAAACCTGTGGTTATGGAGATAGCCCTAGTTAAAATCAGAGGGTCACAAAACAAAACAAAAAAGTCATGAATGTGGGAAAGGGATCTGTTCAAGGGAAATAGAGATGGGGGGAAACAGAATGCACCATATACATGTATGAAATTATCAAAGAACACATTTAATCAATAAAAAGATGACAAAAACAAAAAGTTAAAGGAAGAAATATATAAATGGACAAGGTACAACCTACACAACTGTACAGGGTGACACTGCCCATCCCCTCATGGGAATGCAAATGTGGTATCTGGAGCTATGGCACTCATCATGTGCCCATGAGGGAAAAGAATATAATGGATAAGTGCAAGAACCAGCCCTTCTGACATTGCTGAGCAGTCAAATCACTGTGCACAGATGTAATAAGGGAGACAAACGAAAATAACTGAGGTCCTGTTCATTCATGCCACTGTCAGGGGACGCTTTCTGATACCTGTGGACAAGGCCAATCCTAACGGACACAGCACCCTTGACTCACTCTTGTCATAGACGGGCTCAGAGAGCACGGGGTCCATGCGGCGCAGCTGTCCCTGCTGGTCCCGATACGAGGCCTGGAAGCAGATTCTCACGACGTTCATATCCACCTCCTGATGGTTCTTCAGGGAGCCAGCTGGATGGGGGCAGGGGAAGGCTGAGTGTGGGAACGTGTACTAGGGAAGGAACGGGGCTGGTGGAGCTAAAGGAATGAGGGGGGCAGAAAGGGAGAGTGGGCCAGGCGTGGTGGTGCATTCCTGTTATCTCAGCCCTGGAGAGGTAGAGGCAGGAGGATCAGAGTTCGAGGCCATCCTCAACTACACAGTGAGTTCACGGACAGCCTGGGCTACATGAAACCCTGTCTATCAAAACCCCCCAAAAGAAGAATCAACTATAAGGGCCAGTGAGATGGCTCAGCGAGTAAAAGTTCTTGTCACCAAGCCTGATGATCTGAGTTGGATCCCTGAGATTCACATGGTGTAATAAGAGAACTGACTGGTGCAGGTTTACCTCTTAACTCTACTCGCACACCATGTCACGTGTGTGCTGCTCCCCACACTAAATAAATAAATCGAATAAATAAATAGTAATAAAAAATGTTAAAGTGGCCATCAAGATTGCTCAGTTAGTAAAGGTGCTTGCTGCCAAGCCTGACAACCTGAATTCAATCCCTGGACCCACATGGTGGAGGGAAAGAATGGAATCCTGCAGTCTGTCCTTTGACTTCCACAGGCTTACCCATGACCCACGTGCATCCACACACATACACACTTATTACAAAGTAATTGTAATATATATTACATATATTAGGTCTTTTTTTTTTTTTTTTGAGACAGGGTCTCCTTGTAGCCCCAGCTGTCCTGGAACTCACTATGTAGACCATGCTGGCTTCAAACTCACAAAGATCCTCCTGTCTCTGCCTCCCGAGTGCTGGGATTAAAGGCGTGCACCACCACACCTGGCTTAGCTGGCTTAGGTCTTTTTTTTTTTTTTGACAGGGTCTCCCTATAGCCCCAGCTGGCCTGGAACTTGCCATGTAGACCAGGCTGGCTTTGATCTCACAGAGATCCACCTGCCTCTATCTCCCAAGTGCTGGGATTAAAAGGCATGCACCCAGCTATGTAATGTATTTTTAATTGAAAAAAAGAAAAGAAAACCAAGTAAAGGGAGAAGGTCTGGGAGGCAGGTGAGGCAGACAGGGCGCTCACCATTATAGGGGTCGATTCCCAGCTGGATCTTGCGCTCGATAGCAGCTTCGATTTCTTTCTTCCGGACACATTGGATGCCCAGGTTGTTAAAGCTGAGCAGGGAGAGGAATGGAGCTTGTGAGGAACAGCACCCTCCAGAGACTATAGGGCGGATCCACCAGCACTGCCCCAGCCCCAGCAGGGCTAGCATTGGGAAGAAGCTGGGATTTAAACCTCTCAGAGTTCACCAGTACACTCCAGTACGTTTTTGAGACAGACTCTCATTATGTAGCACTGCCAGGCTTGGAACTCACTACATAGACCAGGCTGGCCTCGAACTCACAGAGATCCACCTGCCTCTACCTATGCTGAGATTAGAACAGTGCACCATCATCTAGCCCCCTTTAATTAATTAATTAATTAATTATTATTTTTTTTTGTCTTTTTGAGACAGGGTCTTCCTGTAGCCCTAGCTGGCCTGGATTCGCTATAGAGACCAGATTTTAAAAAACATTTTATTATTCTTATTTTATGTGTATGAGTGCATTGCCTGCATGTATGTAAGTGCACCCATGTCAAACAAGGCCTGCAGAGGTGAGAAGAGGGCCTCAGATCCCCTAGAACTGGAGTTAAAGGCTGTTGGTGCTGGGAACTGAACCCAGGTCCTCTATAAGATCAGCAGGTTCTCTTAACTGCCAAACCATCTCTTCAGTCCCTCACCAGGATTCTTGAGGAGACCTAGAACCTGCCTTAATTTTGCCATGTAAAGACACCAGCCAGGCTCCTTTATAACAACAAGATTGCAAATGACGCTGGAGTCTCGTACTTGGAGAGCTGAAGCAGGAGGATCCTGAATTTGAGGCTAGCTGGAGACACATAGCAAGACCAAGTCTCAAACAAAAAACTCAAAAGCTGGCTGTGGTGGTGTATACCTGTGACCCCAGCAATAAGGAGATAGAGGCAGGGAGATCAAAAGTTCAACATCAGGGGCTGGAGAGATCGCTCAGTGGTTAAGAGCACTGACTGCTCCTCTTGCAGAGGACCAGGGTTCAATTCCAAGTACCCACATGGTAGCTACGAACTGTCCTTAACTCCAGTTCCAGGGGGTTCTAAAGCCCTCTTCTGACCTCCTCGGCATGGCATGACACAGGGGCACTCATATACATGCAGGCAATACACTCGTATACATAAAATAAAAATAATAAATAAAAAAAATTTTTTTTTTGTCTTTTTGAGATAGGGTCTCCTTTTAGCCCCAGCTCTCCTGGAACTCACTATGTAGACCAGGCTGGCCTTGAACTCACAGAGATCTGCCTGCCTCTGCCTCCCAAGTGCTGGGATTAAAGGAGTGCACAACCACACCCAGCAAAATATTTTTTAAAAATTTTAAAAAAGGGGGCTGGAGAGATAGCTCAGTGGTTAAGAACACTGCCTGTTCTTGCAGAAGACCTGGGTTTGAATCCCAGCACCCACATGGCAGCTAAGAACTGTCCATAACTCCAGTTCCAGGGGATCTGACAGCCTCTTCTGTCCTCCGTGGGCATTGCATGACATGGGTGCACTTACCTATAGGCAGGCAATACACACATACACATAAAATAAAAATAACAAATAAAATATTTTTTTTAAAAGTTCAACATCAGGGCTAGAGAGGTGGCTCAGTGGTTAAGGGCCTGCACAGGAGACAGAAGTTTAGTTCCCAGCACCAGGCACCCACATTGGGTGGCTCACAACCTCCAGGATCCCCTAATGCCTATGACTTCTGAGGAAACCTGCACTTATGTGGATGTACCTACACACAGACACAGACACAAAAAGGGGCCTTTAATTCCAGCATTTGAGAGGCAGAGGCAGGTAGATCTATGTGAGACCAAGCCTAGCCTGGTCTATACAGTATAGAAGATCCAGGCCAGGTAGGGCTACATAGTGACACCCTGTGTAAGAAAAAAACAAGGGGGCTAGAGAGATGGCTCGGCGGTTAAGAGCACTGACTGCTCTCACAGAGGACCTGGGTTTGATTCCCAGCACTCACATGGTGGCTAACAACCATCTATAACTCCAGTTCCAGGGGCTCCAATGCCCTCTTCTGATCTCTGTGGGCATTGCATGTCACAGGTGCACTTACATACTTGCAGGCAATACACTTATACAACTAAAATAAAGATAATAAATAAAATATTTGAAATAAAATAAAAATAAAAAAGACCCATGTGTGGTGGTACACACCTTTATTACCAGCACTTGGGAGGCAGAGGCAGGCAGATCTCTGTGAGGTCAAGGCCAGCCTGGTCTACATAGTGAGTTCCAGGACAGCTGGGGCTACAGACAGACCCTGTCTCAAAAAGACCAAAAAATAAATAAATAAATAAATAAATAAATAAATAATAAAAAAAATAAAAAAGACCCATGTGTGGTGGTACACACCTTTATTACCAGCACTTGGGAGGCGGAGGCAGGCAGATCTCTGTGAGATCAAGGCCAGCCTGGTCTACACAGTGAGTTCTAGGCCAGCTGGGGCTACAGATGTCTTTTAAAAAAAAAAAGCAGAATCAAAAGATATGTGAATGTGTGTGAGGTTCTGAGACCTATAGTAGGCCCTCTTCGGCCTCCTGGCCTTCCCCCACCAACCCCCCACCCCAGCCCCAGATAGGCATAGGGAAGGTCTGGTTCAAGAAGATGTCCCTGCCCTAGCCTTCCAAAGGTAATGTTTACCATTGGAATTTCCATAAACAGAGGTGAGAGGTTGGGGCCAGGGGTCAGGGGTCAGGGTCAGGTACCTGTGTCGGGGGCTGACATGAGGCCGCAGCCGCACCCTGCAGACTCCGTCAGTGCAGTCTTTCCCCACAAGGCTATGTGGGTGCACCCGGTGTGGCCAGTCCTTCCACACCAGACAGGCTGTCACCTCCACCTCCCGAAGCCCGCCACAGTCCCGGAGCTGCAGGAAAACACGGGCTTGTCTATGGTCACCTGTCCCTATCTAAGCTCCCTGGGACTTCCTTGTAGCTCCCCATCCCCACTTTCTCTCCTCCTCCCTGGAACCAGGGAAGGCTCTGCATGAGATCTCTCTACTATCCAAAGCTGGAAACTTCTCATTGGTGTCCTGGGGAAACTTTGCCTGTGTTATCTGTCCCACCTGTCTCCCTCCCTCTGTCCCTCCATCCCTCTGTCCCTCCGTCCCTCCCTCCCTCCCTCCTTTTCTCCCTGTCTTCCATCCTTCCTCCCACTTTGTTGGATTTTTTTCAGTTTTTGAAACATGTTGTCATGTAATCAAGCAGCCCAGGCTGGCCTCTAAACTGCTCTGCAGTCAGGCTGACCTTGAACTCCTGATCCTCCTGCCTTTACCTCCCAGGTCTTGGATGACAGGTGTAAGCCACCATACCGGGCTCTTTCTTGAATTTTTTTTTTTCCAGTTTTTGAAACATGTTCTCATGTAATCACGTAGCCCAGGCTAGCCTCAAACTTACTATGTAGCTGGGGCTGAACTTGAACTCCTGATCCTCCTGTCTCTACCTCCAGAGTGCTGGGATTACAGGAGTGAACCTACTACACCTGGTTCTTGTTTTGTTTGGTTTGATTTTTAAAAATATTTTCTTTATGGCTGAGCGTGGTAGCACTTGCCTTTAATCCCAGCACTCAGGAGACAGAGGCAGGTGGATCTCTGTGAGTTCAAAGCCAGCCTGGTCTACATTATGAGTTTCAGGCTACAGGGAGACCGTGTCTCAAAAAAAAAACAAAAAAAGTTTTTTTCTTTAATATTTTATGTGTATGAGTGTATTGTTTATATGTATATAAGTGCACCCATGTCACACAATACCTGAGAAGGTCAGAAGAGAGAGTTGGAGCCCCTGGAACTGGAATTATGGACAACTGTTAGCCACCACGTGGGTGCTGGGACTCAAACCCGGGTCCTCTGCAAGAGCAGCCAGTGCTCTTAACCACTGAGCCATCTCTGTAGCCCTCTTGTGTGGTTTGATTATTTAAAAATGTTTTATTTATTACTTTAATGTGTACTAGTGTATTGCCTACATGTAGGTAGATGCACCCATGTCTCGCAATGCCCACGGAGGTCAGAAGAAGGCTTTGGATCCCCTGGAACTGGAGTTATGGACAGTTCCTTAGCCACCATGTGGGTGCTGGGAATTGAACCTGGGTCCTCTGCAAGAGCATACAGTGCTCTTAACCTCTGAGCTATCTCTCCAGCTTTATTTATGGCCAGGAGTGGTGGTGCATACTTTTAATCCCAGCACTGTACTGGGGAGACAGGTGCAGACAGATCTCTGTGAGTTCAAGGGCAGCCTGGTCTACATAGTGAGTTCCAGGACAGCTGGGGCTTCAGGGAGACCCTGTCTCAAAAAGACCAAAAAAAAAAAAAAAATCAATCCTTTTTGAGACAGGGTCTCCCTGTAGCCCCAGCTGTCCTGGAACTCACTATGTGGACCAGGCTGGCCTTGAACTCACAGAGATCCGCCTGACTCTGCCTCCTGAGTGCTGGGATTAAAGGTGTGCACGCCCCACTGATTTTTATTTTATGTGTATGAGTAGTCTGCCTGCGTGTATGTAAGCACACCCATGCCATGTAATGCCCTCAGAGGCTAGAACAGGGCGTTGGATTCCCTGGAACTGGAGTTACAGACAGTTGTTAGCTGCCACGTGGGTGCTAGGAACCAAACCCAGGTTCTCTGCAAGAGCAGTTAGTGTTCTCTCCAGTCCCTCCTGCCTCTGAAGTGCTTAGATCACATGCCTATACCCTATATCCAGATCATAAAGATTTATACTGAATTGCTGAGCAAATATATATTTGCTCAGCTAGAAAGAAAGAGCTGACATGGTTGTGGTATATACTCGTAGGTCCATCTAACCTAGGAGGCTATGCAGGCAGGTCCCTTGAGTCCCAAAGTTTGGGGTCCGGTATCATAGGCCTGTAATCCCAGCTACTTGGGAGTCTGGGGCAGGATTGAAAGTTCAAGGCCTACCTGGACTACAGAGTAAATTCAAGGCCAACATGAGCACCCAAGTGAGGGTGTGGTTCCAAATAAAAAGTGAAAACAGAAGGCTGGGGATGTGGTCAGTCCATAGACCACCTGCCTAGGGCTGTGGTGTGACTCAGTGGTAGAGCATCTGCCTAGACTCCCCCAGTGAGGGGCTGGGGGTGTGGTTCAGTGGTAGAGCACATGCCTAGAATCCCCCAGTGAGGGGCTGGGGTGTGGCTCGGTGGTAGAGCCCCTGCCTAGAATACCCCAGTGAGGGGCTGGGGTGTGGTTCGGTGGTAGAGCCCCTGCCTAGAATCCCCCAGTGAGGGGCTGGGGTGTGGCTCACTGGTAGACACCTGCCTAGAATCCCCCAGTGAGGGGCTGGGGTGAGGTTCAGTGGTAGAGCCTTTGCTTAGCATGTGCAAAAACCTGGGTTCAATCCTCAGTACTGAAAAAAAGAACAAAAAGCCAGATTTCTTGCTCAGCAGCTGTAGGTGACTGTGAAGTCCCATTAGTCCCTGACTCAGCCCTTCACTTTCTCCTCTGGATCAGTGGCTAACCCCTGCTGGCATCAAAGTCTCTGAAACCAGCTCTGAACTTCCAAAGCCCAAGTCAGTGGAATACAAGTAAGAGAATTTGAATGAGTTTGTGCTGCCCTCTAGGGGCAAAATGGGATATTGAGGGTCACTTTGGATGACAACTGTCTGGGAGACCCCACAGGATTACAGGTGCTACTTTGTAATACAATACAAGAAACAATTCCACTTTTTTTTTTGGTCTTTTTTTTTTTTTTTTTTTGAGACATTGTCTCCCTGTAGCACCAGCTGTCCTGGAACTCACTATGTAGACCAGGCTGGCCTCGAACTCACAAAGATCCGCCTGCCTCTGCCTCCCAAGTGCTGGGATTAAAGGTGTGCGCCACCACGCCTGGCTCCACACAATTTTTAAATCTATGTCATATGACCTTGCCTATTGTTTTTTAGGCAAGATCACACTTAGTAATCCAGGCTGGTCTCGAACTTGGTATCCTCTGGCCTCAACCTCTTGCGTGCTGGGATTTATATGTAAGCCACCACCCCAGGCTCTTTTGAGTTTGGAAGGAGGGGAGCAGGTTGATCCTGGTCCCTGGCCCAACATCAAAAGCGTTAATAATAAGGAGCACCCCGCCCCCATCCCGGCGCACGCACCTCGATGGCGGGCAGCGTCTTGCTGGCTTCAGTGCTACTTTCTCCAAGGATGCTCCCAGCAGAGCGGCCCTCACACTCGTAGCGGAAGCGCATCCCTCGCTGTTTGGGCTGCTCGGTGATGACCAGGTGCGGCCGTGGGCCGGGGCCAGGTGCAGGTGACACCAGCCGGCCCAGGGTGCAGCTCCAGGGCGGCGGCGTGGAGGGAGGAGGCGGTGCAGCAGGGCCCAAGGTGACGGTGCTGAGCGAGGCGGACCCACGGGGTACCAGGCGTGGCATCTCGCCCGGACCCAGCTGCGACCCATCCAGGCCGAAGCCGTTCTCTTTAATGTATTCGTCGATGATTTCTGAGGGACAAGCAGACGCAGGGGTGAGGTTGAGACGGGACAAGTGTGGACTCCCATCCTTTGCTCTCTGCCTTTTCCCACCCTCTTAACTTAAGACAGGGTCTCACTGTGTAGCCAAGGCTGGCCTCCAACTCACAGTCCTCCTTGCCTCGGCCTCCTAGCACTGGAATAACTAGCAAGGGCCACCGTGCTGGGCTTCAGACAACACTTCTGCCTGTTTCTAAACTATTTGCCCTTCCTGTCTTCTCCCTGCTGTCCCTGGCCCCATCCTCTATTTCCCAATTGGACCAAGGCAGGTACCAGCTCTGCCTGTTTCTCCATTTTGCTCTCTACACCTGTCAACAGCCCCTGGGATTTTGTTACATCCCAGTCTGTCCCTCTTTTGCTCAGAAGCCTAGCTGCTGCTTCCTCCTTCTCCCCCTCCTCCTCCTTCTCCTCCTCCCCTTCCTCCTCTTCATTTATTATTATTATTATTATTATTATTATTATTATTATTATTACCACTACTACTACTACTTAACTCCCACTTTTCCTGGGAGTCAAAGTCAACAACATCCTCACATAAAATGTACTCCAGCTGGGTGTGGTGGCACATGCCTTTAATCCCAGCACTCGGGAGGCAGAGGCAGGTGGATCTCTGAGTTTGAAGCCAGTCTGGTCTACATAGTGAGCTCCAGACCAGCTGGGGCTACAGGGAGACCCTGTCTCAAAGAGACAAAAAAAAAAAGTGTAGTCCAAATGCAGATACAGCTCAGCAGTAGAGCTCCTGCCTAGAATCCCCCAGTGAGGGACTGGGGGCATGGCTCAGTGGTAGAGCACCTGCCTAGGATCCCCCAATCAGTGAGGGGCTGGGGGTGTGGCTCAGTGGTAGAACACCTCCCAAGCACGGAGTTGGCCCTAGATTCTATCCCTAGTATTTCAAAATAATTAATAATAATAATAATAAGAGCAATAAGCTAGGCATGCTGTTGCAACTGTATAATCCCAATCACTTCTGAAGCTGAGGCTGGAAGATAGTGAACTGGAGGCCTCCCTGGCCTACATGGCAAGGCAAGACCCTCCCTCAAAGAAGCGAAAAAAGGTTTGGGACTGTAGGACTGTAGCTCAGTTGGTAGAGTGCTTGCCTAGCAGGCACAAAGCCCTGGGTTCCATCCTCGGCATTTCATGCAATCCCAGCACTCAGGAGATGGAGATAGGAGGATCAGAAGTTCAAGGTCATCCTCGACTACATAGTGAGTTTAAGGCCAGCCTAGGATACATGAGACTCTGTCTCAAAACAAATTTTCCACGAAAACTCCATTCATCTCAGGAAAAAACCACTGCTGCCCCGTTTCTTGCACCCACATGGCTTGGTCAGCTTCAGGGCCCTGAAGTTGCTCCTCCTTCCTGGTTCCCAGTTTTTTCCCCACTGAACCCATATGACACTTGATCTTCCACCCTCTGCACAAATGTCACCTCTTTATCTTTCTCCCTCCCTCCCTTCCCCTTCTCTCCTCTCTGTTTCTCTCTGTTTCTCTCTCTCTCTCTCTCTCTCTCTCTCTCTCTCTCTCTCTCTCTCTCTCCTGTTTTTGAGACAAAGCGTCTTTTGAGACAAAGCCCTGCTTTGTAGCCTGGTCTCAAACTCTCCTCATCCTCCTGCCTCAGCCTTGTGAGTGCTGGGATCCACCATGCCTAGCTGTACTGGGTCTCCCCAGGCGGCTCCCTCTGCTGGTTGAATTCCTGCCAAGCCTCATCCTAATCTTTCTCATCTTCCTGCTCATTCACTTGTCTTCTGACTCCCCCAGTGGACAGTGTCAGCTCCTGAGGGCCAACAACTTGGTTTTGACCAAGGCTGGATTCCTCCTGCCTGGCCCAGAGCCTGGCACAAGGAGGATCAATGACATCCACTGAGTGAGGACTTGCAGAGATAACAGAAACCCAGGCATCTGCTGAGTGCTTGGACCTCAGGAGTGTGACTGTGTTCAAATCCCCAAGAGTCCTGGGAATCACTAAGACACCCCAACCCCCATCAAACAAGGAAGACTCATTTGAGATGGCCCAGCCGATTAAGAGCACTGACTGCTCTTGCAGAGGACCCAGGTTCCCAGCACCCACATGGAGGCTAACAACCATTCACAACTCCAGTTTCAGGCAATCTGACGCCCTCTTCTGGCCTCTGAAGGCATTGCATGACATGGGTGCACTTACATACATGCAGGCAAAACACTCATACATATAAAACAAAAATAAATTAGGGGCTGGAGAGATGGCTCAGTGGTTAAGAACACTGAATGTTCTTGCAGAAGACTGGGGTTTGAATCCCACCCACATGGCACCCACATGGCAGCTAACAATTATATGTAACTCCCAGTTCCAGGGGATCCAACAGCCTCTTCTGTCCTCTGCAGGCATTGCATGACACAGGTGCACTTACCTACATGCAGGCAATACACTCATACACATAAAAAATATAAAAATAAATAATTTTTTAAAAAAATTAAACAAAAAATAAAAACAAATTAAATTTTTAAAAAACGAAGTCTGAGCCAGGTATGGTGGCACACACCTTTAATCTCAGCACTCGGGAAGCAGAGGCAGTGGATCTCTATGAGTTTGAGGCTAGCCTGGTCTATATATCAAATTCCAAGCTGGGGGCTACAGGGAGACCCTGTCTCAAAAAGACAAAAAATAAAAAAAAAAAAAAAAAAAAGGCAAATCTGGCCCTGTGCTGTGAGTACCCAGACCCTTGGCCTCCCACACACCTGCCTTCTGATACTCACCCAATTCATCTGTGGAAGGAAGAGAAAAAAAAGTGAGGTTCAGACATTGTCAGACATGCCATCTTCCAACACAGACTTCCCCACCCAGTCCCCTGGGAAGACTGACTGAATTGGAGCACCAACCTCCTCCAATCCCCATCACTCCTTCTGGGCTATTCGCTCTTCAGCTCCTAATGTTGGGAGCCTAGCACCAGGGTATACCCCAAATAAGCCAAAAGCCTCCCCCAAAGCACTTGGATGAAGGATGATAGAGTTATGTTGGGAATCTGTAGAAAAGAAGCAGGTCGCGTCACCAGGGGCAAAAAACTGGACGTGCACAGTTCTAAATAAATTGTGCAGCTGTTCCATCCTCAGAGTCCAGCCTGGGCCCCAGCAATTATGGCTGTTATCTGAATATGAAGCTGATCAAATTCAGGGACTGCCTGCCTGCTTTGCACCCTAGTCCAGCTCTTGAAATCGTGGGCCCACCCCTGCTTTCCAGGAGAAGAGGAGGAGTAACGGTCATGCCAGGTTCCCAGCAAAGCCCTGTCACTTCCCCAATACTCAGGAATCAAGAAAACAAAACCAACCTCCCGTCATTCGTCATTCCCCAGACAGGACGAGAGGAAGAAAACAAGCCCCGAAGTCACACAGCAGAGAGGGTGACCGGACCTATGTCCCACCCAGAGCTGTTGTGCAGGCTGCTGGCTGGGGACTGATCAACCAGGACCTACCAGATCCCTCCTCTTCCTCTTCCTAGCTCCATTCTAAGGGAGTGGTTCCTAGCAGTCAGAACTTTGCCCCTTGGAAGGTAATATTCATGTACCCCTTATCTTTTTTAATCTGTGAGGTCACTAGGCACCAAGGTCCCCTCCAGGAAGATGGGTGTATTGGAGATTAGAGGGACCTGCTCAAGGTCACTGGCAGGACCAACCCCAAATCATTTCATCTTGGAAAGCCGTTCTGAGAAGACATCTATGCTGGAGGAAACCAGGGATCCAAAGACACTCTTGAACTACCAGGCATGGTGGCACATGACTGGAGGAGGACTGACATTAGTTTGAGGCCAGCCTGGGCTACATAGTGAGTTCCAGGCAAGCCTAAGCTACAGAGTGAGACCCGGTCTCAAAAATCCAAACCAGGCCGGGTATGGTGGCACATGCCTTTAATCCCAGCACTCTGGAGGCAGAGGCAGGCAGATCTCTGTGAGTCCAAGGCTAGTCTGGTCTACAAGTGAGTTCCAGGCCAGCTGGGGCTACAGGGAGACCCTGTCTCAAAAAGACAAAAAAAAAAAAAAATCCAAACCAGGATTTTTGGAGAGATGGTTCAGTGGTTAAGAACACTGGCTGTTCTTGCAGAAGATCTGGGTTTGAATCCCAGCACCCACATGGTAGCTAACAACTGTCAGTAACTGTGGTTCTAGGGGATCCAAAAACCTCTTCAGTCCTCCGAGGGCACTGCACGACATGGGTGCACTTACCTACATGCAGGCAATACACTCATACATATAAAATAAAAATAAGAAATAAAATATTTTAAAATTTAAAAAAATCCAAACCAAACCAAACCTAGAGAATTTCAACTTGGGGGTACTCAATAGGCTCATGGGACCTGACACCAGGGGAAACGGCTGTCATCCCAGCACTCAGGACATTGAGGTAGGAAGATTGTGTTTCTTCCAGGCCAGCTTGGGTAACTTAGGAAGACTCTTGCTTTCAGGCTGGGCATGGAGATGGGGTTCAGTAGTTTTATACTCTCCCATTATGTTTGAAGTGCTTATACTAAATGACACTACAGACTACGAGTTCCAAAGAGTGGGGACCACACCTGCTACATTCTCCCTGTACCCAGACCTCTGTTTGTGCCTGGCTCATCAAAATGAAGGAATTTGCCCTCCCACTTGACCCCCTTCATCATCCTGTCCCCACCCTAGTATCAAATATTATTGACCCCAAGATTTCTTCATAGCCCTTATTATATTTTACAATCCCACATTTCATTTATTGTTCATAATAACTGCCTGCCACACTGTCTGGGTAGGGAACCCTGTGAAGACAGGGCTGGGACTATCTCTGTCACTGCTGCATCCCCAGCAGGGCCTAAGAGTGGGTCAGGTATAGAACAGGTACTCAGTAAATATTACTGAACAGATGATGTCAGTTCTATTATCTCAGGACACACAAGTCTCAGCTTGTTCCTGCCCAGAACCAGCATTTGAACTTTTCATGTCCTGGCCATTCACATCTTTAAAATCTCAGCCCTCTTCCATGTCCACTCCAGGACTTCTAGGGTCCACCTAGAAGAATCTACTCCCAAAGAGATGTACAGACATAGCCAGCCAACCAACCAAGGCTACTGTGTGTTCACAGTGTTAGTATCCAACCTTCTCCAAATATCAGGGAAAAAAAGTTCTCAGTTTTTTGTTTTTAAGACAGGGTCTCCCTGTAGCCACAGCTGGCCTGGAACTCACTATGTAGAACAGGCTCCTTTGAACTCACAGAGATCTACCTGCCTCTGCTTCTAGAGTGCTGGGATTAATAGTGTGGACCACCATGGCCAGTATGTCCTTGGGTTTTTTGTTTGTTTGTCTGTTTCATTGTGAAACTGGATCTCCAGTTGCCCAGTTAGGCCTCTAACTCTATTTTACGACTAAGGATAATGACCTTGAGCTCCTGGGTCTATAGCTTTTTGCTCCTAAATGCTGGGATTACAGGTGTGAACCAATAAATCCAGTTTATGTGGTGCTGGGGATCCAACCCAGGGCCTCTTACATGCTAGACAAGCACTCTACCAACTGAGCTACATACATCCTTAGTTCATCTAGTTTTTCATTCCTTTGTTTTGATTTTTTATTTTATTTACTATTACTATTATTATTATTATTATTATTATTATTATTATTATTATTATTTGGTCTTTTTGAGACAGGGTCTCCCTGTAGCCCCAGCTGTCCTAGATTCACTATGGAGACCAGGCTGGCTTCAAACTCACAGAGATCCACCTGCCTCTGCCTCCCAAGTGCTGGGATTAAAGTCATGGGTCACCACACCTGGCTTATTTACTATTTTTATTTTTATATGTATGAGTGTATTGCCTGTGTGTATGTGAGTGCACCCATGTCATGCAATGCCACAGAGATCAGAAGAAGGCTTCGGGTTTCCCTGGAACTGGAATTAAGGACAGTTTGTAGCTGCCGTGTGTGCTAGGAATCGAACCCAGGTCCTCTGCAAGAGCAGTCAGTGCTCTTAACCACTGAGCCATCTCTGCAGCACCTGTTTTGTTTTGATTTTGATGCAGGGTCTTACTATGCAGCCCAGACTGGTCTCAAACTCACTATGCAGTCCCGACTGGCTTCAAACCTATGCCAATCCTCCTGCCTCAGCCTCCTCAATGCTGGAATACAGGCATGCACCCCCACCCCTCCAGAAAATAGTCTTGTTTTGAGACAGGGTCTCCATAGTTCCACCTGGCTTGGAACTCACTATGTAGACCAGGTTGGCCTAGATCTCACAAGAGATCTGCCTCTGCCTCCCAAGTGCTGGGATTAAAGGCAGGCGCCACCATGCCTGGTTTCTTTCTTTTTTTACAACACTTCCATGTGATGCTGGTGCACATGGTCTGAGAATTTATGGCTGTCTAATAACAGTTGTTATTACCATATTATGATTACGCTGTGCCCCTAAGAATTCTCCCTGTGTGCCAGCCACTTGGGGCTTTGCACATTTTAATCTGCATCAACTCATCCAACCTTCTCAATCCCCACAAAGAAACAAATTGGCATGATATCCATCTTACAGATGAAGAAAACTGAGGCCTAGTTAGGAAAGTGACTTGTGGATATTCACCCAGTGAGGGCGTGGAAGCATCTTATGTAAACTTCAGCTCCAAGACCCAAAATGCTATATCGTGGGGACTCTCTAAAAGGGCTCCTCTTAGGGGACCAGTAAATGGTACTATAGAAGTTTCTAAGGATCTTGGAAGTACGGACACTTAAGCAGTCATCTCAACGGGCATAGGGGGACACAACCTATGGAGAGGGTGCACTCGGCCCCACTCCACGGGACTCCCCCAGTCCCATCTCCTACAAGCAGGTGCGCAGGGCTGTGGAGGGCGACTCACCTGTGGTCCTTGAGAGCGAAGAAAGGTCTCCGGAACCTGTGAGAGGGAGGCATGGCTCAGGGGATGATGTGCGGCAGGGAGAGGACCAGAGAGATCCTAACAAGCACTGCTCCTTTCCTTGCCCCGCCTCTTTGAATCAGGCCCCGCCCCCTTACCGCGCGCGGGTCAGGCCAGGCTTCCTTCTCTAACTCTTGGCCAGGTCCTGGCTTTTCGTTTCTGACATCCACCCCGCCCATCACCACTCGAAACCCGATGTTTTCCCGGTTAAGGTCGGGCTTTGAGGACTCCTGTAAGCAGGAAAACCCCACGTCCTTTCTTCCCGCTGGGCGAGCCCCGACCCCTTCTTGACTTTGTCACTAGAGAACCCGCCCAGGCTCCTTCTCGCGGCAGGCCACGCCCCTTCTCAGTCTCTGCATCAGGCTCTGCCCTTCGCTCTCCCGAACAGTCCCTTCTCCTCCACTAGGCCTGTCACGCCCCGCCCCGTCGCGGCCTCTAAGGCCAGACCCCGTCCCCTTGTCCCTACGAATCAGGCCCCTTCCCCTTATGGAAGGTTCCGCCCACTATATGAGCCACACCTCTCCTCAGCCTCTCTGAGCCTGGCCCCGCTCCTACGTCTGTCAAGAACACCTCGGGCTCCTCCTCCTTCAAGTCATGCCCCGCCCCTTTCTAGCCTCAGCACCAGGCCCCGCCCCTTTGCCCCTAAGAGTCCCCCTTCGCTTCCTCGAATTGGGCAGGCCTCGCCCACTCGATGAGCCGGGCTCCTCCCCTTCGCCCTCTCGGACGCCCCGCCCCTCTCACCGTCAAGCACCGTCAGGCCCCGCCCCTCCTCTCGCTGGACGCGGAGCCCCGCCCCCTTCTTTGCCTCAGGCTCAGGCCCCGCCCCCTTCTCACTCCTCTGCGGGACGCCCTAGCCTGTACCTCGGGCCGGACCCTTCTCCATCTGCTGCCTCCTTGCCTTCCGTCTCAGTGTCCCCGCCAACCTCACTCTCCGTGGGAAAGCTCCAGAGTCCTGCGGGACTCAGAGGACTCCGAGCCCCCCAGAACTCCCCCGAGTCCCGCCTCAGACCCTCCGCTCCGCTTACCCAAGGCCCCCAGCTCCGGCGCAGCGGACGCTCTGGCGACGCGGCGACTCGGCATGGCCCGGCCCGTGGCGACCAACAGCTCGAAGGCCGGCTCGGACCGAAGCACGCACGAGGGCAGGCCGGGTGGCCGGGACGCACAGTCGTCTGGGGCGATTGCGGACCTGGCGAGCGGCGCAGGGGTTGGGGCCGAAGGCCGGGCT
>NW_008354956.1:1227294-1253253 GCF_000622305.1 Nannospalax galili | reverse complement strand
GAATTCCCCGGCGCAGCCGGCCTGCGCGCCCATTGGGTCCTCTCCGTCCGTGACGTCACACACAGGGGAACGGGAAAACCCCCGCGCGTCACGTGATGGCGGGGGCGGGGCCGGCCGGGAAGAGAAGGTTTGGTGCTGTGCAGGGGCCGGGGTAGCGTGGATCCCTGCCCATTGCTTGGAGGAGACAGTTGAGGCCAGCTTGGGACCATTTACGCCCTACCATGTGCAAGCCGGGAAACTGGGCACCCCCATGCGCTCTCAATAGGACTTCAGCCTGCTGTTTGTCAGGCTGCGTAGGGTGTCAGAAGCGGGAGATTACCAGAACCCTACAGCTGCCACTGATGATCTTATATGTACAAATCTTAATGTACATAATGTACTTAATGTACTTAATGTACAAGTGTTTTGATTGCCGGTATATTTACTAGTGTGTGTGTAGTGTCCACAAAGCCCGGGAGAGGGTAACAGAGCCCCCATGTGGGTGACGGGAATCGAACCCCGGGTCCTCTAGATGAACAGCAAGTGCTCTTAACCCCTGAGCCACCTCTCCAACACAATATATACATATTTAACTTAACTTTTTGTGATAAGATCTCATGTAGCCCAGCTCTGAGCTCTGTGTAGCCGAAGATGCCCTTGAACTTCTGATCTTCTTGCCTCCATCTCCCAAGTGCTGGGATGACAGGGATGTACCATCATGAGTGGTTTACGCAGTGCTAGCGATCGAATCTAGAAAGTTTCATGCATGCTAGGCAAGCACTCCACCAACTGAGCTACAGCCCCAGCCCCTCGACCTCTTTACGACGTCAGTAAAATCTGCACATTCCACTCCTCTTCTCTTCTTGGTCTATATATGATTAGTGCTTCATGAAACATACACTTAACTAAGCACCTGCTGTATGCCCCAGCCTGCACTGAATCTTAGGGCACAGCATTCATGAAGCCAGATCCAGTGCCTGTTCCAAGGAGGCAGAAGATTGTGGCAATGAATGAGGTATAAACCAAAAAGACCATTATACATTGTTTTGTTTTTGCTTTGTAGCCTAGGCAGGCCTCAGAGTCATGGCAATCCTCCTGCCACAGCCTCTTGAGTGCTGGAATCACACGCATATGCTACCATGCCCAGCTAAGAGCAAACTTTTTCTGGTAAAGGGGTAAATGGTAACTATGTTAAGCTTAAGCTTTGAGAGCCAGGTGAGCTCCATTCTCAAGTACACCATTGCACAGAAACAGTTAAAGACGATGCATGATCAGGAGTGTGGCTATGTTCTAATTTCATATAGCTTTCATGTGAAACAATATGTCCTTTTGTTCACAGATGGATAGCAAGGTGGAAGGGACAGACACCTCCCATGGTGAAGTTCTGATCACGTTCATGAACCACACATGGATCACCATATATTTTTCTTTAGATTCTTACAACTTAAAAATGTAAGGCATCCCAGCACTTGGGAGGCAGAGGCAGGAGGATCTCTATGAGTTCAAGGCCAGCCTGGTCTACATAGTGAGTTTCAGGACAGCTGGGGCTACAGGGAGATAAAAAAAAAAAAAAAAAAAAAAAAAAAAAAAAGTAAGGCTGGGGATGTTAACTTGATGTTAGAATGCTTACCCAGCATGTATGAGGCCCTGGGTTGGATCCCTACCAGCACACAAAAATAATAATGTAGGCTGGAGAGATGACTTAGCAGTTAAGAGAATTGGCTGCTCTTTCAAAGGACCTGGGTTCAGTTCCCAGCACCCACATGGTGGCTAACAGCTATCCCTAACTCCAGTTCCAGGGGACTCTGACACCCTCTTCTGGCCTCTGACATGCACTTAAATACATGGAAGCAAAACACTCATACACATAAATAAATAAATTACAATGTAGCCAGGCATGGTGGCTTGTGCCTATAATAACAGTACTGAAGAGACAGAGGCAAGAGTTTCACTACCAAGTAGTGAGTTTCAAGCCAGCTGTGACTGCATGGCAAGAGAGAGAGAGGAGAAAAGGAAGGATAAAGAAGTAGACCCACGGGGTGGAGAGATGATTCAGCTGTTGAAAGCACTGACTGCTCTTGTACAGAACCCAAGTTTGGTTCCCAGCACCCACATGGCAGCTCACAACTGTCTGAAACTCCAGTTCCAGAGGTTCCAAAGCCCTCTTCTGGCCTCTGTGGGCATTACACTCTTGTGGTTCACATACCCACATGTAGGCAAAACACACATATACATTAAAAATAAAAAGTAAGGGGCTGGAGAGATGGCTCAGCAGTTAAGAATCTGGACTGTTCTTGCAGAAGTCCTAGGTTTGAATCCCAGCACCCACATGGCAGCTAACAACTGTCTGTAACTCCAGTCCCAGGGGATCTGACAGCCTCTTCTGTCCTCCACTGGCATTGCATGACATGGATGCACTTACCTACATGCAGGCAATACACACAAATTTTTTTTTTAAAAGAAGCAAAATCAGGGGATGGGACCTGTCCTAGTGGTAGAGCACCTGCCTAGAATCCCCCAGTGAGGAGCTGGGGTGTGGCTCAGTGGTAGAGTGCCTGCCTAGCATGCAAGAAGACCTGGGTTGACTGTCCAGCATCAGAACAAAGCAAGCACCAAGTTAGGCATGATGGGTTGTACCTATCATCCAGGGGCTGAGGCAAGGGATGGCAAACTCAAGAGCAGTGTGACAGCCAGGCATTGTAAATCACACTGATAATTCTAACACTTGGAAGGGTGTGGCAGGAAGATTGCCATGAGTTCTTGGCTAGTGTAGGTTACATATAGCAAGACCCTGTCTCAAGTTAACAGTCTTGCAAGAGAAGTTGTGATTTGAGGATCCCAAATCCAATGCACAGTTCAAATTACTAAATACATGTCATAGTTCTTTGTGTGACTTTGGAAAAAATTTTTTAGGCCAGGCTGGCCTTGATTCCACAGAACTCCACCCATCTCTGCCTCCTTAGTGCTGGTATTGAAGGCCTGCACTTGGCAATTTTTTTTTTTTTTGAGACAGGGTCTCCCTGTAGCCCCAGCTGTCCTGGAACTCACTATGTAGACCAGGCTGGCCTCGAACTCAGAGATCCTCTGCCTGCTTCTGCCTCCAGAGTGCTGGGATTAAAGGCATGCACCACCATGCCTGGCCCTGTCATTGTTGTTTTAAACAGGGTCTCCTAAAGCCTTGGAGATCCTCAAACTCACTAGGTAGCCCATGCAAGTCTTGAACTCCTGATATTCCACTCCCTGCTCCCAAGTGCTGGGATGACAGGCATTGTCTGCCATGCCTGGCATCAAAGCTGAGTTTTGTTTAGCCCATGTTGGCCTTGAATTCCAGATCCTCCTGCTTCAGCCTCCCAAGATGAGATGACATGGCTATGCCCAGCAGTGCCCAGTGTTCCTGCTGGGCTCTGAGCTCCACATAGCTGGTCTTGGACAGCCTTAGTCCCCAGTGTATATGGCACACTCCCCAAGTGCTGTCTCTGCCCAGGGTAGGGCTCAAGGAGCACCTGTTAACTATACACTGCAGACTGGCCCACCAGTGTTCCAGTCAGGGCACCATGGTGCCCATTTCTGGATGTGCCTATGTCTGTGAAAGTGAATGGCACCACAGAGGTGCTGGGACACAGCAGCCATAGAGAACCCTGGCATGACCTCACAAGTCTTGGTCCAATGGAGGAACACTATCTGCCACTTTGCTGTGATGCCCTGACCTGGGCTGTGAAAGCTCCAGGACCTGGCTGTAAAGGAGGATGTGCTGGAAGAAACACATGGTGCAACATGATGGTGCTTGGGCACCAGGGAGCAGGAGCCATGAGCCTGTACTGTTCAAGGTAGGGAACAGCGTAACACAGCCTAGAGGTGAAGCTATAGCAGGATGTGAGGGCCCAAGGGCTTGTATGAGTATGTGGGGTCCAGAAACTCCTAATATCTTGTTAGGAGCTTGCATTTTTCTGAGGACACTAGGGAACCATTAACAAATTCTGAGCAGATTCAGGGTTGTGCCGTTGGGGTTCTGGGGTAGGGCTACAGCAAGAGGCCAAGTGACCCCCCTACCTGCCTCAGCAGGGCAAGGAGGCAAGTGGAGCCTGAAGGAACCTAGGGGTCCTTGGCCCTGGGTCTCTTCCCTACAGCATGGATGAGTGGGAACACAGTCAGCATCCCAGTGGTTCCCTACAGTTGGTGAGCTTTCCCAGCTCATGGGACTCGGCGGGGAAGGCCCAGGGGCCACCTACTGAGAGCTCAGCTGGGTCCTTGGGGACAACACCCCTACACTTAGAGGGTACTACAGCATCACCTGAGGATTCACTATACCGCTGCAGTGTGGGAGATAGGTGCATGTAGGCCCCATTCAGGTGCCCCTAGTTGAGGGTCAATCCCTCTTAAGGGTGGTTTTGGACGGTGTCCAGGCCCTGGACATAGCACATGTGTGGAAGTCACAGGACATCTTGTGAAGTCTGATCTCTCCTTCCACCTTTACATGGATCCAACTCAGGTTATGTGGTCTCCTGGTACCCATCAGATGCAGCATGACCTCAGGACTCCAGGCTCACACAATTCCCTTTACCTGCTGAACTATCTCACCAGCCCATTCCATCTCAGATACGGTCTTATGTAGCCCAGGCTGGCTTTCAAGCTCACTAGGTAAGCAAGGCTGACCTTGAACCACTGCTTCTCCTGCCTCCACCCCTCCATTACAGATCACAGGCATGTGCCACCATGCTTGGTTTATACAGTGCCGTGAACATAAGGCTTCATGTATGCTAGGTAGGTAACAGCTGAGATACAGCCCAGGCCCCTATTCTGTCTTGTACCCCCAAGTCTCCTTCTCAGATCTCTGAGGCAGCTGCACACTCCACACAAGACAGGCAGAGGAGTGCAGTGGTTGAGCTTAAGTTAAACACCCATATGAATTTATTAAATCCAGACTCTTAAAGGGTGGCAATCTGGGAGTGGGCAGTCAGGGAACGAGGGACAAGATGGAGGACCGCAGGTGTCCCACAGAGGGATCCTGGCCCCTCCCCTGCTTGGCCCACCCTCTGCACCGCATTGGCTTCACAATTCCCGATGGTGCTGGTCTGGCAGGGCGAGATTTCTGGAAACAGACAGGAACAGACGAACAGACGACAGACAGACGACAGACAGTGCCTCCACACATAGCAAGCCCCGGCCTGCCCGGTCCCATCTTATACTCTGGGCCCTGGCCAGAGAGGGCCTCCTGCCACCCCAGCCCGATCTGTCCAAGGAGAGGGCAGCAGGGAGGGGAGGCGAGGGGCAGGGGAGGTGGGTGGTGGTCACCAGGAGCAGATGAGGAGGACTGAGTGGCTAATCCTTTTTCTTATCCTCTGCTGGCTTTGGAGGCGTTTCCCCGGGCTGGCTGGTGGGGCTGGCCCCAGGGGTGGTCTTAGGGGCTGTGGAGGCATCCTCTCCTGTGACAGTTGTGCTGGGCACCGGTGTGAGGGCCCCTGCTACAGCAGGTGCCTGGGCCCCAGATGCCACTGCTGAGATATCCTCTCCGCTCATGCCGAACTCATTTACACGGGTGGGGTCGACGCGGTAGATCCACCGTTGGTAGAGGTAGATGAAGAAAACCACATCTAGAGGAAGGGGCTACGTGAGGAACAGAGCCCACCCCTCTTCCTCCACCAGGGCCCGAGGCCTCCCCTGACCACTGGAGGGAGCTCTGTGCTTCCTAGGCCTCACCATCCCGCAGGCAGCCAATCCGGTACATGACAGGCATCTTAATGACAAAGGCGAACAGGTCATCGATGAAGGTGTTGAGGGCCTTGTAGGTAAGCATGCGCCATGGCAAGTGGGCCACGGACTTGAGCTTATAGTTGATGAAGAGCTGGGGTGTCATGGTGATAAAGCCTGCAGGGGTGACAACGAACACCATGACCAGCCACCCCAGCTCACTCTGCTCCAGCCATCCTGGCCTACTGTACCACCCCAGGTACAGCCTACCTCAGGGCCTTTGTACCTGCTCTGGCCTCTGCCACAAGATTCTTTTTGGTTTTGTTTTTTGAGACAGGATCTTAATCTGCAGCCCAGGCTGGCCAAGCTCTCATGGGAATCCTCCTACCTCAGCCTCTCGAGCTTTAGGCTTATAGGTGTAAGCCATTACACCTAGATCTTTGTATGGACCCTTCTGGGCATCTTTCAGGCTTGTTTAAACATCTTCCGAGAGTGGTCCCCAGCCCCACCTAAGTGCACACTGCATTCTGCCCTTCACTGAGCTCGTCACATGCCATGAGCAACTGGCTGCCCTCTGCTTTCTCGGCTCCCACAACAAACATTGCTCCTCTGAGGAGTTAAGAATGGCACTATGCTATTCATGTCCTCCCAGAATCCCTCTCTGACTACAGATGAGGCCAGAAGCCTCCTCAGGCTCCCTACTCCGTGTCTGCCCACCTTGAGTAGTCACTGTCTGGGCGGGTCTGCTTCCCCTTGCTGGCTGTGAAGCCAAGGGGGACAAGGCTTGGCTGCTGAGCTTACTGCAGCAGATTGCATGGGAGCCTGGGCCTGTCAGCTGGCACCGGCCTTCTAGGTGGGGCCTGGTTGCCAGGCTCAGGGCTGTGGCTTACACATATGGTAGACCTGTGTGCAGGCGCAGGCCTCTGGGTGGGCCAGGGCTGGGCCTGCTCACCAAAGGTCAGCAGGAAGCCGTAGAGCATGCTCAGGACCCACGAGTACCAGCCCTTGTGTTCCAGGTACAGGAGGCTATACACAGCATAGCAGCCCAGCAGCGGGAAGAGGATCCATGACAGGTACCGGAACGCCATCTGTGGGGTCATGTGCAGGCTGGGACCAGCTTGGCAGGTCCACTCCTTGCCCTCACCCACCCACACCTGGTTCTGTAGGCTGGGCCAGGGGAATTTCCAGGTGGCCCTGGGAACTCTGGACTCAGCTAGGAAGTAGATGGGCAGGTGGGGGACATAGGGCATGATATAGACCTGGCAGTTGGCAGGCAGGGCAGATGGCCCAGCCCATCCCTCACCAGGGTGGGTGACTTGAAACCACCCCAGGGCTGTAGGGGTCACTCACATCATCATATACTTTGGTGGAGGACTCGATGTATGTGGACTTGTCTTTGAAAATGGGACAGGGGAAGATTCCTGCCACCCTGTGCTCCCGGTCCAGCTAAACACAAGGAAGGAGGCCATAGTCAACTGGGGCCGGCTCCTGTCACTCCCCAGAAGAGAACCGGCCCCTGCCCTTCCCCACTCCTCCCAGTTCCCCTGCCCTGTGTGTGACCTGAAAAATCCCCTGCTGTAAAAATCCCCTAGGTCCTGGGAGCCAGGCAGGCATCGGGAAACCCCCATGGACCCAGGCAGAGTCTAGCTAGGCAGGCAACCCCTCCCCAGGCAGACCCCACAGCAACATGGCACCCGACTCACCCGGACATCCATGACCTTGGTGATCTTCCAGAGGTCGATGAGGACCCCGATGAAGACGCTGACCTGTACCACAAAGTTGGTTTCATTGTCCAGGATGTAGAGGAGGACCACGAAGGACTGGAAAACGCCGAAGAAGACTGAGCGCACTGAAAGGCCCTCCAGCGACTGCCGGCTATTCCAGAACTGAATGTCTGTGGAGGAAGAGGGGACAGACGTGAGCACTCTTCCCTGGCAGGGTATACTCCCCAGAGAAGGGCCATCATTCACTGGGTGCCTTCCCTCACCACAGCAAAGGACAGGCAGGACCTTTCCAATGGTCATATGGGGACAGGAACCCACAGCACCCTGGAGTAAGGTCCCTCAGGTACCAGTGAGGGTAACTGGGTGCTCAGGGCAAATGAGGGAAGCTGTTATCCTGAGGCTCAACAGCCTGGCATGGCAAAACTAAGCAGACATCAGGTTAGTATCCTGTAATGACACCCTGTTGGCAGGAAGATCCAGGGTACGTGCTTGGGGACCCTCCTCTTTCCCACCCCTGAAACTGTGAAGGAACTGGCCCATGGCCACTCAGGGCAAAGACAAGTCCTCATCTCTGGTCTCTATGCAGACACTCATGGGGCCTGGGTTGGCCACATCCCTCTAATTCCTGGTCTCCCGGAAGCCTGAGCAGGCTGAATAACTGTCTGAGGTGTCACAGGGCCAGTGCCCTGGGCCTGGTGTCCAGAGGCCAGGCTAGACCATGGACACATAGGCCTACTAGTACCTAGTGACCCAGGACCATGGACCTTGGTCCACATACCCAACCTACTGAACAGGTCACCCATCTCCTAGGAACAATGGGGCGAACTCTGGGAGCCAAGTGGACAGAAACCCCTCTTGGATCAGGGGGGCAGCCGGCATGGGGCAAAGCAGAGCTTCTGCTGCATGACCCAGTGAGCAGCCACACCTGTTCCCCTGCTTCTCTAGCTATATGCCTTTAACAACTTTTTTTTTTTTAATCTTTTTGAGACAGGGTTTCCCTGTAGCCCCAGCTGGTTCTGGAACTTGCTATGTAGACTAGTCTGGTCTTGAACTCACAGAGATCCACCTGCCTCTGCGTCCCAAGTGCTAGGATTAAAGGCGTGCACCACCACACCTAGCTTAACAACTTAAAAAAATATATTTTATTTACTATCTTATGTGTATGAGTGTATTGTCTGCATGTGTAAGTGCACCTGTGACGTGCAATGCCCAAGGAGGTCAGAAGGTGTCGGATCCCCTGGAACCGTAGTTATGGATGGTTGTTAACCACCATGTGGGTGCTGGGAACTGAACCAGTGTCCTCTGCAACAGCAGCCAGTGCTCTTAACCACTGAGCCATCTCTCTAGCCCTAAGTTTAGTATCTTTTGTTGTTTTTGTTTTACTTTGCAGTGTTAGGGACGGAACCTAGGGCTTCACACATGCTAGGCAAGCCTTCTAGCACTAACCTGTCCTAGGCCAGCAGGACATTAGCCGACAGACTCCCAAGACAGGACATACTAGGGACCTGTCAGTTTGCATGCTACCTTCTTCTAGATGGTGGCTTCTACTCAGGGTCATACTGTCATGACAGTGGTGCCCAATCACTCTGCCACTTCCAGGAGCTTCAGGGCACCCTCCACACCCTCATGTTGTGGGCCACAGGCCTAGAAGCTGACAGAGCAGTTGAACAACTGCCATGGCAGAGCTGTGCAACTGCATGTCCCCAGCTTAACTGAGCCTCTGCCTTCTGGCCTAGAGCTGAGCATGGCAACTGGCTGCTGCAGAACCTGGTATCTGCAGGCGGGGCCTCCCTAATGGGCAGGGCTGGAAGCAGCCCGGGGCTTCCCTGCTCTTGGCCTTGGAGTTCCCCGCCTGCCTTCCTGAGGGCACCACCCTGACCTCTGCCTGGGCAGCAGGCCCAGCCCCTCCCTCAGCTCTGTGCCCAGTGGGGTCACTCTCTGTCCCCAACCTACAAAGCCTCTACAGAGGGCGCTGAGATGCTAGGCAGTGGCAGGTGGCAGGGGTCAAGATCTGGCCCACCACTGGCCTTGATGTCCCAGACCCCGACACATACCATTCTTGAAGGCCAGGAACTCAAAGACACTATGGACGATGGAGACGATGATGGTGAGAGCCAGTAGGTAGGGGCTGGTTTCCAGCAGGGCAACCTGGGGAGGGAGGCCTGTGAGTGCTACTCTGCTCCTATTCTGGCACCCCCCTCCAAGAGCTGGCCTTCTGTTCCCAGGAATCTGAAGTAGGACCTCTGATACCACTCTAGAAATGTATTCCAGAGACCGCCACAGAGGGAGTATGTGGGCTAGAGGAGAGCAGGGAAGATCACAGAGTGAGGGAACAGGAGAGACAGCGATGGGGAGGCATGGGAGAGAGGAAGGGAGGGAAAGGCAGTGAGCGATGGGAGACCTGACTACAACCCCAGTCCCAGGCAGGCACAGCCCAGCCTTAGCAGCACAGAGATGAAGAGGAAAAAGAGGATGTGGAAGAAGTTTAAGGACCTGGTGAGAGAACAGAGGACTAAAGTTGGGAGCCAGGGCAGGTCCAGGCCCATATGGCTTGGCTGAGCAGACAGAAAGCTGGGAGCGAGGTCTCCAGGGTTGCAGGGCTAATTTCCTGCCCATGGCTTGGGGGGCGGGGGGGCAGTTGTGAAACCAGAGCCGAGGGAACACTGGGCTGGAGATTCCACTGCCCCTCAGCCCTCCCGCCCTGCACACCTTCACTGAGTCCTGCTCCTCATCTGACTGCTCATACAGCTCATCACCCAAGAAGTTCCAGGGCGACTTGGTACTCTGAGCGGCATAGAGCTGCCAACGCCACAGTGAGAGTGGGCAGAAGGAGACGCGCAGCGGCAGGCTGGCCAGGCTCTCGTTGATGGGGTAGTAATCCTTCTGCAGGTTCCAGTAGTCGTTGAAGTAGATGATGGGGTAGTAGTCACCGCTCACAGCATCGAACTTCACATCTGTGGGCACATGGACGTGCACTAGTAAGTGCAGAAGGGCCTTCTAGACTGGGCCATGAGGAGAGGCCTCAATAGAGAGGACACAGTAGCTTGGGCAGTGGTCCTGAGTGAAGGCCACTGAGGCTAGTTCCTGGTACAGCGCACACAGGCGGCTGCAGAGCCCTGGCTTTATAGAAAACAGCCAGAAAGCAGGTGTGAACTGACACTTGGACAGGTCTGCAGCCTGTTCTCATCCATGGAGGCCAGTCTTGTTCTCATGAGGGGTGTGAGAGAGAAGAGGGGGAGGATGGTGTAGAGTGATCATGAGTATAGACCTAGAACGGTCTCTCAGGGATGGGGTTGGAAGACAAGGTCACAGGCCCTGAGCTGTCAGCTATGCTTACACTGGTCCAGAGGAGGCGGAACGCTGCCCTTCACCCATGGCGTGTGGTCATCTACGATGTTGATGGTGATGTTGGGGTGCCAGTGGGAGATTACCTCCACAGGTCCATAGTCCTCGGCCCTCTGTGGGGAATCAAGGATGGGTGGTGGGCCTCAAGCAGGCAGAAGGTCCCATGGACTGCAGCCTCTGTCTGCCTATGTCCTCCCATACCATCCAGGACAACAGCTACCATGGTCACAGGTGGTGGGCACACACTGGCACCCATCACGCAGCAAGTCTGTCATCAGGTCTCAGTCCCCACCACGCTCCATCCTCTCACCCAAGAGAGCAGGAGTGTGGAGGCAGAGGACCTGCACAATGCCTAGCTAACTGAAAGCATTTCTGCATCCTCCTTAGGGGACCCACTCCACTCAGGGACCATGTCTCTTGCCCAGGACCATGGGGAAAGGCAGGCTCTTATGCCTTCCAAGAAAAACCCTGGCTTTCCCAGCCCACCAGGAGTCACAGCACTGAAGTTCATGACTTTTGAGTTCTCTTCTCCTGCACCTGTTCTGTACTGGCTCCTTGATATGATGCTGGCCCCACCATCTGCTAGTATGATTTGGAGCAAGTGTCCCCATGTGAAATGAGACTTGTGGTGGGCTCCACGTCTCAGGGCTGACTGTGCTGACTGCCTGAAGTCCTCCCAGAGAAGCCTACAGAGATAGAGGCGGGCACTTGGCTTGACCAAACCTTGCATGTAGCTAGTACCATCGTGAGCCCCAACAAGTGGGTGGCTGGGCCATTAGCAGCCCAACAACCTGCTTCCGTTTACCTTGATCATTTCTGGGTCAGCTTCTGTCTCTCCCGTCAGCAGGTTCTTGGTTTTCTGAAATCGCCTGCGCTTGTATTTGTTGATCACTGAGGACAGGAAGAGGAGGGGGAGGCTTGTGGGCATTTGCAAGCCCAGATGCTAGACCTCTCCCTCCAGCTGTGTTCTGGCCACCTAGTGACGATCACACTTGGGCAACCTTGACCAACCCTTTCGACTTTGGCAGACCACTGCCCCATCTTTACAGGGAAGCCAGTACTTGTCATCACCCAGGCTGCTTTCCCTTCCCTAAAACCTGCTTGGCTATTCTCCAGGCGGGCCAAGGATGTTCTTCCGCCCAGACCCTACAGCAGGCCATTACTCCTTCCACAGGGCCTCCCTCCTGCATGGCTGCAGCCATTTTATTCTTTTGAAACGGGGTCCACGTTGTAGTCTAGACTGGTCTCAAATTCAGGGCAATCCTCCTCCTGCCTTAGCTGCAACTATCAGCAGGAGCTACCACGTCCATCCTGGTGTCCTCTCAGAGAAGACTACTCTGCCCCCAGCCAGCCAGTGTAATTCCTCACAACCCTCAGTCACTACACAAGTACACCTGCCCACTCGTTTACTTGTGTGCTCTGCTCCCTGAACTCAGGGACCTCTCACTGAATACATGACCACATATGGGGAGTCACAGACAATTCCAGAGAAGGCCTTGGGCCACTAATGTGAGAAACCAGCATGAAGCACTTTGAAGCTGTGAATCCCCAGCCACAAGTGGACTCACTTCCTCTTGCTGCCATGACCTGGGTGATGAGGATGATAGGCTGGCCATGTCCTCCCAATCTGAATGCTGCTAGCTCTTCCTTGCGTTGGGAGGGAAAATCGCCTTCTCTGCTGTACCTAGTGATATATGCCAGTACTCCTAGAAGGACCACAAGGCCCCCTGGTCTACAGAGTGAGTTCAAGGCAAACCCCAGGCAAAGTGGTGGGACCCTCTCTAAATAAAAACAAAAAAAAGGCTTGCTAGGCGTACCCCTTTAATTCCAGCACTTGGGAGACAGAGGAAGGAGTATCTCTATGAGATCGAGACCAGCCCAGTTTACATAGTGAGTTCCAGACCAGCTGGGGTTACAGGGAGACTCTGTCTCAAAAAGACAAAAAAAAAAAGGGCTTAAACCGGACAAGGTGGTACATGCCATTAATCCCAGCACTCAGGAGGCAGAGGCAAGTGGATCTCTGTTAAGGCTGAAGCCAGCCTGGTCTACATAGTGAGCTCCAGGTCAGCCAAAGCCATAGGGTGAGACCCTGACCCAAAAAAGAGGGCAGGGGGCTAAGGTATGTCAGTGGTAGTAGAGTCCTTACCTAGGATCTAGCAGTGAGGAGTTGGAGACTTGGCTTAGTGGTAGGGTGCTTGTTTAGCACATGAAAAGCCCTGGGTTCAACTCCCAGTATTGTAGATGAAGAAAATAAATGCCCTGCCCTGCTGAGCTGCGCCATCCCGCCCCCGGGTGGGAGGAGGGAAGGGAAAGCTGCTACCACAGAGTTCTGGGCTAAGATGCTGGCTCTTGTGTTCTATAAGGGATGCTGGCGGATTAGGTTACCTTCTTGGCCCTCAGTCACTCCTGTGGGAATGTGATGTTCTTACGAACACCATCATCTCCATCACTTCTCTATGAACTCATTTGAGACAGGGTTTTGGGGGAAAGAGGGCTTTTATTTTTTGAGACAGGGAATCACACAGACCAGGCTGGCCTTCAGTTCCCTATGTAGCTAAGGATGATCCTTGCTATCTCACAGGGATCATAGGTGTGCACAACCACACCTGGTTAAAATGGTGCTGGGGACAGAATTCAGGATTTCCTGTATACTAGGCAAACGCTCTACCCAGAGCGACATCCACAGCACCCATCTGTGCATCCACACTTTACTTTGATGGGGTGCTTCCTCTTCCTCCCAGCCTAGGACTTTCTAGCAGCCCAGGCCAGGCCTCTGTGCAGGCCACCTCTCCTCTAGCAGTTCTGGTCTCCAACTGTTCTTATTCTCTCCCCCCACCCCTTTCTCTTTTATTCAGACAGGGTCTTACTACACAGCTCCAGCTGGCTTCACACTCACAACTCTAACTCAGTCTCAGCCGCTCTACCCCCTAGCTGGGGTTGTAGGCCAACATCACATACCAGGTTCACTTGCCCTTATCAGCTAGTTCCTGAGTGTCTCAAGCTCAGAAAGGACAGGCAGGGCCAGGTGCCCATCTGACCAATCCCAATTCCCCAGAATGCAGAGCCCCTGCTTGCCCTGAGACTGTGCATCCCTCACTCCAGCCCAGGGTCATCAACTTACTCCGGGACATGTGGACTGTGGCAAGCCGACGGTATAGGGCCTTTTGCCGGGGGTCCGGGTGGAAGCCGCTCTTGGTGAAGTAGACGTGTATGTAGATGGAGCCATTCTGCTGGACACTCTGCAAGAGATGGGCAGCAGATGGATGGAGTGCAGAGTACCAGGCCACAGGTCACCTGCAGCAACAGCTTCCTCATCCCCACAACTCCACAGCTATCTAAAAGCTCAGGGCCAGGAGGGCAGCTGAGCAGTTCTGTACCAGAGGCTGGATCAAGAACCTGACCATGTAAGCTCAGCTTTTCTTCCTGGGCCTCACCTGGAGGGCGCTGGCTACCTCAGTCCTGATTAGGAGCATCACAGTGAGGACTGCCCAGAGCAGTCAGCAAAGTTTAACCTTCTGCTCTGACATCATGAATTGAGTCTCTACAGCTGTGGGCTGACAGTCACAGAGCATGGGAGCCTTGTGCAGTGAGTCATGTCACGACCCTAACTGCTGATGAGGCACCCAGGGCTTATACATAATGCTGTAAGGGATCAGAACCTAGTTTTCAAGAGCAGCCATGGTGCATGGCTGTAATCCCAGCACTTAGACAGGAGGACTGAGAGTTTGAGGCCAGGCTAGTTCACAAAGGAAGACTATATCACAGAAAGGAGAAGAAAAAGAAACCAGTCCATGAGCCCCTGTGATCCCCTTGCCCACCTCAATTCCATGTGGCCCCTTCTGACCAAGCCTTTCTCACATTCTCCCAGGAATGGGGACTCCACACTTAGATGAAGAGACTGAGGCTTTGACAGAGAATGGTGCACTCCAAGGGGGCTCTGGAGAAAGGTGAAGGAAGGTTTGCATCCCCGCTGTCTGACCTTTAGGCGCAGCCTGGCCCACACTGTGTCTGCCCTCTGACCCCATCCAGAGTTTCTCAGGAGATAAGACTTAAGCCCTGGGGACTAGCTCTCACAGTTGGGCCAGCAGGTCCCCAGCCTTCTCAACCTCAAAGGGCCTGGGCTTGACGGCTTAGCCAGTGGTGTCCTGGACTCACAGAGACTGCCCACTCAGTTCCAGCCAGGGCATCTCTCTTCTATCTACTCACAAAGTCTGCTGGGCAGAAAGGATGGGAGTGCCACATGCTCACATGTGCTGACTGGCCGTGCTGGGGGCCTGATGCATGGGCCTATGATTTCAGTTACTACGGAGACTGAGACAGGAGGATTCAAAGTTACAGAATGAGTTCAAGGCCAGACTGGGCAACTAGGTGAGCCACAATCTCAAAATGTAAGGTTAAAACAGATGGCTGAGGCCAGGTAGGATAGCGCACACCCGTAATCCTAGCACTTGGGAAGATGTGACAGGATGATCAGGGGTTCAAAGTCAGCCTCTGCTACATAGAAAGTCCAAGGCTAGCCTGAGCTACATAAGACTGTCTCAAATCAAAACAAAACCCTTAAAACAAACAAAAACCCACCAAGGGCTGGAAAGATAGCTTAGTTGTATAATGCCTGTGTATAGCATGCAAGGGGGTTTAATGGTGGGGTTATTTTTTTTTGGTATTTTTGAGATAGGGTCTCCTTATAGCCCCAGCTGGCCTGGAATTCACTATGTAGACCAGTCTGGCCTCGAACTCAGAGATCTGCCTGCCTTTGCCTCCTAAGCACTAAGATTAAAGGCTTGCACCGCTACTCCCGGCCTTTGTGGTGTTTTTTTGTTTTTTTAAATGGAGACAGGGTCTCATTATGTAGCCCTGGCTGATCTAGAATTCACCGTAGACCAGCTGGCCTCAAACTCACAGAGATCTCTCAGTCTCTACCACCTGAATGCTGAGATTAAAGATATGCAACGCCACACCTGACTAATGGTTTTGTGAGAGAAAGATCTGTCCCTGGAGGACCTAGCATGCCACAATCCTGAACTATGGAAGCCCAGTGGGTTGTGAGACTCCAGAAGTTACTTGAATAAGCTGAAGTAGGCTTTCTGGAAGAAGGCAGGATTTGAACCAAGGGCTGCCAGAGCCAGAGAGTCAAGTCTGAGTGTTCCTTCACTAACTCTTGGCCTTGGGAAAGTTACCCTGCCTCTGCTTACTCCAGCTTCCTCAGCTACCAAACGAGATAGTCAGAGTTAAATGGGAAAGTAGGCTTGCTTCCTCCTTCCCTTCCTAAAGAGAGGGCCTTCTCATGTAGCCCACACTGGCCTTGAACTTGTTATAATCCTTCTGTCTCAATACCCCAAGTGCTAGGATTACAAATCTACTACATCCTAGATTCAACCGGGTCCTGCAGAGCAACTGCTCAGTCAGTTAACCTGTATGATTTGGAAGCAAGGCTGTTTGACAGGGTGGTGCTGCACAGACCCTGGGGAACAGTTCCTGGTGGCTTACTACCTAAAGCTAGGTATCACACCACTCTGGAGGCAGCTGGAGGGCCTGGGCTGATTCGACACCATTCACCTTTTTCAGAAGGGAAGGCCCAGAGACCTCACAGTCGCCCATGGCTACAGAGCCTGGTGCTCCAGATGCGAGAGCCAGGAGTGGCTTGGAGCAAGACTCTAGGCCAGCACCACAGGGCTGCCCACCTGCGGGATGTCGAGTTCTGCAAAGTGCTCATAGCAGCCATCTGAGTTCTCTCCACTGGTCCAATCACCATACACGAGGTCATGCTGCTCCCAGAAGAGCGCTGAGGTGGCATTGAAGTCTGTGAAGTGCTCGTGCTCTGAGATGTACACGTGCAGGTTCTGTGGGAGTGGGAGGGGTGTCAGGGCTTTGTGGCCAAGCCTGGGGGCTGGGGCAGCCACAGTCAGAAATGTTCACCTGCACGGCACTATCTGTGCAAGGAACCTGGTCAAAGTGGACCCTCAACTTTTGCTTTTCTCATATGCTCATCCTGCTCTGAGCTATGACACTGAAGAGCCAAGAGACCCAGCTTAGCAATGACAAACTTGAGGACAGAAGAGAGCAGGGCCACCCTGGATGGCCTCCCAATTGGGGCTGTTGACCTGCATAAAACAATTGGAGGGTCTGTGCCTCAGAAGGGGAGTCAGGCTTAGGGTGTTCCTTCCTGCTCGGGATGGGCTATGTGGTAGTGGCCTCATGACAGTCTGAATGTACAACAGAGCTGCAGAGAACAAGGAGGGACAAGAGGCTGAGGGCTTGGATGACTGTGGTGTTAGTGCAGAAACCTGGTTGATCGCAGCTACCCCTGGCCCCACACCCCACCCTCCACAACCTGCCAAGGCCAAACATGTTTCTGAAATAAAACACTCAAGGATCCTGTTGCAATGAGCGTTCAACAACCCTGTTGCAACAGGCTTTTACTGTCTGCTCCTGGGAATCCTGTTTCCTCACAGTGTCTCCTGGGTGTCATGCATCACCTGCTCTGATGGGCCAGAGAACCTGAGTCCCAACCATCCACAGAACTGACAGAGGTCAGGAACTGCCCCATCCCAGATGCCCTCATCATATCACGTGTCACTCTCCCAGCCCCTCGGATTACAGTGCACCCAGCGTTACCATTAGAGTGTCTTTGGGGAACAGGTTGCGGCTGGCGACGCGTGGGGCTCCTCCGGGGCCTGACTGGTCCTGAGGGGCCGGCCCTCGGCGGAACCAGCTGCTGATGGCCCAGATGATGAAGATCCTGAGAAGGAAGCAGTGACTGGTGAGGCCCTACACTCTCTGACCCACATCCAGAGGACCAGCCTCCAGACCGGCCACCCACTCTAGGGCCTGGTGCAGCTGAATGGCAGGGTTGGTAAGGACAAGGGGCTCTCAAAGGATGTCTAGTGCAGTCACTCTACCCCCTGGGAGACCTAATGAGGATCTAAAGAGTCTAGAATCTTCACACTGTACAGGCACAAAACCTTAGAGCAAGACTTTCCAACTTCAACTGCAAACTAAAGAAGCGGGCAGTAATGGGTTAGTCTTCTTCCATGTGCATGCAGTACCACTGGAGGCCACAAGAGGATGTCAGATCCCCTGGAACTAGAGTTACAGAGCTGTTAGCCACCATGTGGGTGCTGGAACCCCAACCCAAGTTCCCTGAAAGAGCAGCTGGTACTCAACTGCTGAGCCATCTCTCCAACCCCAGATTAGTCTTTAAAGACTAGAAACAGTAAATCAGAGGGTTTGGGGGGGGAGGTTTACTGGAAATTGAACCAAAGCTTCCCACATGCTAGGCAAGTGTTCTACCACTGAACCATACCCCAAGCTCCTCACTAATGGATTCTGGACAAGTACTTTAATACTGAGCTATATCCCCAGCCATTTTTTTATTGCCCCTCTTTTTACCCAAGTTGGTCTTAGATCTCCTCTGAATACCTGTACAATAATGAGGACTAGAGTTCAGATCCCAGCACCCAGGTAATAATCTGGGTATCTGCAAACACTTGTGTCCTGGTTGGCCTTGAGCATAAGCTTGACACAGCCTAGAATTATCTGAGAGAAGCCTCAGTTAAGGAAATGCCTAGATCAGACTGGCCTGTGGCCATGTCTGTGGTGGACTGTCTTTATTAATTGATACAGGACCCAGTTCATTTGGGCAGTACCATACCTGGGCAGGTGGCCCTGAGCTGTATAAGAAAGCTACTTAAGCATGAGTCTATGAGGGAACCAGAGACGAGCTGGCAAGCAGCCCTCTTCCACGGCTCCTGCTCCAGGTCCCTGCCTTGCGTTCCTGGTCTGATGTTCTTCAAATGATGGATTGTGACCTGAAAGTAGAAACCTAATCAACCCTTTCTACATTAAGTGGCTTTTGTCAGGGTATTTTATCATAGTAACAGAAAAGTAACTAATGCAGCCTGTGACTCCAGCTCTGAGGGATCTGACACCCTCTTCTGGCCTCTGCATATGCACAAGCACAGACACCACATGTGTACATACACTCTTACAGACATATGAACACAATTTTTAGAAACCAAAGATTAAAAAAAAAAACATAAAAACACTAATGGGGCTGGAGAAACGGCTCGGTACTTAAGAGCACTGGCTGTTCTTACAGAGGACCCAGGTTTGGTTCCCAGCACCTACATGGCAGCTAACAACTGTCCTTAATTGCAGTTCCAGGAGATCTTGAGCCCTCTTCTGGCCTCCACTGGCACTGCATGACATAGGTGCATATACATACATACATGCAGGCAAAACACTTATACACATAAAGATAAAAAACAACAACAATGAATTGAAATTTACTAATAACAGTAAATTTCCTCTCCCCCCAAACTGTACAAACTACTAGCTCTTTTGTGTTTTGTATGTGATGTATGGTGTGTGTGTGTTTGTGTGCACATGCGCACACACAGGTGTCTTCCTCTATCGGTCTTAGCTTTATTCCCTTGGGACAGGTCTTCGTTGAACCAGGAATCCACCATTTTTCACCTAGGCTGCCTGGCCAGCAGCCCCAGCGTCCTCTTGTCTCTGCCTCCCACCAACCAGGACGGGGCTACAGGTTCACACAGCCGCACTACTCATGCTAGGGGTCTGGACTTAGGTTCTCAGGATTGCACAGCAGGTGTTCTTTTCTACTGAGTCATCTCCCTGGCCTGTGGTAGCTGAGGCTAGCCTGGAACTCAATCCTGCCTTAGCCTTCCCACTGCTGAGCTTACAAATGTGTACTACAACACCCACTCTGAGGCAATACTCTTCACTTTTCTGGACCTGTTTCCTTAGCAAATGAAATGGGGTTCAAAGAGCCTGTACTGACACAGCATGTTCATAAGCATTAAACGCTCCACACCAGGCCCGCCCCGTACATACTTTACAAGTGTCAGCTATTGCACTTGTTTCATCATAGGAAAAGGCCTGTAAAACTTTGGGGCTTCTCCGCAGATTTCAGTGACAGAGTGCTTGCCTGGCGTGTGCAAGGCCTTGGGTTTCATCCCCAACACTGCAAAAAACAAAAATGAAAACCACTGGAATGGAAAAGTACCGTGAGTGACTGCTCAATGTATAGGTGCCTCCCGGCTGGGCCCAATCAGGCAGGACCAGGCACAGGGACTTGCCTCTGCCTGTTGAAGCCATGGAGCCCTGGGGTCTGGGGTCTCAGGGGCCGTGGCCCAGCTGAGCCTTCTCAAGAAGTCCCTGATGCACTTGGCTGACAAAGGTCTGAACCTACTCTCTCTAGGGATCCCACAGCATCAAGGAGAGGCTCCCGTTTTGGTTAAATACTCCAAGGAGGCCTGTAGGAGCAAGGGATGTTCTGCTCAGAGAGGGGCATGGGGGGTTCCTAGCCCTCTAGCCTTCTGCTCATGTGAAACAAGGTGGCTAGACCAGCCCTTTCTAGACTCCAGGCCCATATGTGAGGATATCACTACATCATCTTGGGGACCCCCTCAGAGGGCTTGGTGGACAATGCCCTTCCTCTGTGCCCCTGGGCCTGCCAGGAAGACACCTTCCCAAGGCTTTTCAATTCATTTGAGTAAAGCTGGGCACAGTGGTTCATGCCTGTAATTCTAACATAATAGGCTGAGACAAGAGGATCACCTAAGTTCAAGGACAGATTGGGTTACAGAGTAAGATCCTGTCTCAAAAACCAAAACCAAACAAAAATGTAGTTTGGGGCTGGAGAGACGGCTCAGTGGTTAAGAGTACTGACTGCTCTTGCAGAGGACCCGGGATCAATTCCCAGCACCCACATGGCAGCTACGAACTATCTGTAACTCTTCTGACAGGGAATCCCCAACACCCTCTTCTGACCTCCATGGCATTGCACAACATGGGTGTACTCACAAACATGCAGGAAATATATTCATACACATAAAATAAAGATAATAAATAAAATCTATTAAAAAAAAGAAAAAAAAAAAAAAAAAAAGAACTGGGTGTGGTGGCACATGCCTTTAATCCCAGAACTAGGGAGGCAGAGGCAGGCAGATCTCTGTGAGTTTGAGGCCAGCCTGGTCTCAATAGTGAGTTCTGGGGCTACTCGGAGACCCTGTCTCAAAAAGGCCAAAAAAAAAATTCAACTCCAAAGGCTGATGCAATGGTTCAGTGGGTAGTCACTTAACGGTGCAAGCCTGCCAACCTGACAATCCACGGAAAGATGGAAGAGAACAGACTCCACAAAGATCTTCTCTGACCTCCACGCGTCCACTATGGCACCCCCCCATTACACGCACCACACACGCACACACAGACACACATCCTACACATACACACAGACACATGCACTAATAATAAATAAAATCCTCCAAAAGTGCTGGGGGCCTGGCTCAGTGAAAAAGTACAATAAGATCATTATCTGAGGTCTTTTGGGCCACCCCCAGCAACACACGCACACAAACTCACAGACACACACACAGACGCACAGACACAGAGGCACAAAGGCACTCGCGTCTTCAGATGAGAGGGTCTTCCAGCAGCCACCTACACCCACCCAAAACGATATCTGGTGTGCTAGTCCTTAGGAGGAAATGAGCCCACATGGAGGCTGTATTAAAGTCCTCTCAGAGGGAAGCTTTCCTTGGTACTGATGCGCAAAGATTCTCCTGATATGCTGTGAATGAAAAGCATTGAGCAGCAGCACAGCCAAGCATAGGCTTGGAGGAAATGAAGAGAAGGACCAGGGCGATCTGTACTGTTGCCTGGGGTATGAAAACAAAAGTGAGCCAGAAGGGATGGCCCAGTCTGCTCAGGATGTGGAGGTGAGACAGCCAGTCTAGGTTACTCCACATGATGCTGTCTCAATTTAAAAACAAACAAATGGGCTAGAGAGATGGCTCAATGGTTAGGGGCACTGGCTGCTCTTGCAGAGGACCCAGGTTTGGTTCCCAGCACCCACATGGCAGCTAACAACTATCCTTAACTCCAGAACTCCAGTTCCAGGGGATCTGACACACTCTTCTGGCCTCTGCAGGTGTTATATGACATGAATGCACATATATACACACAGGCAAAACAACGCACATAAAATAAAAATAAATTAAAAAAAATTAAAACACACACACACACACACACACACACACACACACACACACACGCCAGGTGTGGTGGCCCACAACGTTTATTCCAGCACTCTGGGAGGAAGAGGTAGATAGAGCTCTGTGAGTTCCAGGCTAGCCAGAACACAGCCCTGTCCCAAAAAAAGAGCAAGTGAGCAAGTGAGCAAGAGAAAATAAACAAAAATGTGTAAGGGGTCTGGGATATGGCTCAGTTGATAAGAGTGCTTGCTGAGCATGCACAAAGTCGTAGGTTTGATCCCCAGCACCACATAAACTGAGGATGACAAAAAAGGGGCTGAGTATGATCAGAATACATTATACACACACGAAAATGTCACAGTGAAACATTAGTATAAATAATATAGGCTGCTAACAAACTTTCAAAGGGGGATGGTAAGCTGGCTCATCAGGCAAAGGTACTTACTGCCAAGCCTCACAACCTGAGTTTAATCTCTAGGACCCACATGGTGGAAGGACAGAACTTCAAGCTGTACACACACACACACACACACACACACACACAGTGGCACACGTGCAAGCTTGTACATGTGCATACACACAGTAAGTAAACGAATACAAAAATTTAAAACAAAAAAGAAAATCTGAACCCATATGGCTATTGGGGGGAGGGGAGGATGACGATGAGGGACAGGGCTCTGTGGCCGAGAAGGCTGGGGCATGCATGGCAGGAATGACACCCAGAGTCTGCACAGTGAGGAGAGTGCTCTCCTTCCCAGCTTCTCAGCATCCTGTGCCACACCCTTGGAGGACCCAGGCACCAAGCTCAGTCCCACAGCGTCCCACAGCAGCATGTGACTGGTGACTGCCCTGGAGATCACAGCAAGTCTTCTATTTTTCTTCAGTGCTAGGGCTAGAACTAAGGACCTCAAGCATTCTAGATAAGTGCTCTACCACTGTGCCATCCCCCACTAGATTTTTACCCTCCTTTTTTTTTCTCCGTCTTTTTGAGACAGGGTCTCCCTGTAGCCACAGCTGGTCTGGATTCACTATGGAGATCAAGCTGGCCTCAAACTCACAGAGATCCGCCTGCCTCTGCCTCCCGAGTGCTGGGACTAAGCAAGTGTGTGCCACCACATCCAGCTCTTTCCTTTTTAAGAGCCTCGCCAGGTGTGGTGGCGCATGCCTTTAGTCCCAGCACCGGGGAGGCAGAGGCAGGTGGATCACTGTGAGTTCAAGGGCAGCCTGCACTACATAGTGAGTTTAGGTAAGTCTCACTATGTAGTCCTGTCTGGCCAGAACTCCAGGCTGGTCTTGAACTCACAGAGATCTACCTGCCTCTGCTTCCAGTGCTGAGATTGAAGGTGTGCATCACCACACCCAGCTGAAAATGTCATTTATGGAGAGACTTGAATGTCCCTGGCCTTTTAGCACATGCTTGCTGCTGAGCACTGTACTTGTCCCTGCTGAACTGTCTTCACTCT
Source organism: Nannospalax galili (assembly GCF_000622305.1). Classification (NCBI taxonomy): domain Eukaryota; kingdom Metazoa; phylum Chordata; class Mammalia; order Rodentia; family Spalacidae; genus Nannospalax; species Nannospalax galili. The sequence continues at coordinate 1,230,039 of NW_008354956.1, read as the reverse complement.
ACAATAAGCACAGATGACTTCTAAGCTCAGGGAGAAATCCAATACCATAGATTTCTAATTGCTCCTAAAAAAGTACTCTTCCCATCTCAGTAATTAGTGAGGAGCTCTATTTCCTGGGACAGTTTATTTTCAGCCAGATGTCCTGGTGCAGGCATGCAATCTCAGCAATTAGGAAGCCGAAGCAGGAGGATCAAAAATTCAAGGACTTGGACTAGTGAGATAGTTCAGTGGGTCAATGTACTTGCCACCAAGCCTGACAATCTAGAGTTGGATTCCAGGATCCACATGGTGTAAACAGTGACCTGATTTCCCAAGTTGTACTCTGACCTCCACACGCACCCCTTGGCATGTTCATTTTTATTCTCTCTCTCTCTCTCTCTCTCTGTCTCTCTCTCTCTCTCTCTCTCACACACACACACACTTGATCTCTCTCTAAATATAATAAAAGATCTTAAAAAAAAAAAAGTTCAAGGCCTGCCTGGGCTACACAGCAAATTCAAATCTAGCCTGAACAAATTAGTAAGACCCTGACTCAAGATAAATGGACTTAAGATGTGGCTTACTGGTAGAAAGAAATTCTGTCAGGCAAAACCTCTATCCCAGTATGAGCTGCCCTTCCTTCCTTCCTTCCTCTCTCCCTGGGGTTTTGTTCCCTGGAGCCCAAGTGCTCACCTGAACATCACGCCTTTGATAACCTGCCAGGCGTTGGGGGCTGGCTGGGGAGGGGGGTTCTGAGGCTGGGTCTCGGCCGGCGGGTCCCTCCCGATGCTGCCATTGCTGGTCACCTTCAAGGAGAACAGAGGGTGAGAAGGGGAATTAGGCCTGAGATGCCTGGGCTGCTGTGGGTACCGTGGCACCCAGGGGTGCAGACAGGCTAAACACAGCAGGGGCTTTGCCAATTCTCAGAGAACGTACACAACCAGGTGTGCCCAGGCTCAAGGCAGGGCTCCCTTCTGAGCTAATGACAGTGGGGACCCAGACCTGTCTCTAATCAGAAAGGGCTGGACTGGGAAGCAGGAGCCCAGAGACCTGTGGCCAGGCCTGTGGCTCAGGTGCCAACAGCTAAATTACAGAATGTTGGTAGACCAGGGAGGGGGCAGAGGTGCAGCCCAGCTGCGGACAGTCAGGCTGGGCACTGTCCATGGAGCACTGTCATGGAGTGCTGTCCAAGGAAGTCCTGTAACTGACACTAAAAGAGAGGGTTCCTGGGGTCAGACCATGGATAGCTGGGGTTATCCACAAGTCCTCAGTGTGCCCAGCTGTCCTTCAGGGACAGCAGGTGAGATAGACACAACAACATAGGTGTTGCCAAGCCTCATTACCCTGAGTCAGGTAGAAGTCACTTAGACACATCTGCAGTACACAGCCTGAAGCCAAAACTCTCAACAGCTGCATTCTACAACCTGGCAAACAAAAGCTCAGAGACACTAGGTTACTCAGAGCATAACAGAGAGATAGGATGTGTGGAAAGAAACTTCTCCCACCAGGCATGGCCCCTCAGGCCTGGAAGCCCAGCATATGAGAGGTAAAGGCAGGAGTTCAAAGCCGGCCTAGGTGGTCTCAAAACCAAACCAGAATGCTCTCTCAGAAGCAGAGGCCAGGGTGGGGTCTTCTTTCTCACTGCTTTTGAACCCTGCTGGTTCCATGTCCTGTCCTAGTCCCTCCTGCCAGCTGTCCCCTCATCTGTCAGCCTTAAAGAGGCAGGACTAGCGAGCACCACCATGGGCATCACTCAGAAGAGCCACACCACCTGATCCACACATGCACAGTGCTCAAAGACCACCCACATACACTGTCCCCAGGCCCAGATCCTGGCCCTCTTCCCCAGAACCCTGAGCCCATTCCTACAGCACAGCATTGTCCCTGCTCTCCTCATACCCAGTGCCTAGGGAACATGGTGGCCATGGGACTGGGTCAGGAGTCAGTTGTCACTTCTAGCCTCCTTTTTATTATTTTTATGTGTATGAGTACTGCCTGCACGTGTGTAAGTGCACCCATACTTTGCAATGCCTGAGATCAGAAGAAGGCATCAGATCCACTGGAACTGGATGTTTGTTAGCCACCACATGGGTGCTGGGAATCGAACCTGGGTCCTCTGTAAAAGCAATCGGTGCTCTTAACACTGAGCCATCTCCCCAATTCCCCAAGACCTCTTTATTATTTTTGTTATTTCCCAAAGTGCAGGACAACACTAAAGTTGGGGGATGAGGGTCAGGCAGCAACTGAGGTCAGGCAGATCCCAGCTGCAATCCTGGGCCCACAGTTCTTGGTTGTGACTCCCCTCAAACATGTCACTTCTGTCTTCCCTGAGGACCAGTTTTCCTTTTTAAATTTTATTTATTATTTTTATTTTATGTGTATGCATGTATCGCCTGCATGTAGGAAGTGCACCCGTGTTGTGCAATGCCTGTGGAAGACAGAAGAGGCTATGAGATCCCCTGGAACTGGAGTTACGGACAGTTGTTAGCTGCCATGTGGGTGCTGGGATTCGAGCCTGGGTCTTCTGCAAAAACAACCAGTGTTCTTAACCACTGAGCCATCCCTCCAGCCCTCAGGACCAGTTTTTGAGAATACTGGTACTGAGTGGACAAGAAGCATCCCTCCACTGGGTCCCAACACTGTTTCTGCTCACCTACTGCTCCCAGGCCCTAGGGGTGTGGGTGGAGAGATGCACGTAGGGAACCGCAAACAGGGTGCAAGCCAGCAACCCCAGCACCTGCGAGAGGCTGGCAAACCAAGTTTTTA
>NW_008354956.1:1213578-1227233 GCF_000622305.1 Nannospalax galili | reverse complement strand
ATTATATAGTTACATATATAGTTATATATATAATTTTTTAAAAATTCATTATTTTTATGTATATGAGTGTTATGCCTGCATGTAGGTATAAGTGCACCCGAGTTGTGCTATGCCCACGGAGGACAGAAGAGGCTGTTGGATCCCCTGGAACTGGAGTTACAGATAGTTGTTAGCTACCATGTGGGTGCTGGGGTTGGAACCTAGGGCTTCTGCAAGAACAGTGTTTTGTTTTGGTTTTTAATTTTATTTATTATTTTTATGTTTATGTGTGTATTGCCTGCATATAGGTAAGTGCACCTGTGTTGTGCAATGCCCACGGAGGACAGAAGAGGCCGTCAGATCCCCTCGAACTAGAGTTAGGGACAGTTGTTAGCTGCCACGTGGGTGCTGGGATTCAAACCCAGGTCTTCTGCAAGAACAACCAATGTTCTTAGCCGCTGAGCCATCTCTCTAGCCCAACAGTCAGTGTTCTTAACCGCTTTTGTTTTGAGGCAGGTCTCCTTGTAGCCCCAGCTGGCCTGAAATTTGCTATGTAGACCAGGCTAGTCTCAGCCTCACAGAGAACCACCTGCCTCTGTCTCCCAAGTGCTGGCACTAAAGCCAAACTCATCACATCTGACTACATATAACTTAAAAAGGTATAAGATAGGCGTACTCTATTTACTGCCCAGCATTCCTTATGGTATACTCAAGATTTTTCCTAAAATAAGAGAAAAAGATAAACAGGAAAAGTACTCTGGAGAAGTAGGCAGGAAGAGGAGGTGACAGGCACCTGGACACGAAGCAGGAGGCCACTACTACACACTAGGCTGTTAAGGAGTCTTCCTGAGAACTGCTTTTACTATGTGAGTAAGTCCCTCAGTCTGGGACAGAGGCAGTCTCTGGGGATCCCAGGGAAGAGTGTGCTAATGCTGGGCAAAGTATGAGGGGCAGCTGGCCTGTCAGGCTATAAGGTGATGAGGTCATTCTTCCCAACTGGCCTCACTCTAAAGGGAATGAGGGTACAGGGCTGGAGAGATGGCTAGTTGTTAAAGAGCATCGGCTGCTCTTGCAAAAGACCCAGGTTTGAATCCCAGCACCCACATGGCAGCTAACAACCATCCTTAACTCTAGTTCCAGGGGATCTGATACCCTCTTCTGTCCTCCCTGGGCACCGCACCACACGGGTACACTTACATTCAGGCATAACACTCATACACATAAAAAATAAATAAATCAAGCTGGGCATGGTGGTACACGCCTTTAATCCCAGCACTGGGGAGGCAGAGGCAGGTGGATCTCTGTGAGTTCAAGGCCAGCCTGGTCTACATAGTGAGTTCAGGTCAGCTGAGACTTCAGGGAGACCCTGTCTCAAAAAGACCAAAAAAATAAATAAATCAGAAAAAAAAAAAAAATTGAAAAGAAAAAAAAAAAGAGAGAATAAGGATAGAACTCAGCTTTCCATCAAGTCCAGACTAATTCAAGATCAGGAACAGAAATGGGGGCCAAGCCAGCATCTGACCCCACACCCAGCCCTCCCAGGTCTCTTCTCTTACTCATCGTGATGAAAACTCCAGCTGGAAGCTTCCCAGACACAGGCAGACCAAACCAATGAGGTGTCGCTTCACAGCCACAATCAGAAAAACTGACACACTCAGATTGCTGCTGACATGTGAGGGGCGGGGGCTGGGCTCAGCAGTCCTAGTATGCATGATCACCAAACTCTGGGTTCCATCCTCCGTACTGGGCTAAAAAAGTCCAGAGCAGCCATTTAATAGACAGGAAAACACATATCCATACAAAAACCCAAAACAGGAATGTTCACCATGGCATTATCTATATAACAGCCAAAAACTACAAACAGCATAGTCTCAATGAATGAATGGATAAACTGTGAATGAATCTGAGGCACAAAGTCCAGCTATAAAAAGTAACCACTGCAGGGGTTGGAAAGATGAGTCAGTGTCTAAGAACACTGGTTGTTCTTGCAGAAGACCCAGGTTTGAATCCCAGCACTCACATGATAGCTAACAACAGGCCATAGCTCCAGTTCCAGGGGAACTGGACACCCTCTTCTGACCTCCTTGGGCATTGCATGACACGGGTGCACTTACATACATGCAGGCAATACATTCATTCAAATAAAATAAATATAACAAAATATTTTTTAAAAATACATTACAGGGCTGGGTGTGGTGGTGCATGCCTTTAATCCCAGCACTCGGGAGGCAGAGGCAGGTGGATCTCTGTGAGTTCAAGGCCAGCCTGGTCTACATAGCAAGTTCCAGGACAGCTGGGGCTACAGGGAGACTGTGTCTCAAAAAGATCAAAAAAAAAAAAAAACACAAAAAAAACCCCTAACCACTACAGGACAGTTCGAACAGGTGAACTTCAGAACCTTATGCCTAATAAGAAGCCACACACAGCAGACTGTATGCTGTCGAGAAATAGTTACGGAGCCAATGAGATGGCTCAAGTAGATAAAGGTGCTTGCTGCCAAGTCCAACGACCTGAGTTTGATCACCAGAACACACTGAGTGGAAGGAGAGAACTGACTCCTGCAAATCCAAGCTGCCCTCTGACTTCCACTTGTACACCATGGTATGTGGCTCAATGCCTCCCAAAATAAAATAAATGTTGAGAGAGGGAGAGGGGGCGTGGGAGAGGGAGGGAGGGGAGAGAGAGAGGGAGAGAGAGAGAGAGAGAGAGGTAGGTTTAGAAGCTAATGTGTTGGCAGTCTTGTCAGCACTCAAGAGCCAGAAGCAGGCAGATCTCTGAGTTCAAGGCCAGCCTGGTCTATGTAGGAGTTCCAGGCTTGCCAGGGCTACACAGTGAGACCCTGTCTCAAAAACAAAAAGTATTTATTATTATTGGTGTTCCAGGGGGTAGGGGTGGGGTGTGACATACATGTGAAAGTCACAGGACTTTGCACAATCAGATCTCCCTTTGACCTTCATGTGGGCTCAAGGGATCAAATTCACTGAACCATCTCAGTAGTAACCCCCCGCCCGGTTTTGTTTTTTCAATATTTTATTATTTTCATTTCATGTGTATGATATGAGTGTATTCGCTGCACGTATGTGAGTGCACCTGTGTCATGCAATGCTGCGAAGATCAGAAGAGGGCTTTGGATTCCCCTGGAACTGGAGTTAAGGACGGTCCGTAGCTGCCATGTGGGTGCTGGGAATCAAACCCGGGTCCTCTGCAAGAGCAGTCAGTGCTCTTAACCGCTGAGCCATCTCTCCAGCCCCCCGCCCTCTGGTTTTTTCAAACTACATCTCAGATGTGGTGGCCCATGCCTGTCATTCCAGGTCTTTGGAGGCAGAGGTAGAACTGCCTTGAGTTCCAGACCAGTCTAGACCACATAGTGAGATACTGGCTCAAAAAACCCAAAATAAAAACAAATGAAAAAAACTGCCTTCCTGAACATTTAGTTTCTCTTGTCATGACTGTCCTAAGTGATACAGTGTAACAGCAATCTGCACAGCACTCCCCTGTATCAGATACAGTGAGTGAGGGGTGGAGATCAAGTGCACACGGTTTTACATGAACCATATGAGCATCCAAGACTCTGGTTCCGTTGAGAGGGAGTCCTGGAATCAAGCCCTGTGTGCACCCAGGGACAACCATAGGGAGACCAAGGTATGTTCTCAGTCACAACTCAGCAGTGTATTAAATGCCACTGTGCTCTCTGCTGACAACAGATGAATGTGATGGTATCTAAGTTAGACCTCAACAGGGAGGCAAGGCTCTTGTGGCTCCCTTTGTGCTCAGAGCCAAGGCCAAGTCTTAGAGCAGAAGCAGAGCCCACTAGGGATCCCCTTCTCAGTTCTCACACTCTTCCCTCCCTTACCCCTCTTACCACACTGATTATGTATCTTCTGCCTCAGGAACTTTGCACAGGCTAGTCCCTTTTCCCACAGGGCTTTTCCCTCACCTGCCTGTGAGACTGAATCTTCAGGCCTTTGGTCACATGTCACCACCTTAGGTGTCTTTCCATATTGTCCTATTTAAATTTTGATTTTTATTTTATGTGTATGAGTGTAATGCCTGCAGAGGACAGGAGAGGGTGTCAAATTCCCTGGAACTGGAGTTAAGGATGGTTGTTAGCTGCCACGTGGATGCTGGGATTCTAACCCAGGTCCCCTGCAAGAACAGTCTCTCTGCCCCTCACTACCCTGTTTAAAGGGCACCTCCTTGCCCACTCTCCAGCTCACTCCCTACCCCACCCAGCAGCATTTCTGTCCAAGTCACTCACTACCATTTCAGGTGCTGTGGGTTTTTATTTCGTCCCGTGTGTCCCTGCCCATGCTTCTCTGTTCCACACCCAACTAGCACATAAGGTCTGAGAGGGCAGGGCCTGTTTTTTTCCAAACTGTGTCCACAGCATGTCAGACTGACTTGATTCCACACAGGCTGAGGGGATGAATGGCAGAGCTGGCTTGAAGAGGGGCAGGCCTCTGTGGACAAGCTAGGCAAGGGTCCGACTACTCCAAGCTAAGTCCTGAACTAGGGGAGGGTGGCAGAGGAGACAGACACAGCAGGGACAAAAGCACAGCTCTTGCTTTTGGCTCTGCATGTCTGAGCTCAAGCACCATCTCCAAGAGCACCCATAGAGGAGTCTGGGAAGCAGCTGTGATTGCCAGGACAAAGTAGGGCCATGTCCTCATCCACTGCTTGGATCTACCACAGCCATTGGGGATTCCATCTCTCAGCTTCTGGTTCAAGACCCATTCATTGTTTGCAGGGGGTAGGGGGTGGGGCTCAGTACAGTGTTTGCCTAGAATCCTCCCATGAGCAGCTGAGGATGTGGCTTAAGGTAGAGGACTTACTAAGCATGCAGGAGACCCTGGGTTTCACTCCTAGTACCATTAAAAAAAAGCCCAATGGCAGTGTGGTGGTGCACACCTTTACTCCCAGCACTGGGGAGGCAGAGGCATGTGGAGCTAATGCATACTCCTTCTCTGGCCCCAGAAACCACCTACATCCCAAATAAGAGAACTTCTGTCAGCCTGAATTGCTGCGTAAAGTTGGAATGGGGAAGAATTACCCACCAAACCACATGATCTGTCTAGCAAGAGGAAAGACTAGCAAGATGCTTAGCTTGCTTCCAGCACTAATTTGGTACTTATTCCTTAGTTACATGAATAACAACTTTTAGTCAGCCATATTGCAGCCATGAACAAAATGATTAAGTTTTCATTATGAAATACAGATGGGAATTATATTTCATTGCTAATAATCATCCTTAAAAGATAATGGTACCAAAAGAAAAAGGAAAGGCCAGGTGTGATGGGCATGCCTTTAATCCCTACATGATCTCTGTGAGATCCAGACCAGCCTGGTCTACATAGTGAGTTCCAGGCCAGCTGGGGTTCCAGGAAGACCCTGTCTCAAAAAACAAATAAAAACAAAAAAACAAAAACAGAGTCTAGTCTAAAGGAAACAGTCCGGTCATGCCGGGCCTGGCTCTGCTTTAAAAAATGTGTACTTTATCCTGAAGGCCAAAGGATGAACTTTAAAAGCTTTCAAGCATGAGCCAGGTTGGTGGCACATCTGCCTGTCATTTCAGCACTTGGGAGGCTGAGGCAGGTGGATGGTGGGTTTCAGGCTAGCCAGGGTTACCTAGCGAGGGTCTGACTCAACAAGCAAATAAAAAAGATTTAAAGCAGAGAGGGGCACAAGAGAGACTCCAGGTCTATTTGGAAGGGCAGGGCAATGTAAGCTGTGGTCTCTTGGGCCACCAATACCCAATAATCAAGAGAAACCTGGAGGAAGTAAGACTGCCTTTCACAGAGACTGAGAAGCTCCTGCAGCCTGAGCCCATGCATTCATTCCGACAGGAACTAAACTAATATTTGCTGAGCTGCTCCCAGGCCTGGTTGGAAATGCTGGGAAGACTCAGCCCAGATACACTGACTGAGCTCTGTCACACAATTCCCAGCCTGGTGTCATCCCAGATGACAGTCTTTTGACCCCCTTCTTGGAGTTCCTGCAGTCCCTCAACCAGACTTCTGTCACTATCTAAGTTACTCAAATCATAATTGTGTTACACAGCAGTCTCTTCCTACTCCCCTGGACTGCAGGGGCCAAAGGCTGGAGCCATCTTTATAGCCCAGCTCAAGGCTGGTCCTCCCATCCAACTCCTCCAACAGCCACTGGGGAAATTAAGACCCAAAGAAAGATACTTGTCCAAGGTCATACCAAGTCGGGTAGGTCTACGCTCCCCTCACAGCCCGTCTTCCTCACCCTTGAGCTGCCTCCCACATGTCAGTGACATCTCAGTGGGTGGGTCGACAGCACCTTGCTGTCACTCCATCAGTTCCCCACAACCTGCACGGTGCCTGCGTGAACTGGTAAGACATCTGCATCTGGACTAATTACCCCATACGATCATCAGAGTTTAGGCTAAAAGTAACCCATCCCAGTCAGGTCCACCCACAGAGAGCTTCTTCAACGGAGTGGATCTGGATGCCAAGTTAACCGGGGTGACCTTCTGCGAGCGCCTCCGTCTCGCTGTTCCTCAGATCCTTGTCTGTAAAATGGGTCTGTTGGCCTCCGCAGTCGGTGCCCTTTACCCATCAGAATTTCCCTACTTTCCCAGAGCTAAAAAACTCCCAATTAACCACTACCCCCTATCTCCGGCCGTACGAGCCACAGCCCGAACAGTAGCAGGAATGGTCTAGGAGCTTGGAATGGCACAGTCGAGCCCCTAGGATGCCTGGGTACAAGTCTGCGCCCTTCCGCGCCACTGTCTCCCCAGCTCGAGCAAGCAAAGTCAGGTGGCCGCCCGGCGCGAGCCGTGCAGGCGACTCGGCGCGCAACAGGCCTGGGTTCCCGCCACTGTCCGGCCTCCAAGGCGGCTCGGGCCCCGCCTGGGCCCAATAGTCAAGGTCCCTGTGGGGCATGGAGCCCCCGCTGCACCAGATTCCGCGGAAAAGGGCAGAACACGCCCCGAAGAAGGGCCAGCGACTGGGGAAAAGCCCCCTCAGATCCCTCTAGGCCTCCGTACCTGACCGGAGCTGCCTCCCCCGGCCGCCACTACGGCGCTGCCGGCCCCGTCCGCTTCCTGCGCCGCCGCCATCTTCCCGCTCCGGGTCCCCGCCCCCGCCGCCAGCCCCGCCCCGTCCCCGACGGCACTAGCACGATCACGCGAGACTTCACGCCTGACCCGCCCCACCCGGCCACCGTACAGACCGCAGGGCCGCAAAGCCACGCCCTTTCACAAGGACCACTTCCGGCTGGGAGAGACTCAACCGGGCCACCGTACTCCACTTCTCCCCGCCCACCCGCTGCGGGCTGTTTTTATTTTCATCAGCCGGAAGTGAGTGCTCTGAAGGGCTCGAAGTTTCTGGTCCAAAATACACATTTTTCGAGAAATCTATTATCTTCTCTCCATCAAATGAACCCGTGTCCTCGAGTTGTCTGGTTTTTCTAAACAGTCCTGTGCACTTCGTTCCGTCATTCTCCGAGTTTTTGCCAGTCGATGTCTTTTGAGCCTCTCAGGACACCGTAGTACCTGGAGCCCTGCCCCTTTCTTAAGCTAATATATCCCCTCCCACCTACCCAGAGTTAGGGGCGGCCCATAGCCTTTGGGCTTTTCGTCTCTAGCTGTTCTTCCTTAGGCTGAGCGCTCGTTCATCAAGGCCTTTGAGGTTATAGGCTTCCGGGAGCACTCATTAGGGTTCTAACGGACACTACACCCCTATATGCAACCTTTACCACCATCCCGGGCTTTTGTGCATGCTAGGATGCATGCGCGTTACCATAGTGGGTTTGCTTTCTAGCAAACTTTATAGCCCGGTTTTTTATTTTTGTTATTTTTTGGGGGAAGAGGTTGAGACAGGATCTTTTTGTAGCTCTTTTTGGTCTTTTTTAAAAAATATTTTTTGTTTATTTTATGTATGCGTGTATTGCCTGCATGTATGTGAGTGCACCCGTGTCGTATAATGCCGCGGAGGTCAGAGGAGGGCTCCGGATTTCCCTGGAACTGGCGTTAAGGAAGGTGTGTAGGCCATGTGGGTACTGGGAATCGAACCCGGGTCACCTGCAAAAGCAGTCAGTGCTCTAAACCGCTGAGCCATCGCTCCAGCCCCCTCCTTTGGTCTTTTTGAAATATGGTCTCTCTCTAGCCACAGCTGGCCTGGCCTGGAGACCAGGCTGGCCTCAAACTCACAGAGATCTGCCTGCCTCTGCCTCCCGAGTGCTGGGATTAAAGGCGTGTACCACCATGCCGGGCTTCAGGGTCTGGCCCAGGCTAGCTGAGAACTGGTTATCCTCCTGCCTCAGCCCGCAGTGTCCGGGTTACAGTTACCACACTGGATTGGACTTTTAATTAGCTATTTAATTAGTCACACTGTGACTTTTAATTAGCAATTTATCTTCCTGTAACTTCGATGTGCTAAGGGAGAACTCAGTGTAATCAAGATCTGAAAAGTACCAAAAGCTCTCAAGAGATTGTTAAATCACAATCAAAGGGCTAGGTGGAAGTCATGGCAGGGGCAGAAACTGCTCCCATGTAGTGGTAGCTTCATGTGTAAAAAGAATTTCAGGAAGAGCCAGTATGAAGCAGAGTTGAAGTTTATTAAGATTTTGGGGGGATTGTTGGTTTTCCTTTGAGGCAGTGTCTCACTATTGTAGCCCTAGCTGGCCTGGAATCCACTACATAAATCAGGCTGGCTTCCATCTCACAGAGATCTGCCTGCCTCTGCCTCCTGAGTCTGGGATTAAAGACGTGCCACTATGCCTGGCTAGAAGATATTTAAAACTTTCCCATTTATTTTGAGCCGGTCTTACTATGTAATCCTGGCTGGCCTCCAAATAACAGTGATCCACCTGCCATCACCTCCTAAATGTTGGGATTAAAGGCATAAACCACCAGAACTGGTTTCATTTATTTATTTATTTATTTATTTATATTTATTATGCTGCCCAAACTGGCTTAGAGCTGGCTATGTAGCTTAGAATGACCTTGAACTTCTGATCTCCTGTGTCTGTCTCCCAAGTGTTGGGAATCCAAGAATGCTCTAGCACACCTAGTTTTATGTATGTCCTGGGGAATCGAATCCAGGGCCTTGTACATGCTAAGCAGGGATTCCATCGACTGAACTATATCCCCACTCCCATCCCCCAAAAGATTTTAACATGCATCTTAGGAGGAATCCTGAGCGAAAGGATGAAACGTTTTTGTGGGTAAAGGCTTCTCAGTGGAGAACTAGGCCTTATTTCAACAATGGTTATATTCACAGAGTGTAATTTACTAGGTTTGAAGAGTATATATAGACTTTGCTTTTTTAGACAAGGTTGTAAAATGTGAATTTATGAAGGCTGTTTAAATTGGAAAAGAAGTGTTAAAACTCAAGGAGCCAGGCATGGTGGTGCACGCCTTTAATACCAGCACTTGGGAGGCAGAGGCAGGCAGATCTTTGTGAGTTCGAGTCCAGCCTGGTCTACATAGTGAGTTCCAGGACATAGCTGGGGCTACAGGGAAACCCTGTCTCAAAAAGACAAAAACAAACAAACAAAAACTCTCAAGGGGTTGGAGAGATGACTCAGTAGTTAAGAGCACTGGCTGCTCTTGCAGAAGACCCAGGTTTGAATCTCAGCACCCACATGGTGGCTAATAGACATCTGTAACTTCAGTTCCAGGGGATCTGATGCCCTCTTCTGACCTCCAAGGGCATTACATGACACAGGTGCGCTTATATACAAGAAGTCAATACACACATATACATAAAATAAAGATAATAAAATATTTTGTAAAACTCAAGGTAATACATTAATTTGGCCATAATTGAGCACAACACTTGACATTTTGGGGTTTGTGGGGTTTTTTTTGAAACAGGGTCAACACTTTTCTGTTTTGGTTTTGGTTGTCTTTTGAGACAGGGTCTCTCTGTAGCCCCGGCTGGCTAGGAACTTACTAGGTAAACCAATATGGCCTCGATTTCACAGAGATCCGCCTGCCTCTGCCTTCTGAGTGCTGGGATTAAGGCATGTGCCACAACACCTGATATGTTTGTGATATCTATAGGAAAACACATTCATTGTCTCTGTAGACAGGCAAACTAGATCCCCTGGTGAAAGCCCTCTTTTCCTTTCCCTGTTCTCCATCCCATTTCCTTTCTCTTTTTTTTTTTAATTTATTTATTATTTTTATTTTAAGTGTATGTGTGTATTGCCTGCATGTAGGTAAGTGCACCCGTGTCGCACAAGGCCCGCAGAGGTCAGAAGAGGCTGTCAGATCCCCTGGGACTGGAGTTACAGACAGTTGTTAGCTGCCATGTGGGTGCTGGGATTTGAACCTGGGCCTTCCACAAGAACAACCAGTGTTCTTAACCCCTGAGCCATTTCTCCAGCCCCTTCCTTTCTCTTTTTATCCTGCTTCAGTCTCACGTGGGTTCCTGTTGGGTCATGGCTAGGGATGTAGAACACACAGGAAGCCCTCCTGTGTTCAGTCCCCAGTAGCACATAAATCTGGTCATGGTGAGCAATGCCTGTGATCCCAGCTCTTGGGAAAGATTAGGAGTTCAAGGTCATCCTCAAGACATAGTAGGTTCTAGGCCAACCTAGGCTATATGAGAAAACGAGAAAAGTCTGGGTCATGCTTGTGACTGGTTAAATGACCCCTGACTCCAGGCATGGTGGCACACACCTTTGATCAGCTATCAGGAGGCAGAGGCAGGTGAATCTCTGTGAGTTCAAGGTCAGCCCGGTCTACATAGTGAGTTCCAGGCCAGCTGGGGCTACAGGCAGACCCTGTCTCAAAAGGACCAAAAGTAAATAAGATAAAATAAAATCAACGACCCCTGACAAGTAACATATCTCTTTTGACTTTCAACTGCCCCCTCCAAGCAAAGAATTATACTACCCCATCCTTTCGCCTCCAAAGTGCCCCACACAGTTACTGCAAAGATGGAGTAAGATGGAAAATATAAAGAAAGCAGCAATGAGAGCCTCATGCCTCAGTGCTCTGTGTGTTGTTATGAACTCTGTTCCCTAAAAGGAAGACCGGGCTTTGCTGTGGGGCAGTCTCAATGTTTATCATTTGGAGGCCCAGCAAGATGGCTCAGCAGGTAAGAGCACTTGCTTCTAAGCCTGATGACCTGAGTTTGAGCCCATGTGGAGGGAGGGGGAGAACCAATTCCCCCAAGTTGTCCTCTGACCTCCAACATCTGTGTATGCAACATGTGTATCCCCATATACTCAACACACACACACAAACACAATACCATTTTCCTCGCTGCTTGCTCTCCTGTTTAAGTCACAGCTCTGTAGTGTTCTGTGTTCCTCCAGGAAGTCCTCCTGGGCCCCAGCCTCTCTAGTCCCCACAATTCTGACCCTACCCCACCCCTGCCCACTGAGTGCCATCACCCCCCCATAGTACTATGCAGATCCAGTATCACTGTGGTGACTGGTGTGTCCCTAGCATTAAACTGGGGATCATTGCTGAATAAAACTCCCAAGATCTCTCAGTAGAGGTGACTTAACCCCAGGATCAAACCAATGGCAAGAGAAAAATCCTTGAGCTAGGCATGGTGGCACACACCTTTAATCCCAGCACTTGGGAGGCCGAGGCAGGCGGATTTTTGTGAGTTTGAGGCCAGCCTGGTCTACATAGTGAGTTCCAGGCCAGCTGGGGTTACAGGGAGACCCTGTCTCAAAAAGACAGAAAATAAAAAAGTACAGATTGAAAGCTAGGGAAGTAGGTTAGCAGATAGAGTACCTAGTATGCACAAAAGCATGGGTTTGATTCCCAGAACTGCATGAAACCAGGCTTTAAGACTTTTTTTGTAATATTTTATGTGTATGAGTGTTTTTTTGTTTGGTTTTTTTTTTTTTTTTTTTTTTGGTCTTTTTGAGTCAGGGTCTCCCTATGGCCCCAGCTGTCCTGGAACTCACTATGTAGACCAGGCTTGGCCTTGAACTCACAGAGATCCACCTGCCTCTGCCTCCCAAGTGCTGGGATTAAAGGCGTGAGCCACCACGCCTGGCCGTGTATGAGTGTTTTGACTGTAGCAGTGTAAGTGCACCTGTGTCATGCAATGCCCACAGAGGCCAGAGGAGGGTGTAGAATCCCCTGGAACTGGAGTTGCAGACAGTTGTTAACTGCCATGTGGGTGCTGGGAACTGAACTCAGGTCCTCTGCAAATGTAAGAGCAGCCAGTGCACCTGCTGAGCACCCCCACATCCCTCCACCCCCTCTTCCCCCGACCTTTTTTGGAGACAGTATGTCATTATGTAACCTAGGCTGACTTGAAATTGTTGCAAACTGAGATTACAAGTCTGTGCCACCACCCAGAGCTAATTCTTAATATTAACTGATTATGGGACAGACCCACTTTTCCCACCACTAGGGGGTGCCCAACACCAACTGGGGGCTGTGGTTTCAGGTTCTAGGGAGGAGACTGGAGCACCTTATCTTTTAGCTCTTCTAGAGATTGGACTGGTAAATCTGAGATGAGAAAGATAGAGGACAGAGGACAGATCGCTGAGTTCTTAGGGAGGCAGAATTGGGGCACCTGTTCTCTGGGGTCCTAAATGGAGGTAGTCGGGGGGTCTGAGAAAGAAAGGAAGAATCTGGGGGTGGCACCGAGGTTGGCTGGAAGCAGAACTGGCCTGGACAGTGGTTTCCTTTGGCTTGAGTCTGTGGGAAACAAGTGGACAGAGCAGGGATTGTTCCCCCTGGGTCTCCCCCTCCCAGTCACCCCCAGAGCTTGGCAGCCTCAGTTCTTCCCAGGCCCTAGGGACTTGAGGGCATTGGCACAGTCACTCCTCCCTAGCCCCTACTTTCTACTGGACACACAGATGCCCAGCCTCAGGACCTGGGAAAACTGCCTCAAGAGAACTGAAAGACTGGTTCCTGGTTATTGCCCGCAGATTAGAAATCCAGGCCAAGGATCCGCTACATGGCCAACAGCACCACCTGTGGGATGTGAGAGTGAAGGGCGCAGACCTGTCATCATACCCCACAGGAGGCTGAGGCAAGAGAATCTGGAGTTTGAGGCCAGCTGGGGTGTTCAAAAAGACCCTGCCTTGAATAAACAAACAGAAAAAACAGGGCCAGGCTTGGTGGTGTATGTCTTTAATCCAAGCACACGGGAGGCAGAGACGGGGGGATCTCTGTGAGATTTAGACCAACCTGGTCTTCATAGCAAGTTCCAGGTCAGCTGGGGCTTCAGGGAGACTCTATCTCAAAACAAAGCAAACAAAAAGACCAGGCTAGCCTCGATCTCATGGAGATCTGTCTGCCTCTGCCTCCTGAGTACTGGGATTAAAGGCCTGTACCACCACACACAGCTTTCTGTTGTTGTTTTGTTCTGTTGGTGATGGTGATTGTCTGCGTGTGATGGGGGCAGGAGTGGCGCTCATGGGCCACAGCACAGGGGCAGAGGCCAGAGGACAACTTTGTGGGTCGGTTCTCTCCTTCTACTTCTATGTAGGTTGTGTTGTAGGGATACATCTCAGGTCACCAGACTTTCCGAGCAAAAACTTCTACCCACTGAGGCATCTCGTTGGCCATTTTTCTTTTTTTTTTCTTTTTTCTTTTTTTGGGTTTCATCATCTGACAGTTTATCTGCATCAATTGTTATTACAAAAATCAGAAGTCATTGCAGTAGCTAGCTTCACAGTGTAACTACTAGTTATCTAAACAAAAGCTCATATCTATAAAACCA
>NW_008354956.1:1193318-1213498 GCF_000622305.1 Nannospalax galili | reverse complement strand
TAAAGCAGAAAAACCTCAAAAAACAGTAACAACAACAACAAAAAAAATAGGTCAATGTTGTCAGTTAAATACTTTGACCTGACAGTTCCTACAAACAGCAACTTCTGAATATAAAGGAAACCATTACCTGTGGTAAAAATTCTAGAGACGAAGTAGAAATGTGGAGTGAAAACACAACAAATCTGAGTTCATTATAGGCAGAACCTGTTTCTAATGAAACTCAGGGCAGTGGCCTACAAATCTAACGGGGGCTGTTTGTACCCTAAACCACTGGGAACATTTACACACATCTACACAGTCTCGCCAAACGGCAAGTTTCATTGAAGACACTAAAACGTTGTTTGCTTTCTACAGATCGCTGCAAGAAATTGTCATAAGGCTGCACCTTGCATAGGAAGTAGCTGTGTTGTCATGAAAACCTCTCAGCAGTGGAGAAAAAGTGAGCTTCTGAATGATGCCCACCTGTCACCAGGCACCTCATTTACCAGCCCAATTCATCCAGATCAAAAAGATTCACAGAAAGAAAGATGGCAATAACCGGTTACCAAAAAAATGACGCAGGTGTCAGAAAAGTGCGTCTTGTAGAAGGACTGCCATCCCTGGAGAAACCTTTTTGCATACACCCGCAAGCACTCACTGGAACTCTGCAAATGGATCTAAGTACTTTTTTGGAAAGCTGAAGTATAAGCAGCACAGGTTGTACAACTTTTCCAAGCCAGTGCTGCAGTAGAGCTCAGACCCAGGCCCTTTGGCTCAGTAGCCCTGGTGCAGTTGCATGGTGCCCAAGACGGTGCTATCCTATGGTAGCGCTGCTCTACCCACACACAGCTGGAGTACTCGAGAACACTGCTCAGCTCAGAGATGCTCTCAGCAGAGTCCCCAAAGCCATTGTAGTATCCGTAGTGCAAGTTCTCCCCCATGTTCTCCACCCAGGATGGCCTGCTGGCCACACAGCTGCTGGGGCTCCCATTCAAATGTAGAGACCCACACATCTCCCGGTTAATGCCCATAATCTTTTCTGGCTCCTCAGTCCCATTAACACAGACAGAACCCTGGCCACTCGGAAATGGCCTTCCTGGAATGAATCCATTGCTAATTCCACTAGATCCTGTTAAACACGGGTCAGTCCTGCTCTCCGTCCCACTGAGTGGGGCCACACAAGGGAAGTCCACATGTCCATTGATGACACTTCAATTTGTCAATGAATTCGACACGGAGCTACTGTTTTTCATATCTGATACAGCAGCAAACTCTCTGTCAATGTGCATTTTGTCTGCGTTGCCTTCCGTATCACCATTCTCGAATGGCATGGTGCAATGCAGGGTTGAACTCCGGTTCTAGCTTTCTTTATTTCCAAGGATTCCGAGTCTTCAAAGCATCTCTTTCGATTTGTTCCCAGGCTCACGTGATTGGGAAGTATGTTCTCATGACTTCCATTCAAGGTGCCATTATGACAGAAACAGCTCAGGTGATGGCTCTGGAGGCTCAAGAGAAACCGGGTGCACTCTCGAAAACCCTGGGTTTGTGCAATGTCTGCTGCTGACAGGCCACTGGCGTTTCTCAAGCTCAACAGTATGTCTTGTATGCTGAAAGGAAGCGATACTGAACATTCAATGCCCTAAGGGTTCGGAGAAGCATCTGTGGCACTTTCAGCAGTTTCTATAGGAATGCTCCCCCTTTCTAGGATTACTTGAAAAACATCAAGTCAATTCGAATTACGTAGTCGATGTGAGCCCCATTGGCCACCAGAGCACTGATGCACTTAAGGCTCCCTGAGCGGACCGCCTTGTGAATAGGAGTTTCCCCCTCACAGTTCGGTTTTTTAATGTTGGCCCCAGCTTGAATCAGCCAGACTAGGCACTGGGGATGTCCTCCAAAAGCAGCAATGTGGGCCTGGGTCTGGGCATTGCTGGTGGCAGAGACATTCAGTGTGGCTCCCGCTTTCACCAGCTGGATTAAGCACTCCAACTTGGTGACGTTCGGGGCCCAGTGCACTGGCATCCAGTCGTAGAAAGAGTCCTCGGTGGTCAGGTGGGCGAGCGGCGTTTGCGGCAGCAGCAAGCAGAGAGCGGCCAGGTCCCCGTCGAGTGTTTTGCTTGCATGTATGCAAGTGCACCCGTGCATGCAGTTCCCACGGAGATACTGTTCTTACCGCTCTGTGGGTGCTGGGAACCAAACCCAGGTCCTCTGCAAGAGCAGCTAGTGCTCTTAACCTTTGAGTCATCTCTCCAGCCCCTTAATTTTCATTTATTTTTATTTTTCATGTGTGTGTTTTGCCTCCTTGTGTTTAAGTGCACCACGTGCATGCAATACAGATGGAGGCCAGAAGAGGGTGTTGGATCCCCCTGGAACTGGAGTTAACAGCCAGTTGTTAGCTGCCATGTGGGTTCTGGGAACCTAACTCAGGTCCTCTGCAAGAGCAGACAGTACTCTTACCTGCTAAGCCATCTCTCCAGCCCCAGAAAATAAATCTTTGAAAAATTGCTACAATCCTCCTGCCTCAGGCTCCCAAGTGCTAGGACTGAAGGAGAGAGCCACAAGGCCTGGCTGTTATAAACATCTCTTTGTTCCCATGCATCAGTTTCAGTAAAAACTACAGATATGTAGATTCTCACTGAATTTTCAGAGTCCAAAGTACCAACCATTATACCATAGAAGAACCACATTCATTAAATGTTGACTGGAGGACTGGAGAGATGGCTCAGTGCTTAAGAGCACTGGCTGCTCTTGCAGAGGACCTGGGTTCAGTTTCCAGCACCGCACCTGGGCACTAACAACCATCTGTGGCTCCAGTTCTAGGGGATCTGATGCCCTCTCCTGGCCTCCAAAGGCACTGCATGCATGTAGGTACACTTCATGCAGGCAAAACACTCATACACATAAAATAAAAATAAAATTTTCACATTCAGGCTTGGTGGTGCACGCCTTTAATCCCAGAACACAGAGGCAGAGGCAGGTGGATCTCTATGAGTTCAAAGGTAGCCTGGTCTACATAATGAGTTCCAGGCCAGCTGGGGCTACAGTGAGATTCTGTCTCAAAAAGACCAAAAAGTAAAAAAGATAAATAATAAATTTAAAAATACTTTAAATGATGACTGGATTCCACAGATCTTCCATCTATGCTCTGGGGGGAGGGTGTCTCAGAAAAGAAACCATGCCAAAGACAATGAACTTGGTTTATTTATTTATTCCTTCACTGAAAGAATTTAGGCTAGGGTGAGGAGCAGGAAGACAGGGCTGCTGGTACAGGAACACAATACCATCGGAGTCAAGGAAGGTGAGCAAGGGGGATTAGTGCCTGGGTTCTCCCTCCACCACTGGGTCTGTTCCGGCTCTAGTCACCCTTAAGGAGACTAAGTATCTGGTCCGTAAAAATGCCTGCGTAAGTGCTCATGGCAGCCGAGCTTTTGCTGTACATGTCCCTGGAGAGAGAGCACAGAGGGCTGACAGGAGGAGACTAGAGCCTGGAGCCCTGGGTCTGAGAGAGGAAGGCTGGGGCCTAGACCCTTATGTCTGAGGGAGGAGGCTGGGGCCTGCACCCCTGGGTCTGAGGGAGGAGGCTGGGGCCTGCACCCTTGGGTCTGAGGGAGGAGGTTGGGACCTGTCTCCACTGGTCTGGACATACCTGAGTTTCTCATCCATATCACGCAGGTATGTTTTCTTGTACAGGTCCTGGGCGACTGCTTTGGCTGAGACCCAGTAACTAGAGAAGGACTCCAGTAGTGCTGGACTGCCTGCTTCATCTTGCTGGGCCCCCTGGACTTCTGTGGCAAACATGGGATGATAGGTTAGGGGAGCTGAGGGGGATTTGAAGGAAGGAGAGGAGTGGCAGAGGAGGGTGGGAAGATGCTTGAAGCTCATCCCCCCACCTCCCCATCCTCCCATCTCCGTCTCCTCACATGCCTCCCTCTGCACAGCCATACTTACCATAGCCCAACACCAGAAGGACAAGGAACAAAGCCAGGAGGAAACGGGGGCCCATGTTGTAGGTGACCTGGAATACAGAGGACAGTATCATGGGTGTTGGACGGCAGGGTCACAGGGCAGTCTGTTCCTGGGGTCCTACTCTACTCACAGAGGGGCTGGGACCCTACTCTGTCCCCAGCTCCTGTCCAACAGGGGTTCTCAGTATGTTAACTCAGGTGAGGCATCTCCTCGATTCTACTCTGGATATGGGTGTTTGTTTGTTTTTAGAGACGGTCTCACTCTGTAGCTCCAGCTGTCCTGGAACTAGACCAGTAGACCAGGCTGGCCTTGAACTCAACAGAGATCCACCTGCCTCTGCCTCCCAAGTGCTGGGATTGAAAGAGTGCGCCCCAGCCCTTTATTTTTTAAATTATTTTATTTATTTATTTATTTATTTATTTATTTATTTATTTATTTATTTAGGCAGGGTTTCATGTAGCCCAGACTGTCCTCAAACTGACTGTATCGCCTAGGATGACCCTGGATTTCTGATCCTCCTGCTTCTACCTCCCAAGTGCTGGGTGGTGTGCATCACCACTGGTTTATTCTGTTCTGGGGATTAGACCCAGGACTTTGTGCATGACAGGCAAGCACTCTACCAATTGAGCCATATCCCCAGGCTCACTTAACATTGTATTTTTTTATTTTTTATTTTTCGGTCTTTTTGAGACAGGGTCTCCCTGTAGCCCCAGCAGGCCTGGAACTCATTATGTAGATCAGGCTGGCCTTGAACGCACAGAGATCTGCCTATCTCTGCCTCCTGAGTGCTGGGATTAAAGGCATGCACCACCACGCTCGGCCCTTAACATTGTATTTTATTTGTCTTTTTTTGAGATGGTTTCCCTGTAGCCCCAGCTGACCTGGAACTCACTATGTAGACCAGGCTGTCCTCGAACTCACAGAGATCCGCCTGCCTCTGTCTCCCAAGTGTTGGAAATAAAGATGTGTGCCACCATGCCTAGCAACGTTTTATTTTTTAATTAATTAACTAATTAATTTTGTTTCTTATGTGTATGAGTGTTTTGCCTGCATGTATGTAAGTGTACCACATGTGCACAATGCCTAGGGAGGCCAGAAGAAGGTGTCAGATCCCCTAGAACTAGAGTTACAAACAGTTGTTAACCACCATGTGGGTGCTGGGAATCAAACCCGGGTCTCCGCAAGAGCAGCCAGTGCTCTTAACCACTGAGCCATCTCTCTAGCTCCCACCCTTAACATCTTAATTTCCACATCTTCTCATTCATTTCTTCACTCTAGAAAGCTATCTTAAAGTCTGAACAGTCCCAGCCTGGCAGGAAACAGAAGAAAAAGCCCCCACCCATGTCAGCTTTATGGTTCAATGGGTAAAGGGTGCTTGCCACCAAGCCTGACCACCTGAGTTTGATCCCTTAGTCCCACATGGCGAAAGGAGAGAAAGGAACTCCCCAAGTTGACCCCTGACTTCTACATATGTGCCATGGTCCCCATGTGCTTTCACACACATAATAAAAATAAATAAATAAATGTAATAAAAGGTGGGGTTTTTTTTTTGGGTTTTTTTTTTTTTTTTTTTTTTTTGGTCTTTTTGAAACAGGGCTCCCTGTCTCAAAAAACCAAAAGAAAAAAAAAAAAAAAGAAAAAAGAAAAATCTCCATATCTGTTTAAACCATGAGAACTGTACAGACACTTGCCTCTCAGACATCACTCACATTTATGACACTTAAGTGTCCCCTGAACCTGTGTTTAGCCCAGCATTGCTCATCTGTCCTCTCCTGTTTCCTGTGGCTTGTGTGGCCAGGGCACAAAATTATCACCCACATTTTGAGGGATGAGAAATTGAGGCAGCAAGAGGTTGAGACTGAACCTGGGAGACAGGCCAGGCTGAAGAAATATACTACAATTCTAAACTGTGATTTTGGCTAGGCTTGCAGGAGCAAGCCTGTAATTCCAACACTGGAGAGGCTGAGGCAGGAGGATCATAAATTCAAGACTAGCCTGGGACTATGTAGTGAGACCCCAGCAAAGGCATCTCTGAGATTAAGGGTGGCCAGGTCTATATAGCACACTCCAGGTTTGCCAGAGCTATATAGTTAGACCTAGTCTCAAAAAAGAAAACAAATGCCTGGTGTTGTGGCTCATGCCTTCAGTCCTAGCACTTGGAGTTAAGAGGCTGGCGGATCTCTGTGAGATCAAGGCCAGTTTGGTTTACATAATGAGTTCCAGGTCCTCTGAGGCTACAGGGAGACCCTGCCTCAGACAAACAAAAAAAAACAAAACAAAACAAAAAACAAATCCTTAAATTCCATGATTGCAACACAGGTATCTGCTGAGAGGGTGACTACTGCAATTTCTGATTTAGGAATCTTTGCCCCTCCTATTGACACCCCTCTGTCCCTTCTTACCTGGCTACCTCTGGCAGGATGGGACTGTCTTTACTAACTGCAGTGGGCTGGCAGGCTTTATAGCTCTGGAGGGCAACCCCACCTCTACAGCAGCCACATCCTCTGTCCTAGGCCAAAGTCCTGGCCAACACAGCTGCCGGGGGAGTGGCGTGGAAGCAGGGGGTCAGGAAGGACAGTGGCCAGAGATGTTCCCAGCCTGGTAACATTACTGGTAGGAAGTGATGTTCCCTGGTAGGGAAGCCCCACTCTGAAATTCATCCCTGAAGCTGAACAGACCTGTAACCCCCAAGCTCTTTCAGGAAGCTGAGGCAGGAGTATCATGAATTCAGGGCCTGCCAGTGCTAGAGTGAGTTCAAGGATCATTGCAACATAGTGAGATCTTGTCTGAAAATGAAAACATTTTGTATTTATTTATTTACTTGCTTAATTTTTAATTTTTTTTTTTCACACAGGGTCACATCTAGCTGAGGCTACGCTGGTACTCACTACATAGCTGAGGTTGGTCTTGAGCTCCTGATCCTCCTGCCTCTACCTTCCCAGTGCTGGGACCATGCCCAGTTGCCACCATGCCCAACTCAAAATAAAAAGTAAACAGGCCTGATGGGTGTGGTGGCACCCACATTTAATTCTAGTACTCAGGAGGCAGAGGTAGGGGGAACTCTGTGAAATTGAGGATAGCCTGATCTACATATTGAGTTCTAGGCCAGCTGGGGCTACAAAGTGACTCTGTCTCAAACAAAACAAAACAAAAACAAAACAAAACAAAAATGTAACAGTGAGATGGCTCAGCAGGTAAAGGTACTTGTTGCCAAGACTCACCAACCTGAGTTCAATCTCTGGGACTCATATGCTGGAGGGAGAGAACTGACTCCCGCAGGTTGTCCTCACCCAGACACACACACACACACACACAAACAAATAAATAGGGGCTGGAGAGATGGCTCAGCAGTTAAGAGCACAGGCTGCTCTTACTTGCTTAATTTTTAATTTTTTTTTTTCACACAGGGTCACATCTAGCTGAGGCTACGCTGGTACTCACTACATAGCTGAGGTTGGTCTTGAGCTCCTGATCCTCCTGCCTCTACCTTCCCAGTGCTGGGACCATGCCCAGTTGCCACCATGCCCAACTCAAAATAAAAAGTAAACAGGCCTGATGGGTGTGGTGGCACCCACATTTAATTCTAGTACTCAGGAGGCAGAGGTAGGGGGAACTCTGTGAAATTGAGGATAGCCTGATCTACATATTGAGTTCTAGGCCAGCTGGGGCTACAAAGTGACTCTGTCTCAAACAAAACAAAACAAAAACAAAACAAAACAAAAATGTAACAGTGAGATGGCTCAGCAGGTAAAGGTACTTGTTGCCAAGACTCACCAACCTGAGTTCAATCTCTGGGACTCATATGCTGGAGGGAGAGAACTGACTCCCGCAGGTTGTCCTCACCCAGACACACACACACACACACACAAACAAATAAATAGGGGCTGGAGAGATGGCTCAGCAGTTAAGAGCACAGGCTGCTCTTGCAGAGGACCTGGGTTCAATTCCCAGCACCAACATGGCAGCTAACAACCAGTAACTCCAGTTCTAGGGGCTCCAACGCCCTCTTACGACCTCTGCAGGCATTGCACAACACAGATGTACTTACCTACATGTAGACATTACACTCATACACATAAAACAAAAATAATAAATGTTTAGAAATAAATAAATAAATGTAATAAAAAAAAGAGGACTGAGAAGCCGGGCATGGTGGCATATACCTTTAGTCCCAGCACTTGGGAGGCAGAGACGGGCAGATCTCTGTGAGTTTGAGGCCAGCTTGGACTCCATAGTGAATCCAGGCCAGCTGGACCTATAGGGAGACAGAGGACTGGGGATGAAGCTCCCATGATAGAGAACCAGCATGTGTGAGGCCCTGAGTTCAATCCCCAGAATGCTCCTCCCACAGTCCTCCCACACTGAGAGAGATTGGTGTAGTTGAATATTGTGGAGGAGGTTTTAAGATTCTGGGGCCCATCTGAAATAGGATTTGGGGTCTGTATGTGCTAGGAAGTAAGGGCACTGTGGGGGTGTGGATCATGTGTCTTCATTATCAAGACTTCAGCTCCTGATTCTGCAATGGCGCCGGGAAGTCTCCTAGCACCCTGAGCTGGAACCACATGGGAAAGGTTATCACCTTGGCCTCTTCCTTCAGCTCCCCTAGTGTCCCTCCCCTGCCAGGTAACACCTCTTCCACTCATTAACTTCTAGATCTGGGCAGGGAGGGGTGACCTCTGGCCTTAAAGAGGAGTGAGGCAGACAGGAAAAGAACACAGATTAAGAACGAACCTCTTTATTGTGGATGCTGGGGAAGGTGTGGGGCACTTTAACCCTGAGTTCAGTCCCTGCACAACAGCCAGGGACACAGGCTGTGGGTCTTATTCAGGAGGCTGTCCCTGGAGCTCTGTACCCAGGCCTGAGTGCGGGGACCCAGGTCTTTCAAGTGGTCTTCATAGTAGGTCTGCACGAAGCCCTGGAAGGCCCCAGGGCCCCTGTGTGGAGGGGACATTTTAGTTGACACTCCGGGTATGGCCCATTTACTTCCAGTCTCTTTTAGACCCAGGGCTCCAGACTGCAGCCCTTTGCCCCCCAGATTCAATGGTCCAACCCCAGCCCTCCTCCCTCAGAACCCAGGGATGCTGACTCAGGCCTCCTCCTGACACCTGGTAACTCAGGCCCAGCACTCTTCCCTCAGATCCAGGGTCCAGGCCCTAATCCCCGTCCCTCTGACTCTGGTGTTGCAGCACTGCCCCTCCCAGTCAAGCACCCAAACTCTCTCACCAGAACCTCTGCCACCTGTCCCTGATCCCGGTCACCAGCGGCTCTGCCATCTCTTTCACCCTGGCCTTCACCAGGTTCCAGCGGCTGCTCTCAGGGCCAGGTGCGGGGCTCACACTTTCTGTAGTCACACATACTGAGGGTGATCAGCGAAGGGCTTGAGTGGGCCCGAACCCCTGAGCCCCATTCCTCCCTCTTCATGCGTGCCCAGCCTCTGTCATTCCTGGGGACATGTGCGTCCTCGCTCCTAGGCACCCATATCATCTGCCATCATCATAGGCCGCACCTATGATTTTCACCTGTCCTTAACTAGTTTCCCACCATATAGAGCGGGGCCCATATAACTCTTCCTACCCAAGAGTTATAGTGTGACTCAGGAGGGAATGAACTGGAAGGTGCCTTACATATTGAATGCCCTTCTGGATCCATGGCCACCAGCCTTGTTCCTCTGTCCCTCTGACCCCAGTACCTTTGCTCCCACTGTCCATCTCCTCTCCGCCATCACTTGTCTCTCTTCTCTAACCACCTAACCCTACTTCAGGGGGATGGCCCCTGACTCAGGACAGCCCCTGTCCCCTAGTCCTCCTGTGCCTCCACCCAAGAAGCTGGGAGCCATCTCCACACACAGTGGAACAAGAGCACCCTGTGATTCGTCCTCTCCCACGGACATTGCCTGGATTTGTTCTCAGTCCCTTTGGGTCACAATTCTCTTCCTTGTGTGCATACACACACACACACACACACACACACACACACACACACACACACTGCTCCAGCACACACACACCTAGATAGAGCCTTACCCACAGACACCAGTCAACGCACAAGTGCACATGTGCATGCTTATAGTTTTTGTTTGTGGCCTGGCCTCAATCTGTGCTTCCCCCACCTCCCCAAAAGTAACTTGACAGAAAAAAATCAAAGATCAGAGGTCAGTGTGAGATTTGAGACCGGATGTCGTATGGGGACCCTGTAGAAAGCCAGAGACATAGATATGACCACACAAACCTGGCATCAAACATCTGTGATCTCAGCATTTGGGAGGCTGAAGTAGGAGTTCCATGCCAGTCTCAGCTACACAGAGTTCAAGGCCAGCCTGAGCTACCTGAGACCCTATCTCAAAACAAAACAAAACAAAATAAATAAACAGCAGCAACAATAGTGCAAGGCATGGTGGTGCACGCCTTTCATCCCCACACTTGAGAGGCAAAAGCAGGTGGATCTCTGTGTGTTCAAGTCCAGCCTGGTCTACACAGTGAGTTCCAGGCCAGCTGGGGCTACAGGCAGACACTGTCTCAGAAAGACCAAAAAACAGCAACAACAATAACAAAACTTACCTAAGCCCGTCACTGAACTTGCACATTAATTGCAACTGCAACTGGGTCTAAGGGGCTGGGGATACAGCTGAGCTGGTAGAGTACTTGCCTCACTTGCATAAGGCCCCAAGTTCCATGCCCAGTGCCATATAAACTTGACTTGATGGTACACATCTGCAATCCAGCACTCAGGAAGTAGAGGCAGGAGGACAAAAATTCAGGGTCATCCTCAGCTACATTTGGGGTTGGAAGCCAGCCTGGACTTCCTGAGACCCTGTTTCTATAATCATGAACCAAAAAAAAAAAAACAAACAAAAAAAAAAAGAAAGAAAAGAGAGAGAAAATAAAGATAAAATAAAAATGAAAATAAGCCAGGTACACGCCTTTAATCCTAGCACTCAGGAGGCAGAGGCAGGCAGATCTCTGTGAGTTCAAGGCCAGCCTGGTCTACATAGTGAGTTCCAGGACAGCTGGGGCTACAGGGAAACCCTGTCTCAAAAAGAAAAAAAAAAGAGAAAATAAAACAAACTTCAGCTGACCATTTGGTTAAAGTAGTAGAGTATTTGCCCAGCATGTGCAAAGCACTGTGTTTTGTCCCCAACGCATGCATGTATACACACACACACACACACACACACACACACACATACACACACAAAGATAACTAATATGCTTTTCCTTGAATATACACAAGTGCGTACAAACAACAACTGTCCTTTGTTCCAAGCTCACATTTCTGTTTTATCCTCAGCTCCCTCCCCACCTCACTGTGTACAAATGCAGCGTGTTACACCTGTCTTACATGTATACCAACTGACTAGACACAGTCACACTCCAACGCTGCCTGGGGGATCCCACCTCCACAGAGCCCCACTCCTCACCCACAATGCAGGCCAGACCCAGGATGCAGAGGCAGAGTGAAGGCAGAGCCTGCAGCCTGCATCTCAGCAGGGACATTTCTGGGGCCTCCTTCCCTTAGTCTCTCTGTTCTGTGACAGGCAGTAGGGCCCGCCCCTTGTCACCTCCCCACTCCCCTTGGCATGACTTCAAAGAGGCCTGGTGACAGTGACAGAGGCTTTGCCCACCCCTTCTGGCCTGTCTCTTTCCTCCCCTCCAAGGGTGCTGCTTTGACCTGACAAAAGACAGAAAGCTCAGACACTGAACTGAAGTCAAAGCCCAATTCACCTCACTAGACTTCCCCTTTTCCTGGACTCAGTTTTTTCCTGTGGGAATTGGGACCACAGTCTATGCTTGAGGAATTTAGGGAGTGATGTTGTTTTGTTTTGTTTCTTCTGTTTTGTTTTGAGATAAGGTATCAAGTAGCCTAGGCTGGCCTTGAACCCACTATGGCTAAAGCTGGCCATGAATCCTTATCCTCCTGCCTGCACCTCCCAGGTGTTGAGATTATAGGCATGTGCCACCACATCTGGCTCTATTTACTTATTTATATTTCTTTTATGTGTATGAATGTTTTGCCTGTATGTATGTAGGTGCACCCCGTTGTGAAATGTGAGGCCATGGAGGCCAGAAGAGGACGCCGGATCCCCTGGAACTGGAGTAACAAATAGTTGTTAGTCATCATGTGGGTGGGTGTTGGGACCTGAGCCCAGGTTTTCTGCAAGAGCAGCCAGTGTTCTTAACTGCTGAGCCATCTCTCACCATCCCCCACTTTTTAAAATTTTATGTATAGGAGTGTATTGCCTGCATGTATGTAAGTACACCCATGTCATGCAATGCCCATGGAGGTCATAAGAGGGAGCTGGATTCTCCTGGAACTGGAGTTACGGATAGTCGTTAGCCACCATGTGGGTACTGGGACATGAACTCAGGTCCTCTGCAAGAGCAGTAGGTGTTCTTAACTGTTGAACCATCTTGCTAGCCTTTTTTTGTTTTTTGAAACTGGTTCTCCAGCAGGACAGACTGGCCTTGAATTTATGATCCTCCTGCCTCCCTGTCATGAGTTATGGATGACTGATGGTTATTGCCATGAGTGTGGCATGTCTCAAAACAGGATCTCAAGCCGGACAAGGTGGTGCACGCCTTTAGTCGCAGCACTCGGGAGGCAGAGGCAAGTGGATCTCTGTGAGTTCAAAGTCAGCCTGGTCTACATTGTGAGTTCCAGGGAAGACCCTGTCTCAAAAAGACAAAACAAACAAACAAACAAAAAAAAAATACAAAACAAAAACCCAAAAAACAAAAACAAAAACAGGATCTCAGCTGAACAACTTTGCAGTACATTCCTGACCTCTGACCCTATACAAACTTTTGGAGTTCCTTGCTCACAATTAAAAACCCAAAAAAGGGGCTGGAGAGATGGCTCAGCAGTTAAGAGCACTGCCTGCTCTTGCAGAGGACCCGGGTTCGATTCCCAGCACCCACCTGGCGGCTACGAACCGTCCTTAACTCCAGTTCCAGGGGAATCCGATGCCCTCTTCTGACCTCCGCTGCATTGCACGACATGGGTGCACTCACATACATGCAGGCAATACACTCATACACATAAAATAATAAAATATTTAAAAAAAAAAACAAAAAAGATCACCTAGAGAGCTGCTGTTTGTGAGGATGTGAAAGTTCTTGAAACAGACTGTGATGTTAGTTGCACAACAGTGTAAATGGATTTAAATATCACTGACCTCAACACCGGAAACTGGCTAAAATGGTAACATTTATGTCCTGTGATTTTTTTTTTTTTTTTATTTTGGTCTTTTTGAGACAGGGTCTCCCTGTAGCCCCAGCTGTCCTGGAACTCACTATGTAGACCAGGCTGGACTTGAACTCACAGAGATCTGCCTGCCTCTGCCTCCTGAGTGCTGGGATTAAAGGCGTGTGCTACCATGCCCGGCATGTCCTGTGATTTTTACCACAACAGAAAAAAAAAAAAACAGAAGGAAAAACCAAAGGAACATGTGTCCCTGTGTCATGTTATGACAAGGGCCTTTGGTCAGGTGCGGTGTTACAAGCCTGGAATTCCAGCACTCTAGAGACTGAGACTGGGATTGAGGCCTGCTTGAGTGACATAGGAAGACCCCTGCTCCCCATAAAATCAGGGCCGGTGTGGGGTTCAGAGCCAGACTCCACCTCTTTTCAAAGGTGTGACCTGGTCCAAGTTGCTTAACCTCTTGGGCAGAGTACTTCATCCTGAAACAGGATTGGCCAATGACCTGTTTTGTAGGCTGGCCTGAGAGAGGACAGAAGATCAGGAGACAGAGCACAGGAGGGAGGGGCCTCCATGGCGTGATTGCCAGTTACTATTATTTATTAATTTTTGTTTTTTGATAAGGGTTCTCTCTAAATAGCTCTAGGAGCTTTGAACTGTGGTCCTCCCGCCTTCCAAGTGCTGTGCTTCCAATTCCTTGGGACACTACACCCAGTTTTATTCAGGGCCAGGAATTGAACGCAGGCCCACCTACTTGCTAAGCAAGTACTCTGGATACACTGAGCTACAGCCCCAGCCTGATGATCTTTACTTAGCATGTGTTTCTATAGCACACACTGCTCCAGGTCCCAGAGCAGGTCTCATACAGACTCTAAGAGGGGAGAGCTATGGCATGCCCCACTATTTTTTTCCAGGTGGTCTGGAAGTTGCTATGAGGAAGAGGCTGGTGTTGAACTCACAGGGATCTGCCTGCCTCTACATCCCAAGTGTTGGGACTAAAGTTATGCACTATGCTGGCCTGAGTTTTTGTTTGTTTGTTTGTTTGTTTTTTTGTTCTTTTTGAGACAGGGTCTCCATGTAGCCCCAGCTGTCCTGAAACTCACTATGTAGACCAGGCTGGCCTTGAACTCACAGAGATCCACCTGCCTCTGCCTCCCGAGTGCTGGGATTAAAGGTGTGCACCACCATGCCCAGCTTGTTTGTTTTTTAGTGCTGTGATGGAACCCAGGGCCTCTGCATACTACCAAAGCAATCCACCACTTAGCTACGCCCCCAGCCCCTCACTAGGGGATTCTAGGCAGGGGCTCTACCACTAAGCCATGCCCTCAGTCTCTTACTGGGGGCATTTAGGCAGGTGCTTTACTGCTGATCCATACCCCCAGCCCCAGCATTCCTCTTTCATGATGAGGAAACTGAGGCAGCAGGTGGTGATGGGATTTGAACCTAATTGTCTTTCATCATCTGGCCCAGGCCCCTCCCCATGCAAACCCTACAGTCCAAGAGGGACGGTAGGAAGGAGGTGGGCTTATGTTGGGAGAGGTCTCTGTCCTCTGTCCTCAAGACAAGGTCAGTGTGTGAGGTGGCATGTGGGATGTTTGCTGTTTGCTGCTTGCAATGTTTGCTCATCTTGGGGACAGGAACAGGCTCGCTGAAGGTCGCACAGGGTGGACCTCAGGGGCAGCTCAAGAGCAGAGAAGGGGATGGAGGTAGGAAGTGCACAGAGCAGGCAGAGAATGGGATGGGGTAGGGATTCCGAGACCTCAGTGTGTCTGAGGTCTTGGGAGCCTCTCTTAGACCCAAGCTGTCCTTCAAGGCACCAGGCCTGCCTCTTCGGCCCTTTCCTTTTAAAGATTTATTATTATTATTGATTTTTTGAGACAGGGTCTCCCCGTAGCCCCAGCTGGCTCAGAACTCACTATGTAGATCAGGCTGGCCTCAATCTCACAAAGATCCTGCCTCTGCCTCCTGAGTGCTAAGATCAAAGCTATGCACTGCCGCCACCATGCCTGGCTCTATTTTTATTATTTTTAATTATGTGTGTGTCTGTTTGTGGGCATGTGCAGGTGCCTGCAGAGGTCAGAGGTGCTGGATCCCGCTGGAGTTGAGGTTACAGGTAGTTGTGAACCGCTTGATATGGGTGCTGGGAACTGAATTCTTGTCCTCTGGAAGAACAGTACATGCTCTTAAACCACTGAGTTATCTCCCCAGTGCCATCCCCCTCACTTCCACCTTTCCTCTGTGTGTGTGTGAGAGAGAGACAGAGAGACAGAGAGAGACAGAGTCTCACACTGTAGCTCAGCCTGGTCTTGAACTCGTGGTTATCCTCCTGTCTATAATTTCCAAGTTCTGAGTCTCCTCTCCTCCTGGTCCCAGGTCCGCCCTGCAGTTGAGAACTCCTGCTGTTCCTCCTGAGTCCCCATACTCCCTACCCCCTTGCTTCCAAGATGTCACTCACTGCTTTCCTCTCCATCTGACTGCTCTGGGTTGTAGCAGGGAGGACTGGGATGAAAACCTGTTTAAGGGGTTGAGCATGTGATGCATCTGAGGAGGTAAAGTGCCTGCGCTTGAGCGAAGCCCTGGGTTCTATCCCCAGCACTGCATAAAACCATACGTGGTGGCTCATGCCTATAATCCACACACCCACAATTAAACTGGTTAATTTAATAATGCTTTTTACATTTTCAGTTAGTGTGTGTGTGTGTGTGTGTGTGTGCGCGCGCGCGCGTGTGTACGCAAATGTGCGTATGCCAGGATGCACATATTGAGGTTAGAAGACATCTTGAGGGAGTCCATTCTCTCCTTCTGCTTGTAGGTCCTGGTGAATTCAGATTGTCTAGTTTGGTAGAAGGTGCCTTTAACTGTTGAACCATCTTGCTGGCCCCATCAATTTATTTATTTATTTTTGTCTTTTTTTTTTTTTGTCTTTTTGAGACAGGGTTTCCCTGTAGCCCTAGCTGGCCTGGATTCACTATGGAGACCAGGCTGGCCTCGAACTCAGAGAGATCTGCCTGCCTCTGCCTCCCAAGTGCTGGGATTAAAGGTGTGCGCCACCACACCTGGCCTAAGATTTATTTATTTTAGGCAGTGTGTGGTGGTGCATGCCTTTAATCCCAGTACTCTGGAGGCAGAGGCAGGTGGATCTCTATGAGATTGAGGTCAGCCTGGTCTACATGGTGAGTTCCAGGCTAACTGGGGCTACAGGGAGACCCTGCCTCAAGAGAAACAACAAAAAAGAAAGAAAAAGATTTATTTATTTTTATTTTATGTGTATGACTGTTTTGCCTCTATGTATGTAAGTGCACTTCTGCATGCAATGCACGAAGAGGCCGGAAGAGGGCATCAGATCCCCTGGAATTGAAGTTATGGTTGTGAGCTGCTATGTGGGTGCTGGGATTTGAACCCAGGTCCTCTGCAAGAGCAGTCAGTGCTCTTAACTACTGAGCCATCTCTCCAGCCTCTATTGCTATTTTTTTCTTTTTTCTTTTGAGACAAGGTCTCCCTGTAGCACCAGCTGTCCTGGAACTCACTATGTAGACCAGGCTGGCCTTGAACTCACAGAGATCTGTCTGCCTCTGCCTCCCAAGTGCTGGGACTATAGGCGTGTACCACCACCCCTGGCAATTTTTTCCATTTTGCCTAATTCTCAGTCATCAAGTTGCAGGAGGTACATTCTCTCAGGAAACCCCTCATGACCCCGAGCCTGACCAGAGTTCAGAGTTTCCTACCCCTGCCTGGTCCTTCTTGTGGGATGTATGTCACGGGGTGGGGCTGCAGCTGTCTAGGACTGCCTCAGGGGTGCCCGGCAGTGTGACTATCTCTACACATACAACTGCAACTCTCTGGGTGTCTCTATCTTGGAGGTATTGGGGCCCTTTGAAGTCTCAAATCCTGACAGTTTGTTTGTAATCCTAAAAGGAATAAACATCTGTGGGTGGGCAGTGTGGTTGGGGAGTGTCCTATCCCCTGTCTATGTCTGGATTCAGCTAGTCTGTTTAATCTGGAGTGTTGGTGCATGCCTGAAATTCTAGTACTTTTGGAAGCAGAGGTAGGAGGATTGTTACCAGTTCCAGGAGGATTGTTACCAGTTCCAGATCAGCTTGGGCCTCAGCAAGTATATAGCAAGACCCAGTCTTGAAGAAAGGAAGGAAGGAAGGAGGGAGGGAGAGAGGGAGGAAGGGAGGAAGGACCAGGTTGACCTGAAACTCACAGAGATCCACCTGCCTCTGCCTCCCGAGTGCTGGAATTAAAGGCATGGGCCACCAGCCTCCATCCGCCACTTAAAGTTTAATGAGCACCTACTGTGTGGTGATGAATCAAACCCAGATAGATTAAGAGAGGGTAGAACAGCAATCCTGTCAGGCAAAACATTCAGACCCCATTTCCTGCTTGCTGACTCTATGACCTTGCACCAGAGCTCTACGAACAGTGTCCAGCTCAGAGTTGTCAGGAGCCCAAAAGTGGGCTCATGAAATTAAAACAGGGCAGGTGGAGTTGAGGAGTCAATTAAGTCTCTGAGCTTTCCCTCAGCTCTCACCCTCAGCTCCCGCCCTCAGTTCCTGTCCCAGTCAAAAGCACCTCAGGGTGAGTTCTCTGTAGGCTTTTTATTGGCATGAAGGACCTGCCTATCAGGTATCATATATCACGTGGAGGTTGAGACCAAGATGGGGTGTGGTCAGCCAGGAGCTCAGGCGAATGTGGTTTTGATCTTCTCCTTCACTTTGCCATATGTTTCTGAAAACCAGTTCCTTTGGAGAGAGGTGGAGACAAAGTCACTGTCTGAGGCTACCCTCCAGGGTGCGCAGACCCCTCTCCCCCAGTCTCTTGACGCTCGCTTTCCCTAATCGCCATCCTCACTGTGAGATTAGGT
This sequence comes from Nannospalax galili, assembly GCF_000622305.1. Taxonomy (NCBI): domain Eukaryota; kingdom Metazoa; phylum Chordata; class Mammalia; order Rodentia; family Spalacidae; genus Nannospalax; species Nannospalax galili. The sequence goes on along the minus strand of NW_008354956.1, from coordinate 1,195,491 downwards.
AAACTATGGGTTGGGTGGACCAGTTTCTGTGCCTCGGTTTCCTCATGTAGACCTGAGCATTTCTTTGATTTTTGAGACAGTCTCATGTAGCTTAGGCTTGCCTCAATCTCACTATGTATCTGAGGATGACCTTGAGATTTCAATTCTTCTGCTTCCACCTTTGAGTGTTGGGATTATAGGCATGTACCACCAAGCCTGGCAAATGTGGTGCTGAGAATTGTACCCAGGGCCTCTGCATGCTAGGCCAGCACTCTACCTAACAGCTGAGCAATATCTTCAGCTCAGATCAGAGTGTCTGGCTCCTAAGTCAAAGAGTTTCATCTTGGGGAGCTGGAGAGATGGCTCAGTCATTAAAAGCACTGGTTGCTCTTGCACAGCACCTGGGTTCGAATCTCAGCACCCACATGATGGCTAACAACTGTCCTTAACTCCAGTTCCAAGGGACCTGACACTCTCTTCTGACCTCTTCAGGCATTTGCACAGTACAGGTGTACTTACATATATGCAGGCAATATACTCACATACATAAAATTTAAAAATTAACTTTTAAAAAAAATTTTACTTACTATTTTTATTTTATTTGTATGCATGTATTGCCTGCATGTAGGTAAGTGCACCAGTGTCGTGTAATGCCTGCAGAGGTCAGAAGAGGCTGTTGGATCCCCTGGGACTGGAGTTAACGGACAGTTGTTAGCTGCCACGTGGGTGCCGGGATTCAAACCCGGGTCTTCTGCAAGAACAACCAGTATTCTTAACTGCTGAGCCATCTCTCCAGCCCCTTAAAAATTAACTTTAAAAAAAAAAAAGAATTTCATCTTGGTCAGGTGTCCTGGAACATGTCTTTAGTCCTATCGTTGGGGAGGCAGACACAGGCACATCTCTGTGAGTTCAAGGCCAGCCTGGTCTACATAGGGAGTTCCAGGCCAGCCAAGACTATATAATGAGACACTGTCTAAAAAAAAACAAAAACAACAGCAAAAGGAACTTTATCTTTACCTGAAATTCAAGGCCTGCCTCTATGTGTGTGTGTGTGTGTGTGTGTGCGTGCGCGCGCGCAGATGTGCCTGCCTGTATGTGTGGGCAGTGTGTGTGTGCATGTATGCAAGTTCATGTAGAGGCCAACCTCAGGTTGTTCCATTGTTCCTTAGGCACTATCTACCTGTTAAAGCTAGGCTAGCCCCAGGGATCTGCCTAGGCTAAAGGCATATTCTAGGACATCTGGCCAAGATGAAATTCTTTTTAAGTTAATTTTTAAATTTTTAATTTTTGCCAGTCACTGGGATTACAGGCCTGCAGCACCATACTTGGCTTTAAAAGTATTTTAAAACTTTATTTTTATATGTGTGCAGGTGCCCGAGGAGGCCAGAAGAGGTCATTGGATCCCCTGGAACTGGAGTTACAAGCAGTTGTGAGCCACTTTACCTGAGTGCTAGCTACCGAACTCTGGTCCTCTGTGAGGGAAGGAAGAGCTTTTAACCCGCTGAGCCACCTCTCCAGTTCCCTCACAGGCACTTTACCTACTGACCTGTCCTCTCCTGGCCACCTGCCATCTTGTTGTTTTAAACCCTTGTTTGGTGTTTTGCTGAGATTACAAGCATGTGCCAGCACACCCCACAAGGCCTGCCATCTCTTGCTTCCCACCCACCCCTTCTCCAAGCCTGCGCTTGCCCAAGGTATCTCTGCTCATTCTTCCCTCCCTCCTTGGCCTGCAAAGCCATCCTTTTTTGTCTGTAAGAAAGGGCCCCAGGGCCTTTGCACTTTCCGTCCACAGGAAACTTTCCTGCCAAGTTTAGGCCTGGCTAGATGTTCCTTATCAAATTCAGATCTCGATTTAAATGAACAATTTGTCTACTTGCCAAAGAAGCAGAAATTGGCTAAGCAATGTGTTTACAACATGCCAGGCACCTCTCAGGGCCTCTCCTTTATTTCCCCTCAAATCTACCCCTCCTTTCTTTTGTTTTGATTTTGCAGCAGAGTCTGGTTATATAGCTCAGGTTGGCCTCAAACTGCTGATCCTTCTTCCTCCTGACACTGGGGTCTGGCTCCTGTTTCCCATCACAAAGTACAATGCCTTTGTAACTTGAAGCACCACCCCCTCTTTGCATCTGGGCCTCCCAGCCCTCTTTGATGCCCTGGGGGAGTCTTAACTGGACATCCTCTAATTTTGCTCCCT
>NW_008354956.1:1186301-1193174 GCF_000622305.1 Nannospalax galili | reverse complement strand
GCTGTCCTGGAACTCACTATGTAGACCAGGCTGGCCTTAAACTCACAGATCTGCCTGCCTCTGCCAAGTGCTGGGACTAAAGGCCTGCGCCACCACACCCAGCCCTAATTTCTCTTCTTTACAGTGTCTTCTCAGCTAGTCTAAACTGCAGAGCCTCAGTCTGCAAAGCAATCACAGTGCCCTCCTCCCACCTTCCCACTCCCTCTCCTTGCCCCTGAAACTTAACAATGATGTGTTGAGATCACACGGGGACCCAGGGTCTACCCTAGTCCAGTGGGTTCCCAAGATTGAGCCCTTTGCTACCACCTAGGAACACCTCTAACCTGTGGTTTGGAGTTTAGAAAACCAAGTCCTGTGTCTAAACAACATGAGACCTAGCTCTGTGCTCCCCCGCCCCCAGGACAATATAAGTCGCTTCTCTAGGACTCAGTTTCTCCATGTGTCAATGTGAAATTGTTCTATGGGGCGGTTCAGACACCTCCAGAACCCTCCCATGCCCCGCAAGGCGCTAACCGGGCCTTGGTAATAATTTCCTTCTGTTTTATGTGGTCAATGGCTTCCCGGGCCTTGTCTTCCAAAGTTTTCCCAAACTCCTTCAGCTTATCAGGTATGCTCTCCAATGTGCTGGAGACTTCTGAGGATGCCTGGGCCGGGGCTGGGCCTGCGAGGAGGTAGAGAGGCAAACACGTTAGCCCGCCCCTTTTAAGGCAGGGAAGACAGACCAGCCAATCCCAGAGCGGAGTGCCTATGATGTTATCGGTAACTAGGGCTCCTCTGGGCAGACTCGCTACCTCTTGTACCGACCTTGACAGAAAAGTTGAGAATCACCTTGCAGGATGAGGTGGGAGGCTCTCAGGCGGTGACGGGAACAGGGACACAAAAGGGGGCCTCACAGTTCTCGCTCGAGTCCTCTAAGACTTGAGGGCAGACGCATGGCCAGCTTCCCACTTCCAAATCTTACCTTCCAAAACCATGGCCAGGACCACAACCAGGACCGGAAGGGAGATGAACAACCTCATGGTGGCTGGAGGGACACCTGGAGACAGACAGGGGTCGGGGACCTCACTGGCACCACTCCCCCTCCCCCACCATGGTCCCACCACTCCAATTCTTTAGCTCCCTCCCATGCACCAACCTGAATCTGAGGATCCGTCAGGAGGAGTCTGGGGTGGGAGGTTTCTGTACTCTAGTTTATCGGGTTGGGGAGGGGGCGGGGCAGGCTGATCTCCCTCCCCCGGAGCCTCCCCCCACCAGCCTCCCTTTTCCTCTGTGCCCACCCACTCTTAACTGCTGAGTCATCTCTCCAGACCCCATTTAGCCTTTTTTTTCTTTTTAAATGAGTTTCTTGTTAAGTGAAAACACAACATTGACCTTCTGTACTCCCTAAGCGGAAGGCCAAGGTTATTTCCACAATCTCATCTGTCTGGTTGCACAGCCTTGGCTGGCCTCAAGCTTACAGCAATCCTCCTGCCTCTGCCTCCCCAGTTCCTGCTGAGAATACAGGCCTGCATCACTATAGATAGTCCACTTTCTTTTGCCTCACTGGTAGATGCTGGGGGCCCATCACTTTAGGCCCAAAGCTTGTCATTGGTCAGCACCATCACTCCAAGACCCCATTGATTCTTGCCTTGATCTCACTGTTCACTTGGGGGATAGTGTCACCCTCTCCCTGGGGCTGGCCTCCCTCGGGGGTCTCAGAAACTAGCCCCCCCAAAGTCTCATCCCCAGTTACACTGTGTCTCCAGGACAGCGCTTTCTGGGCCCTTCCCTTTACCAGGAGCTTCAGCTCCCACTCTTTCTCCAGGACCCTGGTGTCTGGTTGCCAATTCCCTTCACTTCTAACCCTTTGCAACTTGAAGCATCTGCCCCTTTTCGCATCTGGGCCTCCTTTGATGCCCTGTGGGGTCTTTTTTTTTTTTTGTCTTTTTTGGTCTTTTTTTGAGACAGGGTCTCCTAGTAGCCCCAGCTGGCCTGGAACTCACTATGTAGACAAGGCTGGCCTTGAACTCACAGAGATTTACCTGCCTCTGCAGGGAGTGCTGGGATTAAAGGCGTGCGCCACTATGCCCAGAGTCCTGTGGGGTCTTAATCGGACATCCCCTCATTGCTCCTCTTTCAGGAGTGCCTCAACTAGCCAAAACTGCAGACTCAGCTTGCAAAGCAACTACAGTGTCCCCCTCCAACCCTCCCATCCCCTCCAACTCTCCCATCCCCTCTCCCTGCCCCTGAAGACTATTTGCTCTTGTTCAGCTCTCCCTCCCCTCCTGGCCCCAAGCCCGCACCCCCACCCCCTCCATCCACCACATCCTTTCCCTAAGGCTGGAGTCCAAGGCCTTTCCCTCCCCCATGGACTGTCTTTGACCGCCAGTGACCTTCCTGGCAGCTGGTGACTGTGGGCCCCAGACTCTAGGTTGGCTGGCTTGGTGCCCCTGAAACCTAGGAGTCAGCTCTAGGGGGTGGAAAGGGGGCAGGGGAGATGGTTGTGAAAGGGGCGGAACAGACCTGACCCTGGCTGGGTTGCAACATCTCTGGGGCCAACTCACAGCTTCTAATCCCTGTGGGCGCCAGGCCTGACCCTCTTGCTTCCTGAACTGAGCCCAGCACAATCCTCAGGCATTCATCTGAATAAATAACAGCTCCCCCCACCCCACCCCTGTGTTTCCAATACCATCCTCCCCTCAGCTACAGGGGTTACCCCATTTTGGAGGAACTGAGACAGAGCTAAGATCATTCAATGATTTGGTGAGGCTTAAAATGCCCCCACCTCTTAGACATCAAGATGTCTCTGTGAGCCTTAGTGGGGTCAGCCAAGCATGCTATAGCTCCTTTTGATAATCCTGTTTTCTGATCTCCTATGTCCCTGCCCCACCTCTAGGTCTGATTGGGTTATATAGTGAGCTTGAAGATAACCTGGGCTACATGAGCCCCTGACTAAAAAACAACAAAAAGCCTAAAATGACAAAAAGGGCTGAAGATGCAGCTTAGTCGGTTGACTATTTACTTAGCATGCAGGAAGGTCTGACTTCCAGCCCTAGCACCACATAAAACTGAGGGGTGATGCTGCATGCCTCTAATCTCAGCACTGAGGGGGTGGAGGCAGGAGGATCCGGAGTTCAAGGTCATCCTTGGCTACATAGTGAGTTGGAGAATAACTTGGAACATGAGACCATGTCTCAAAACAAAACAAAAGAAAACAAAAGAAAACAAAACTCCTCACTAGAGAACTCAAAATTGTGCTCTCAGCTGGGCCTACTGACACAGACCTGTAATTTCAGCATTTGGGAAGCCAAGGCAGGAGGATTAAGAGTTTAAGACCAGCCTTGCTCAAATAATAAACAAAAAATTCAGGCCTTCATTGAGAGAAATGACTGATATGCCTTTCTGTTTCCATCCACTGACATATAGAGAAGTCCAGGTGCTGCAGGCGTGTCCCTAGTTCCTGGGCATGCAGTGTGGCTGACTAGGCCCACTGGCCCTTCTCAATCGGCCCCGCGAATCATTCCTGGGAGTGGTGGCCACTTCCAGATGGGTGCTGAGATCCATGCCCAGAAAAGCTCTAGGCTCAGGGTGTGCCAGAAGCAGTGGGGGACTGAGGCCCTGGCCAGATCCAGGAGACACAGCCCAAGCCCTGGCCTATCCCTGTTGGTGGAAACCCTGCCTGGTTCCTGAGAACTGAGGGGGTGGGAAGGAAAGCCAGCTAGGGGCTCTCCTGGCTTCCACCCTGAGCCCTCTGAGTGCCAGCCTCCAACTGATAGACTCTCATAGGGATGTGAAGTGGCTTCTTTGGGTCCAGCCTGTACTCCACCTCTGTGGGTTTGCTGGGAGCGACAGTACAAATGGAGGAAGAGTAGGATTGAAACAGGATGCAGGAGGCTGGGAGCCAAGCCCAGAGGTCCAGCGAACTTCAGAGTAAAAATACTAAGGGTCTAGGAGCCACTGAGGTGGAAGGGAAGAAATCACCAAGACTCAGGGCAAGAAAGAAACTGTAGCAGGAAGAGATACCAGAAGTGCAGGAAAACAGGAAGCCTTAAAGGGGCAGAGACAAAGTCAGGAGAGGGAAGGAAGGGGAATCAGATAAGACTACAGAAGAGGAGGGAGAGGCCAGGAGGGAGAAGTCAACACTTGGCTCACTTGGCTCAGCAGGCAGGGCTCTGGTCTCAGGCAGTTTGGGTCACAGCATCACTATGCAGCAGGAGTTAAGGTGGGAAAACTAGGGCTGGAGAGAGGGCTCAGTGTTTGAGAGCACTGGCTATTCTTGCACAGGACCCAGGTTTGGTTGCCAACACCCACAACTGCCTAAAACTCCGTCTCTAGGAGTTGCAATGTCCTCTTCCGGATTCTGCAGGCACCTGCGCATATATAGCACATACATACATACATAAATAAAAAAGGGTGGCACACACATTTTCCCAGTTTCCTGGAGAGGTTGAGGCAGGAGGATGCAAATATGCAATGCCAGCCTAGATTAAGGCAATTTAGTTGAGCTACTGTCTCAGGAAAAAAAAAGGGGGCGGGGTGAGATATAGATAAGTGGTAGAGCCCCTGCCTAGAATCCCCCAGTGAGGGGCTGGGGTGTGGCTCAGTGGTAGAGCCCCTGCCTAGAATCCCTCAGTGATGGGCCGGGGTATGGCTCAGTGGTAGAGCACCTGCCTAGAATCCCCCAGTGAGGGGCTGGGGTGTGGCTCAGTGGTAGAGAGCTTGACTAGCATGTGTTAGCTTCAATCTTTAGTATTCCAAAAACCCCGAGAAAACAAATCAGAGCTGAAACAAAATCAGCCGATGACTGTGTGACAGATTGTGTGGCCATTGTGAGGCAGAAAAGAGAAACAGAGGCTGAAGCTATGTGGAATCACACTGGAGACCACTTGGAGACCACAGGAGGTGCTTGGCAAATCTTTATTAAGCAAGGGCCACCAGGGGACCAGGATGGTTTTGGGGACAGGGCCACCTGCTGGCTGAGGGTAGCAAGGCAGGTGAGGGGGGCACTCATTGACTCTCGATGGGTGCCAGGGTGGGGTGTTTGGGGTTGGCGGCCACAGAGGCCTGGATCTTCTCCACCAGGTTTGCCCACTGGCGCTGCATATCTTCCACCAGTGGCTCGAACCAACCCTTGAGGCGGGCCTGGAAAACCTCCGCCTGCACTCGCATCTGCTGGGCCTGCTCCTCCACCTTGGCACGCACTTCCTCCATTTGCTCACGCATCTCCTCCAGGCGGTCTCGGGCCTGGTTGCCCATCTCCTCCAGACGCCCTCGGATCCGGGCACCCAAGGCCTGGGCGCGATCCCGCAGCGGCTGGGTGGCCACAGTGCCTAGGCTGGCAGTGCGCTGGCGGCCCTGCTCCACCAGTGGCCCAAGGCGCTCACGGATGGCGCTTACACCGCGCTCGGCGCCCTCATGCGCCCCAGCCTTATACACTGCCAGGCGCTTCTGCAGATCCTCCGCATCCCTCATCAGGCGCTTGCGCAGTTTGCGCAGGTGCGTGGCGAAGCGTGCTCGCAGCTCCTCTGTGCTTTGGCCCAGCATCGTTTGCAGCTCGTTGTGGTACAGCACCAGCCTGTTGCGCACATCCTCCATGTCTGCTCCGAGCCGTGCCTGGGCCGCCTGCACCTCCTTGGTCAGGCGGGCCCGCGTCTCCTCGGCCATTGGGCCCAGCTGTTCCTCCAGCTCCGCCTTGTAAGCCTTCACCTCTGTCATGGTGTCTTCCATCAGCACCCTGCACGTGCAGAGGAAATGCGAGGGAGATGAGGATGGTGACAGAGGGACCCCAAAGGGGGGGGGAAGGTGAGAGAGATACTCAAGTGGGGTGCAGCGGAGTCCCAAAAATCGGGAGATGGAGGCAGGGGGATTACCGAGAGTTCCAAGCCAAGTTGGAGGTAGCTTGGGCTACAAGACCCTGTCTCAAAAAACCATAAATAAGTGCCAACCTGGGCTACACAGTAATGGAGAGAGGGTAGATGCCCAGACCGCGATAAAGTAAGATGGGAGGAAGGGACAGGAGACCCAGACAGTGGGTACGCAGCTGCTTGCCAGGCGGGTGGGTGAAAGGCCAGGGGCTAGGCACTCACGTCAGTTCCTGGGTGACTTGTGTGCTCTGCAGTTCCTCTTGGACCTGGTCAGACAGCGTCTGCACCCAGCGCAGGTAATCCCAGAAGCGGCCCAGCGCCTGCTCCCAGGGTTTGTTGCTCGGCCATCCAACCCGGTCTGTCACCTCAGGCTCCAGCTCCGGCTCTCCTTCCGCCAGACATCCTGTGCAGGTCAAGTTCAAGGCTGGGTCAAGGCCCACGGCTCAGATAGAGGTCCAAAAGCTATCCTTGGTCTTTGGAGCCACGGTGGGCCTGGAGAGGGTGGAGTCTTTTGAATCACTTGAGAAGCATTTATTGTCTTAATGTGTCCCATTGCGGGTAGACACTAGGCAGGTACTGCATTGAGCAACAGATACCTCCTTTTAATTTTTTTTTAAGCTTTATTTTGTGTGTGTGGGGGTAGGGGGTGTCTCTTCTTCCACGAGTGGGTTCCCGCGATCAAACTCAGGTTGTCAGGCTTGATGGCATACGCCTTTACCAACCCGAGCCATTTCGTCGGCCCATTTTGTGGACGGGGGATATCAAGTACTACAAAGTAAGTAAAACAGTTACTCAGGGCCAGTGACTTTCCCAGAGACCTCGGACCTGCCCCTCCCTCTCACTCAGGCAGCGGAAGAGGGACCCAGGGTTTGAATGGGATTGAGCAAAGGAGGCGGGGTTAACAGGAGCAAGCCCCGCCCCTATACCTGCCAGCAACGAGACCGCCAGCACCGCCCACAGAACCTTCATCGTTCCGCCTGCGATTGGCCAATCTGCGGAGGGAGAAATTGTCTCAACAGCCAGGGAGAAC
>NW_008354956.1:1167058-1186229 GCF_000622305.1 Nannospalax galili | reverse complement strand
CCCCCCCCCCCCCCGCCCCAGGACTTTTTACTCCCTCCTGGTTTCCTTTCTCCGCATCCCCTGGGCATCCCCTGGGTGTCTCCGCTGCCAAAATTCCGTCTTCCAGGGTTCAAATTCCACTCCACCCTCTCCCGGAGTTCCAGGAGCCCCAGCCGGCCTCTCAAATCCAACTTAACATTTCTTTTTCTACCTAGGGTTTTAAACTCCAACTTAAAGCTTTACATTTTGGTGCTAATTTAACCCGCATTTAGCAGTCCTCCTCTAACCCAATAAGGAAGTGCCCTCTCATAATCCCAGAACTCCGGACGTGTTGGCAGTAGGATCGCGAATTTGAGGCCAGCCTGGGCTACCTGAGGAAGGTGGGGGAAATCCAGTCGGTGTTTAATAGATGCGTGTTCTCTAGCTCATCCCCTGCTTTCTTTCACATCCCATCTTCTAGCTAGGCTGGGAATGCTCCCACAGCCAGTCCCCTATCCCTTCAGCTCCAACAGTCGTAACCCGGGCATAGGCATCTAGCTCCTTAGCAAGTCCCCAAGTGGCTCTATTGAGCTTCCTGTCTTCTCCAATCCTTGAGCCCCCAAACCCCCGATTCCTGGGAGCCCCAAGGTCCCCAGCCCACATTGTCCCAAGGCCCCTGAGTCCTTTTGCCCGATGACTGTTCCTTACCAGCTCCTGCGGAAACCAGTCCTTAGGCTCCAGGGGATGCGCAGGGATCTGGGATCCCGTCCTCCTCCAATTATAGGGCTCCCCCCGCCCCACCCCCTCCCCAGAGTTAGGGCGGGCTGAACCAGCCCCCTGTCACGAGGCGGGCAGTCTCTTTCCCTTCACAGCAGGGCAGAGAAAAGAGGTGGGGCTTGGAGGCCTTGTGACCCCCCACCCCCAGCCCCCAGGAAGAGAGACACCTCACCCAAGAATTCAGGCATCTTTCTCCATTTTTGGGTGCTAGCACCCAGCATCCCCTTCCTTGTGGGTGGCTGAGCACACCCGAAGCCTAGGCAGAAAAGGACTGGTGACAGTGGCTGCAGGGTGAAGCCGGGCCCCCTCTTTAGTGACACCAGGTATCTTTCTCCCATCCGCGGCTGGCTCAGGCAATGGGCATTCCAGGAGCCAGGGTCCCCAAACTCAGTTCTCCTGCCTCAGCCTCCCCAGTACAAACAAGAGTTACAGGTATGTGCTACACTTGGCCTTTTTTTTTTTTTTTTTTTTTTTGGTCTTTTTGAGACAGGGTCTCCCTGTAGTCTCAGCTGGCCTTGAACTCCACGTTTGGCTTTTTTAAAAAAAGTAGTTTCTTTACCCATAAAATCGGTAAAGCAGCCACCTGTAGGGACACATGCCTGTAGTTCTATTGCCTCAGGAGGCAGAGGCAGAAGGATCACAGCTGTTGGAGTCTGCTGTGATAATGGGACGAAACCTCACACAAACAGCAGCTGCACCTATACCATCTTGAATAGAGCGGAGAGCTCACACACCGGCGGCTTGCTAGCCTTGCCTCCGGTTCCCAGCTGCAGCCCAGAGGGTGGAGGTGGGAGGCTAAACACACAGCAAGGTCTGCCTGCAGCTGGAAGGGTAGGAACATGACTGCAGGGTAGGCGGCAGAACACCTGGTTCCAGGAAGGGAACAGGGTACCTAGCCAGGCCCAGGCCTGTTAGTTTTGGAGCACCCTGGCAGGGAGTGGGTGTGGCAAGGTTTCTGGGTCACCTCCTCCCCAGACCGGGGGATAGACAGAGTTTCAGTTCCCCTGTCTGGAGGGATCTAAATCAGTTCATCTGAACTCAACCTTGGTGAAGTGTGACACTTCCTGTGGGTCCCACGGCCTGTGGAGGCAGGATCCAGCTGCAGGCCAGGAGACCCCGTCTCAACCCTCCCAACAAAAGGGGCAGGGATGCAGCCCCACAAGGAGCACTTGCCTGGCACGTGAGGCCCTGGATTCCATCCTCAGCGCAGCAAAAAGATTTGTGGCCGAAGCTGAACCCCTCCTTTGTCACACTCGAGGCCCCTTCCTCCCCCCCAGGCAGTTCATTCCAGAATTGTTCTGAAGCCTATCCAGGAACTTGGTTTCTTCCTGAAGTTTTCAAGACCTCGGCCCTTCCCGTCACAAGGTCCCACACCCTACCACCTCAGCCTTTCTCTGCCACCTGGGGAGACCCTGGGCCCCAGCCCTGCCCCCACCAGCACTGCCAGCCCTGCAGCCTGTTTGCAAAGACAAAGTCCTCGGCCACCACTCTGGCTGCACCACCCAGGGGGCGAGTGACCTCGGGCGCAGCCCTCTTGGCCAGGCTAGACCAGTGAAGTCCCGGCTGGGCTGCGCAGGAGTCCTCCCTGCGTTCCCCTGCCAGGCGTTCCCTGAGCCACGTGAGCCGCCTTGCCGCACACCTCGGCGCCCCCTGCTGGCAGCCGCGGGGACGTCGGGAGCTGGAGAAAACCCAGGCTTTCCAGATCCTTTTTTTTTCATGTGTATTTTTTGCTTTTGAAGTTTTTTCTGTAAAATGTCCCGGTTCTTCCATAACTTATAAACATGATTTCTATGGAGGGGTGGAGGGGGAGTGACACGGCGGCCTAGCAGATGGGACGCTTCTCTGCTGCCCTCGGCGCGCTCCGTAGTGCTCTGGGGAGGATGGGGACATCCAGCTACGCTCCCTGAGCTTGTCCGGCTGCCTCTGATCAGTGCCCTTCAACTCCACAAACGTCCTCCGGGCTCCCGGGCTCCGATGTCCCAGGGCACCGGGGATCTTCAAGTGGCCCCCTGGGTTCCAGAAGCTGCTCTTCAGCTGGCTGCTGGGGTGGGTCCCCTCCTTCCCGCTGCCCCGACCCCTGGAGGGAGGGAAAGGAGGGGAAGGCGGCGGCGCCCAGCGGGCTGCAGGCAAGGTGGCCTGGGTCTGCGGAGGAAGGCGTGAGGCTCAGCCAATGGTCAGGCCGAAGCCACAAAGGAACTTGTTCTTGCGATGGTTCAGGAAGGCGCAGAGGGACAGTGTCAGGGGCAGCGGGGGCAGCTTCTTCTCCAGCGTGGCGCCCACAATCCAGTTACTGTTCACCGAGCCTGTGGGCAACAGCAAAAGGGTGAGGACACAACCACATGGGACCCTAACCACGTGTCGGCACCACCCAGCTACCTTATCCCAGGAGCAGAGGGCTTCCTCTCCAGCTCTGGGACTCCACCCCCCCCCCCCCCCCCCCCCCCCCCCCCCCCCCCCCATCTCAGGGGATGGTGACTACACTCCACTGGGAGTCCTGCACAACCTGGGCTGGTTACAGCCAGTGTTCTGCATGTTCAATCAAAGGCTGAAACGTCCCAAGGCTTAGGCACCAGAGTCTTAGGGGCTGGGCACTATGCTCAGCTGTCCCCACACCAGGAAGAGGTAGGACATGGGACTGGGACTGAAACAGCAGAGCTAGTCAGGGGCCCTACAGCAGGACACCAAACTGCAAGGGTCACCAGGAGAGACTATGCTGCAGATAAAACTCCTAGGCTGGGGAGCACCCCAGAAACCAGCCCAAGTCCATCCCACATACTGTACCCACCCTAACCTCAGCACCAAGGAGGTCAAGCCCAGGTCACTGCCTGCCTCTGGCTGTCCCCTCCCAGATCCCTGGAACCTGTTTCCACTAATGCGAATGGGAAGGGCTGGGAGCTTCCAAATTGCCTTCTATTCACAGGTGGGGCAAAGCCCTGAGCAGAGCTCTCGCTTAGGCGCTGGAAGAGTGGGAGAAGTTTGGTGTCCCCAACACTCACCAGATGTGCCAGGGTGGGGCCCCCAGTGCCCAACAGCCTCCCTGGGTAATTTGGAGGTACACAATGGCCCCTGAACACCATCATCCACCTTATCTCCTGTGGTCTATACCCCACCGCCAGCTGAGTCACCCCTGGTCTGTTTTCCAGGAAGGGAAACTGAGGCCTTTACCTTTGAAGAGGAAGTTGGCCTTGGGCAGGTCCAGCTGGTACCCAAAGGAGACACTGGTGTCCTGCATCCTGGTGCTGGCCTCAAACTCCACGCCCACCTGCAGCTGGGGAGGCAGAGTCAGGCACACTTGTGAGCTGCCCACAGGGTATCCTTGGCACACCTGCACAGGCAACCCCAGCCTGGAAGATCATACTGGGCAGCAGTACTCGCTCCACCTCACCTGGTCACTGGCTTTGTGGTAGTATGTTGCGTGCATGCCTGCCTGGCCCAGTGTGACTGTCGCCAACCAGTTGTTCACTATAAAAGCAGGGTTGGGTAGGGAGAGGGGATAAATGGGGCGAGGGTACCTAGAAACCCAGAGCCTTAGTTCAGACCCTGGCCCTCCTCCCTCAGACCACCAATGTGCCCCAGGCTCACATGTGTATTTCCCTGCTAGAGACATAACAGTGCCCTCCTCGCCAGGCCGCCGGTGGTAGACAAGCTCTCCACCCAGGGCCAGACATGGTGTGATGCTCTGCAGATAGTGGGCCACCAGGATTCCTGTCAGGGGAGAAAATGGTCAGGCTCTCCAGCCCAGGCTGGTCCACCCTCAGCTCTCCACATCTACTCCTCCCTAAGTAGCCCAGAGCACTGTACCCCATTCTGAGTTCAGTCTTCCAAACCTGCCTCACCTGGGCTATACCACCCTATACAGGCAGCACCCCCTCACCACAACTTACAAAGGGTAGAGGCAAGTCACACTCCCTCTCACAGTCATGAAATGCACCTAGGCAGGAATGCAGGGAAGTGACACGAAGAGCACACAGCTTGATGTGCACAGCTGAGGTCCAGACCCCAACCCACCCACCTGCCATCTGAGACCTGGGCTGGCAGGATTACCCTTGGGGCTGTGGCTAAGGGAGAGTGAGAGTATCCTTATCAATGGGACTGGCTACTGGAAAGTCAATCGGGGCATTTGTCTCTCCATAGGAGGGATGTCTCAATGACCAAATGGCCACTAACGGGCTGGACCAAAAGTCAAGGACTGAGTAGAGGACAAAGCACTACTGCAATTCTACAGGACAGAAGGCGAGCTGGGGAGGAAAGAGCAGAGACAGAGTGACAGAGAAATACTCAAGACAAGGGCTGGGGCATGGCTCAGTGGTAGAGCCCCTGCCTAGAATCCCCCAGCGAGGGGCTGGGAGTGTGCTCAATGGTTTAGCTCTTGCCTATCATATATAAAGCCCCAGATAAAAAATAAAAGACTGAGCCAGGCATGATGGTGCAGGCCTTTAATTCCAGCACGTGAGAGGCAGAGGGAGGTGGATCTCTTTTGAGTTTGAGGCTAGTCTGGTCTACATAGTGAATTCTAGGCCAGCTGGGGCTACAGGGAGACTCTGTCTCCAAAAAAAAAAAGACTGAACAGTTGGGAAGAAATGATTGAAGAGTTCTACTGTTAGATCCCACTAAGGCTAGGTGGGCAGACTAGTTCCCAGGCAGAAAAGAGGAAGCCTGCAGAGAGAGGGTGGCAGAATGCAAAGACACTTCTAGAAGAGCAGCTGGCCTGCCTGAAGGGCTAAGCCCCAACATGGGTGAGGTGGGCCCAGAGTTCCCAGCCAGGACCCTGCATGAATTCCCTGAGACTGTGATCATGCCTAGGGCAGAGCCAGGTTTCAGGGGTTCATGGAGGCCAGTGTGGGAGATCCCTCAATGAATAAGTGTTACACATTAACTCATGACTATTAGCTTTAGAATGGGTATTAATCCATTCCCAACACTCCTCAGGTCACCATCCTCATTCAACTAGGAGGAAACAGGCACAGAGCCATGAGTGGGCATTTACAGACAGTGACTTCAGGGTAGAGCCCCCAGTCCCTCAGCAGGACTGAAGACCAAGCCACCCCTAAATGCCTCTCTAACAATCCTCAGTCTTGTGGACATCATTGTGCCCTTAAGCCATTTTTCCACCCACAGCCTCCTCTGATCTGCACAGGTTCAATCTCTTCAAAGACCTGGGTCTCACCAAAGCACAATCCGGATTCTGTTCTCTTAAGAAACTGCCATAGCGGCCCAGTGCCTCACGACAATCTGAACTCCTCACATCACAGCTCAGCTTCAAAACAGAGCCATGGCCCCACACCATGGGCTACATGAACGCTCTCCTCAGGACTGTCACTGTTTCTGCCAATGAACCTTTCCTTGTGTCCAGCTGGGTTTTAGATAAACATCTACAATTATGTGTTCCCCAGGTCTGGCTGCTTCTCTCATTGCTAAAGCCACCATCATCTCGGGATACCAGGTCTCACATTGCCTGGTCTACATGTCCTACCCTTGCTCCTGCCTATGGATTACATTGGAAGTTTCTGACTTAATGACATTCCACTTAGTATTGGGTGTTTTTCTGAATCAGGGTCCCACTGTGTAGCCCAGGCAGGCCTTCAAAACTTCCATCCTGCCTCAGGCTCTACTGTGGCGTTATTCCGGGTTCACCATGTCTCCCAGCTCTGGCTTTATTTTTTATCTTTTTTTTCCTTTTCTTTGAAAAGACAGGCTCTTGATATATATAGAACCTTGGCTGGGTGCAAACTTGCTGGTGAACTTTTGCCTCAGCCTCCCAAGTGGCTGGGATTATAGAAGTATGCCACAACACTCATCTCAAGACTTTACCCCCACCGCCCCCATATTTATCCCAGGGCAGAGGACAACCTGCAGGAGTCAGTTTTCTCTCTCTACCTTGTAGGTCCCAGGGCTTGAACTCAGATTGCCAGTCTTGGCAGTAAGCACATTTACCTGCTGAGCCGCCCTGTCATCTCCATTTTATTCTCTTGACTCTAAGTAACTCTGGAGGGTCTGGACTCCAAGGATCCTTCAGCCTTCTTTCTAATGCTAGGATTAAGGTACGAGGCCCCACAATCTCAGCTAGGTTTCTTTTTTCTTGAGACAGGGTCTTCCAGTAGCCCCAACCTCACAGAGCTCCACCTGCCTCTGCCTCCTGAGTGCTGGGATTAAAAGTGTGTGCCACCACACCTGACTCAGCTAGTTTGAGACAGAATCTACCCCAAGTCGACTTGGACCTCCCAACACCTTCTAGAGCCAAGGATGATTCTGGATTTCTGATTCTCCAGCCTCCATCATACTTGGTTTATGTGGCTGCTGGGAACCAAACACAGGGCTTTTTTAGGTCAGCACTTTATCAATATCAAGTGAACTGTCACTGCAGCCCCACTTCTTTGTAGCACTGCAGATGAACCCAGCACCCATGCATGTTATGTGCTGTGTCACAGAGCTGCACTACAGCCCTTACACATTTATTCCTGGCCTCTATCACTGCCCTTACAAGGCCCTGCCTTTCCTACTGTGCTTCTGTGCTGGCCCCCACTGTACCACAAACCCCCAAAATTCCCCTGTGAGGGGCTGGGGGTGTGATTCAGTAGAGTGCTTGATCAGCATGCCTTGGCCTTGGGTCCCCTCTTTAGTAATGCAAGCACATAAATGAGTAACATGAAGCCTGGTACTTCAGAAATGACCAACAAAATCATGCTTCTGGAACAAATGGATGAACAGAAGTCGTCCCAAGGGTGCCAATGCATTCATACCCTGAGAGGCAGAGGTGCCTAAGAGGTAAGAAAAGAGTAGGCCTTGGCAGGCTGGGAGGTATGGCAGAAGGCAAGTCAAGATGTTCCACCTGCTCCCTGCCTACCTGGCCAAGGCCCACAGCATCCTTCCTCAGGGAAGTCCTAGGCAGAAGCCAAATGCCTACAGTCACTGTGCAGATGTGCAGGTTGGACGCTGCAGAGCAGTGGCACTGGTTTTCAACCAGTCAATCCTGTACCCTGGTGTGCAGCCACCTTCTTCAGGAGGCCACCCCTCCTCTCCTCGCTTCCCCTGATGGGCCCCTGGTCTGAGGCCCAGGTGTTCTGGAGAAGCTGTCTGGGTCACTCAAGGAAAAAATGGGGCCCTTTGCTAGAAGCTAGTTAGTTGGCTCAGCAGGAAGAGCACTGCACAAACTAACTTGATTCCAGTCCTTGCACCCCTCAGTGAAGGATGAGAACCGACTCCTCAAAAGCTGTCCTCTGATCTCTACATGGGCCCATAACAACACACTTAAACACAATAATGACGAATAAAACAGAAGATAAAGAAATCAGTCATTTGAACTTCACCCAGGTGGGCCTTATCCCAACAGGAACACATGCTTTGAGTATTTGAGCAAAGTATCTTTTTGCCATGCTTGGTGGCACACACCTTTAATCCCAGCATCCAGGAGACAGTGGCAGGTGATCTCACTGAGTTTGAAGCCAGCCTGGTTTATATAGGGGATTCCAGGACAGCCAGGGTTACATAGTGAGACCCTGCCTCAAAAAAACAAAATAAAACAGAAAACAAAATGGGCTGGCGAGTAGGGCACTGTCGGTCTTGGAGAGGATCAGAGTTTGGTTCTCAGCCGCCATATGTTGCTAACAATCCCAGTTCCAGGGGATCCAAAATCCTCTTCTGACCTCTGTAGGCATTGCACACAGGAGTGCACTTACATACATGTGGGTAACACACTCATACACATAAAATTAAAAAACAAACAAAAGCTGGGCGTGGTGGCTCACGCCTTTAATCCCAGCACTTGGGTGGCAGAGGCAGGCGGATCTCTGTGAGTTCAAGGCCAGCCTGGTCTACATAGTAAGTTCCCAGGCCAGCTGGGGCTACAGGGAGACCCTGTCTCAAAAAGACAACAACAACAAAAAAAGCATGAAACCCCAAACCCAAACTCAGTGCTGGGGATGGAACCAAGGACCCCCTGCACATGCAAGGTAAGAACTCTACCAATGAGCCACACCCCAGCCCCTCACTGGGGGATTCTAGGCAGAGGCTCTACCACTGAGCCACGCCCCCAGCCCCTCACTGGGGGATTCTAGGTAGGGGTTCCACCACTGAGCCACACCCCAGCCCCTCACTGGGGGATTCTAGGCAGGGGCTCTACCACTGAGTCACAGTCCCAGCCCCTCACTGGGGAGTCTAGGCACCTGCTCTACCACTGAGCCAGGGCCTGCGTATAAGACAGACATTCCTAAAGGAACAGAGAGGGTAGGGACTAGAAGCACGGATAGAGGTCGGACACTCCTGGCTTCCTCTCAACTGAAACAAAGGTTGTTAGTCTTCATCTTGGCCTTTGTCTGTCTTCCTACACCTGCATGTGGCCTCTGGCCACCCTGTGACCCACTCTGTGATCTGGAACAACCCAAGTCGAGCCCCGTGAGTACCAACACTATGAACAGCCCCATCACTTGGTACCCAGCACGCACCGGACACCATTCACAGCCTAACATGCATGTGAACTCAGCAGTGTTACACATACCAAGCGTCACCAATGACCTGAGGGCAAACATGGCTGATCAGACCACATCTGTCCAAAGCTAGACCTGCGTCCCCTCACTATGCCACACTGCCTTATAGTTTGTTTCCACGCGGATGGTGATGGAGTTCAGGGATTCACCCATGCCAGGGAATCCATCTGCCATGGAGCCACATGCCCCCACCCCAGCTTACCTACCACACACTCTTTTTTTCAGACAGGGTATCACACCACAGCCCAGGGAAACTTAAACTAGCAACAAGCCCCTTCTGTCAGCCTCCCAGGTAATGGGATTCCAAATGTGAGCCACTATATCAGCGTTTTTTTGTTTTTGGATTTATTTTTGCTTTATGTGTGCGAGTGTTGTGTTATGCCTGCATGGGTTTAAGTGCACCTATGCCATGCAGTGCCCACAGAGGGCAGAAGAGGGCATTGGATCCCCTGGAACAGAAGTTATGGATGGCTGTTAGGTTAGCTGTCATGTGGGTGCTGGTGGGATTCAAACCCAGGTCTATTGTAAACAGCCAGTGCTTTTAAATGCTGAGAGATCTCTCCAATCCCCAGCTTTTATTGTTCATGTTTTTTTTGTTTTTTTTTTTTGTGAAAGACATAGGTTTTTAATTTGTGTTAACAGCTTTGCCCTGAACTGAACTTGCACCAATCCTTGTGAGTGCTGGCATGTCGGGTTTGTATCACCATACCCAGAGCTTTGGTGTTTTGTTTGGCCAGCATGTAAGTGCACCATGTGTGTACAATGCCTGCAGAAGCCAGAAAAAGGAACCAGATCCCCTGGAACTGGAGGTACTGATGGTTGTTAGCCACAATGTGGGTACTGGGAACTGAACTCAGATCCTCTGGAAGAACAGTAAATGCTGAGCCACCTCTCCAGCCCTACTTTTATTAATTTTTGAGACAGGGTCTCATGTATCCCAGGCTAGCCTTGAATTCATTGATGACTTTGACTTAAAAAATTATGGTATGTGTATATACACATATGTATGTAGATACAGATGGCACAACTTGTGGGAGTCTGCTCTCTCCTACCATATGGGTCCTGAGGATTGAACAGGTCATCAGGATTGGCAGCAAGTATTTTTCCCTACTGGCCCATCTTTCTGGGTTGACTTTGAACTTCTGACTCTCTAAGTGCTGGAATTACAGGTATGAGCCACCACACCTGGCTTTTGTTTTGTTTTGATCGGTTTTTGAGACAGGGTTTCATAGCCCACCTCAGCCTCCCCAGTGCAAGTCACTCCCACCCTGCCCACAGTATAGAGGGTAAGATGGCAGGCCCCGTGAAGTCAAAATCATGTGCTTTGGAAGGGAGTAGGGACCTGCAACAAGGGCTTCATGACCATCTTCGCAGCCTCTACCTCTTACCTGAACCCACTAGGACATCTGGGTTGCCTAGAGTGACAGCAGCTGTGAAGTCAGAACCTCGGTACTCCCCGTCCACCTGCCAGTTCACGAACTTGGACTGCTGGGTCTGTTGGGGAGGGGCAGCGTGAGTGCCACAGGCTGAGGGAACACCTGGGGTGGAGAGGTGACAGGTCACACCCACCCAACTCACCTGAATGGCCATCTTGGACCTGAGGCCTGGGCTCAGCTGGTGGATGACCTGCGCATTGAGGCTACCACTGTTATCCATATCGCCAACTAGCACCGGGAACGCCTGTGGGTGAGGGGGCAGCTTAGACATCAAAGCCTCACACTGGGGTTCCCCTCCTCCTCGAAGCCCTCCCTCAGTCCCTAGACTGAGTTAGAGTCCCTCTCTAGGCTTGCAAGACTTTTGAATTCCTCTACCCATTGAGCCGTGTGTCCACCTGGGTATTATTCTTTGACAACACATTTGTCCCCTGCCCTAATGGACTGAGAGTCCCATGACCACTTTTGTCACTGCTGTGTCCTGGCAGGCAGAGAAGCAAACTTGCCATGTGGCTAATGGCAGCTATGACCTCGAGTGTGCTGGGATTACAGGCCTGTGTTATCAGGCTAGGCTTGAGGTTCCTTTGTTCTTTCTTCCATTTCTTGAGACAGATCTTGCTATGTAGACTAGGCTGGCCTGGAAGTCTACATCCTCTGCCATAGCCTTCCCAAGAGCTGGGATACAGACCTGTGCAACCACACTCAGCTGGACAGAGCTGGGCCTGGTGGTGCACACCTTTAGTTCCAGTACTCGGGAGGCAGAGGCAGGGGAGCTCCATGAGATCAAGGCCCACCTAATCTCCATAGTAAGGTGCAGGCCACTCATGGCTACATAGTGAGACCTTGTCTCAAACAAACAAACCAAAAACAAAACCCCAAAGTAATGTAAAATAATAAAAACATTATAAAAATTACAAAACAAGCAAAAAGTGGATAGGTAGCAAGTGGGAGATTGCTCAGTGATAAAAGTGCTTGCACATGTAAGCACAAGGACCTGAGTTCAAATCCCCAGCACCCACACAAAAACCAGGAGAGTCTGCACATGCCTGTAACTCCATTACTGTGGCAGACAGGCAGATGCTGCGTCTTGGCTGGCTGGCCAGTCAGCCTGCCTAGCCTAAGCAGTGAGTGACGCCAAGCTAAGAGAATAAGGTAGAGCAACAAGGGAAGGTGTCTGATCTCTGGCCTCTGCAAGTGCACACATGATCATGCAGCCCCCCACCCCAAGTGAACAAGTGCACACATGATCATGCAGCCCCCCACCCCAAGTGAACAAGTGCACACATGATCATGCAGGACCCCACCCCAAGTGAACAAGTGCACACATGATCATGCAGCCCCCCACCCCAAGTGAACAAGTGCACACATGATCATGCAAGCCCCCACCCCAAGTGAACAAGTGCACACATGATCATGCAGGACCCCACCCCAAGTGAACAAGTGCACACATGATCATGCAGCCCCCCACCCCAAATGAATAAGTAGGGGCTGAGGATGTAGCTTGGGTGGCACAGTGCTTGTCTAGCATGCCCTGGGCTCGATCTTCAGCACTGCATAATGCTGGCCGCACTGTATACACTCAGTGTGGTGATTAAATCTTGTAATCCCAGCACTTGGGGAAGTGGAGGAAGCAAGATTGGTAGTTCAAAATCATCCTTAGCCACAGGTGAGCTCAAGGTCAGCCTAGGTTACATAAGGCCCTGTCTCAAAAAATAAAAATGTTTGCAGATAATATAATCAGAGATCTAATTCAGTACCAGTCAGCTCCTCCTCAGGCCTCCAGTTCCCCACTCCACACCCTACAATCCAGGCTCCTAGGGCAGCCTGAGGGAAGCCTGATCCTGTCTCTCATCCAATCCCTTGGTAGCTCTCCAGCACCCCCTGGAGTACGTCCAAGCCCCAAGCTTGACATTCTAGGTCCTGCCCCACATCTGGCCAGGATCTGTGCATCTGGGTCCCTACCAAGCATCATCCAGGGCCAGGCAAAGAGCAGAGCCTCGGGGATGATGCTGCAGGAATAATCTGTGTTCCAAACTAGGGACAGTCCTATGAGTCCCACCTCCCAACAACCCAAATACTCGTCTCCTCCCCACCAAGCTCCTGAGCAGGGTGCTTGGCTCATTTCCTGGAGGACATAATGAAGGAACAACTTGAGAAACCTTACCTCTGTGGGACTCAGCTGTTTTGTCCCCACATATGTGACCCCAAAGTGGTAGTTGGACTCCCCAATTGTGCCAAGGGCTACAGTGTGGGTGACCTGAAAGAAGACAGCAAGGTGTGGGTTAGGGTCTGGCCAGCCCAGCTTCCCTGCTGGAGAGGGCAAAGACAGGGTCTCTGGGCTAGGCAGGATATGGAGACTGGGGGTGTGAGACTGGCCAGATATTTGGTGGCAGGGCCATGCTCAACAATTTTGAGATCTGGAGTTCCACCAGCGTAAAACAAAAGAAAAAAAAAGAGGGTGTGAGCTGAGAAAGTCTGAGGCTACTCACGGGAGTTGGGCTAGGGTGAGCTACACACCTGGTGCTGCTGTCTCACTTGGTGATTTTAAGAGGCATCCCTGGATTCTGGGTCCCTAAACCCAAATCCTACCATCACCACCACCCCTGAGTAGTCAACCTGGAATGTATCTGAGTTGTATTTTGTTTTGATCTCAGGTTTTGAGATAGGGTCTTGATACATAGCTCGAGCTACCCCAGGATGATTGATGATCCAGCCTCAGCCTCCCAATATTGGGATGAGAGGTGTGTTACTGTACCTCAATCTTTCCAAATACCAAAGAGCCCAGCCCTTAGAGAATGTGATCAGCACACACGTAGGGGGATGGCTGTGACCACCTGGGGGGAGGGGCACCAAGGCACCAGGGAGGCTTACCTGAAATCGGTTACTCAACCCTTTGTTGACTGTAAGTTTGACACCTTCCATCTGAACAGGAAACAGCTCTGTAGAAAAAACCTCCATCACACCTCAAATTCTCCTCTCCTTCCCTCCCATCCTCAGCTCTCTCCAGAGATACACAAAGTATCCCACCCAGTAGGGGCAACTCTACCTAGTGGATGGTACCAGGGCCTTTTGCCTGTAACTGAAACCCAGGGCCATCACCTGGGTGACTTAAGAAACTTATTTCCTGACAAATTTCTCATCTGTACAATGGGGACCCTCACCACCTAGAGCTGTTCCAAGGTTTTAATGAGTTAACATACACTGAGTATTAGAGCTAAGCGTGTACCACTGTTATTAGGATCCAGACCTCTTGGGTTGCACCCCTGACGGGAACCTAAGGGACATCGTGCTGACACTGTGACCTTGGGCCTCAGTTCTCTTCCCGATCACAATAGTCTGGCAAGGCTGATTCCGAAGCTCTCAGCTCTCCAAGCCTTCTCTCTCCAGCTGTGGCATTCCACCGTAAGGGACTCTGATCGCACAGTTCCAAGCCCCAAGTTCAAGGTTCCACCATCCCACCCCACCGTGAACTCCTAACGCTCTGTTCGATGTCTGCAACGATGCGCGCCAATTCCCAGGGTCCCTGGAAGAGCTGTCCTCCTTTTCCCCTAGGGATCTGGGGTCCGGGCCCCTCACCCTTGCATTTCCGGTGGCACTCCTCGAACGTGCCCGGGTTGGGCAGGCAGTCGCAGGCTCCATCATCAGCGGCCCCCGCAGCGCCGCTGGCCGCAGGCCCGGAAGTCCGTTCTGAACCTCGGCCAGCGCTCGCCCCGGCGCCCAGGCCACCCCCAAGCGGCGGTAACGTGAAGCCCGGCGGCGAAGGCGGCGGCGGCAGCCCCACGAGGGACGGCGCTGGAGGCGGCGGCGGCCCTGCGGGCGGCGAGCTAGCAGCCAACACGTTCCCCATGGTATCTGCGAGGGGAGAGGCCAGAGGTCAGAGGCCACACACACCCCCGGAGCCTGCCTCCGCCACCTCCCACCACGCTCGGACCCGGGTTCTTACTGGCGGCGGCGCCTGTTCCCGGCCTGGGCTCCGCTCCTACCCCGTGCGCCACGCGCAACCGAACCCGCTGCCGCCGTCGCCGCCGTATCCCCGCCCCCCTGCAGCACATTGGTTCAGTGTCCCCCGGGGTCCGCCCACCCCTCGCAGGACTCCCGCCTGCTATTGGAGAGAGGGAGGGAAGTCCCGCCCACACCGCAGAAACACCCCTTCCTATTGGTTGTCACTTGCGAGCGTTTGGAGGGGCGGCTGGCCGTTCCCATTGGCTCGATGCGTCCGTTCCCATTGGCTCGAGACCGTGTTCTCCATTGGTCAGTACCAATGACTTGGCACGCCCATTGCGCGTTTCCCCGCCCCTCTACTGACGGACCTGTGCCCCGCCCTATATCGAACGCCGTAGTCATTGGTCAGCTTTGGCTGCTCCTCTTCCTGACTGGCTTTGGTGGCTCCAGAGGCCGACCTTGGTTATGTATTAACTTAGTTCTCTCATTGGTTAACTTACCAGGGTCAAAGGACACAAGTGAAGGTGCGTTGCGCCGCAGACGCTGCTAGGCAGCAAGGTCAGGCCTTGCGTCCCACCAGGCACCGCGGCGGAGGAGCAGGGTCGCCGACCGAGAAACCGGAAGTGCTGCCCCTTCCCACAGTGCCTCGGGAGATGCCTAAACTCGTTTGTGAACTCTGTCCCGCTTGTAGTTACCCACAATGCCCCTTTATCCCTGAACGCTACAGCTGTGTTGAACCCACCCCTTTTGTTACCCATCATGCCGTCTGTTCCTCCCAGGTCACTGTGGCTTCTATGTTTGGTCCATTCATTCCTTTCCTATTACCCAGCATGCACTCGCCCATTCATTTGCGCTTCACTTCCTTAGCTTTCTTTAGCCCATTTCTGCTTGTTCACTTTCATCATCCTTCCGGCCTTTTGCTAATTAACCGTCACGTTGAGGAACCATTCATTCCTGGCCATTACCCATCATGCCTGCGGCCCCTATTTCTCCATTATTTATCTCTTTGCCTCTGCTCACTCATTTAGATACATTATCCATCACGCTTTGGGGGCTTTTATTAAAAATAATACTCATAATTTTTCCCTTAGCCTAGTTTTGATTTTTTTTTCTGAACTCTATATAAGCCCAAGATGGCCTTGAACTATTGGCAGTCCTCCTGCCTCAGCTTCCCAAGTGCCCTTAGCCTATTCTTTCTTGCCTAAGCCTCTCAGCTGATTACTGCTAAATTTATCTTTTTTTCCCGTTATTTTTGGACATTCTCATTAGTTGTTACATTCATTCCTTTTCAATACAGTGTGCCTGTTCTGGGAACCTCCCCGAATGCTACCCTATCATTTTGTTTTCCTTGATGCGTCTTTGCTTGCTACCCTATCAAGTCCCAGGTTATCTTTGGACCTTTTGGGGGGTCTGTATTACATCTTGATTACAGTTCACTGATGCCTTCAAGCTCCGTTGTCCTTGGCCATTTCCCCCCACGTCAGACCCTATCATCTCCTTCAAGGCTCACAGAAAACACAAAATCTCGTCAAAGTATAAACACCTATTTTGTAGGAAATGCTTACAAAACAGTATCATTGCCTGAACTCCCAACCCAGATGACCCATTTTTTTTCCCCTAAAGAAGGATGTTTAGGCTCATCCCACTGGGCACGGATAAAAAGGATTCAGTAGTCTTCAGGGTAACAGCAACTTCTCCCAAACCTTGGGTTGCAAGGCACACTTGGATGAGGCTCATCCCTTTAGCACTGGGCTGGGGCTTCATGCTCTGGAGACAGGAACTAGGGTGTTGGGGGATGAGGGGAAGATGTGGACCCTGAGACTCCTGCCTGCAGGAGGGAAAGGAAATAGGAAGGGGGTAGAGGGACTTCCGCTGCCTTGAGGGCTCAGGTCTGAGCAACTGGAAGCCCGTAATCTCAAGCTTGCAGACCTATGGGACTGTATAGCCTGGGGACAAATCAGAGGTCTGGAGTCTTCTTTGGGACTCTTGAGATGCAGGTGGGAGGTGTGGCATGGTCAAAGGGTCCAGCTAGATCTTAGGAGTCCTTGGGGTCAGAGGTTGGCGCAGAACTATCTGCACTTCAGGAGATAAGTCTCAGGTGTCCGTTGTTTTGCAGGTTTCTCTGGGTCAGAAATCATAGACTGGAGGTCACATTGGCGCCACTATGGTAGAAATCACAGATGGAATGCATGGGGTGATAGGAGACCATGGTTCGCCCAGGAGCCAGGAGTTCTAGACCACCTGACAGAAAGCTGAGGGGTAAAGGGTGATAAGTGAGAGGCCAGAGACACTGTACCTCACACATACATGGCCCGTGACACGAAAAAGTCTTTGCCCTGGTAGGAGTCAGAGGGGCTGGGGTAGGACAGGGCATCATAAATGGGGTTGATTTTATCCAGAAAGTCTTCCTCCTCCTCCTCCTCCTCCTCTTCCTCATCTAGACCCAGGGAAACTCCCTCTACAGCAGAAGGCCCTGGAGGCACCAGGAGGGAGGGGCCCAGGCCTGTGGCCCCCAGCAGCAGGGGCCCAGATCGCTCTTCCAAGGTAGGCAACTCTTGGTATCGAGGCATTTCCTGCAGGCACAGAGCAGAGAGGAACTCAAGGTCATTTCATTGGCATGATAGATCCCAAACTTGCTTCTTGAGCCCGGATTCCTGGCCACCCTCTTCCCACGCCAGTCCAACCTAACTACAGCACTGCTACCCATTTTCCCTGGAGCTGAACTGCTCTAATGTAACCACAGGGCCACCCTTAGTCCAAAGCCCGCTGGACCTGGTGGCTCATGCCTGTAATCCTACCACTTGGGAGGCTGAGGCAGGTGAGTTACTATGGGGTCAAGTCTGACATGGGCTACAGAGTGAGACCTTGTCTCAAAACATACAAGAGGAACTGGAAAGATGAATGACTTGGTGGATAAAAGCTGCTCTTTCAGAGGACCCTGGTTTGATTCCCACCATATGGCGGGTAACAACTGTCTGTAACTCCAGTTCCAGGCGATCTGGATCTGACACCCTCTTCTGACTGCCACAGGCATGGCAGGACATGGGTGCATTTACATAATACAGTAGACTCATACACATAAAATAAACTAATAATAAAATATTTTTTAATAATAAATTAAAAAAAAACAAACATACAAGAGGGGCTGGAGAGATGGCTCAGTTTAAGAACACACCAGTTCCAGGGGATCCAATAGCCTCTTCTGTCCTCTGCAGGCATTGCACACAGGTGCACTTACCTACATGCAGGCAATATACGAATACACATAAAAATAAATTCAAAAATATGAAAAATAATAAATTAAAAAAAAATTTTTTTTGGTCTTTTTGAGACAGGGTCTCCCTGTAGCCCCAGCTGTCCTGGAACTCACTATGCAGACCAGGCTGGCCTTGAACTCAGAGATCCATCTGCCTCTGCCTCCTGCTGAGTGCTGGGACTAAAGGCATGTGCCACCATGCCTGGCTCAGTCTTTTTTGTTGTTGTTTAAGGTGTACGTGTTTTGTCTGCATGTATTTAAGTGCACTGCTGCAGTGACTGCAGAGGACAGAAGAAGGTGTCAGAGCACCTTTGGAAGTGAAGTTAAAGATGGTTGTTAGCCACCATGTGGGTACTAGGAACAGAACCTGGGTCCTCTGAAAAAGTAGCCAGGGCTCTTAACTGATGAGCCATCTCTGACTTCAGTCTTCAGTTGATTTAACCTTGATTGCTAAACAGCCCCTTAAACCTCAACCTCTTTAAGCCTCCTTATCTGACTCGTGGTATCCAGGAGACTCTCTATGGTGGGATCTCCCCTGTAAGCACAGGCCTTGGCCAGTGCACATGCTCAGTTGAGACACTCCATCTAACGTGGGGTCCTTGGGCTTCTGACTGAGTATAGATAGACTCAGTCATGAGTCCTCAGCTTAGCTCAGTGATCTGAACTGTGACTAGACACCTAGCCTTGACCCTCAGCCCTGTATCTCAGACCCCCCGCCCAGACCACCTTGGTTCACCCCAGAGATCCTACCTGATCAGCGCAGGAGACACCAGCATCAAAGTATGGTGTCTTCAGTGGGCTGTGCTCCGAGGCCCCGAGAGTGAAGAGCTGAGAGGGCTACGGGAGGACAGGGAGGGCGATCAGGGCTCTTCAGGGTGGCCTCTGACTGCCAGCCTGTTCCCAGCCCAACAGCCCTCTCTCAGTCTGGTCCCAGGGAGGAAAAGTGGGTATCAAGCCAGGCTAGCCTGGGCTCTAGGAGTTCTCACCATCTCTGGTTCCTCCAGCCTGGCCTTGGGGGTCGGTGGCTTGTAGGAGGGAGGTCCTTCCAGTCTGTGGGGTAAGAGGCAGGTCAAGGGGAATTAAGCCTCATCCTTAGGGTGACCTCCCCAGGGTCACAGGAGGTGATACCCCCTCTGCCTGCATCCCCTTTCTGTTGGCCCTACCCCCTTGCCTGTGGGGGACTTAAGACTCACGGCTCAGTTTTCCCTCTTTTAGGAAGTGTCTCTGATTTGGTCACACTGATGTGTGCTGTCCATTTGGACACTTGCTGAGTTTGTGTTGAAATGTGGTCTATGACAGTGTTCAATATTACGTGCCGCAAC
>NW_008354956.1:1151691-1166834 GCF_000622305.1 Nannospalax galili | reverse complement strand
ATTTGATGCTAGGATCCACATATAACAGAAAACACGTCCTCTTTGTCTTTCTGTGCCTCATTACATTGGTATAATATTTTTCAGTTCTATTTTCTTGCAAATTTCACAATTTCTTTTTTTTTTTTCCGAAGCTGAGGACCAAACCCAGGGCCTTGCGCTTGCTAGGCAAGCGCTCTACCACTGAGCTAAATCCCCAACCCCCTGCCCCAACTTTTGTAAGGGAGAGAGTGACACCTAAGGGGCTGGTGGCTCAGAGGTTGAGAGCACTTACCACTCTTGCAGAGGACCTGGATTGACTTTCCAGCACATTCATCAGATGGCTCACAACCACTCACAACTCCAGCTCTAGGGGATGCATCACCCCCTTCTGGCCTCTGAGGCCACCCAAATACACATGCCATACATTTGCAAAGACACACACATAAGTAAGTCTTTTTGCCTGGTGTGGTGGTGCATCCCTTTAAATTACAGCACTTGGGGGGTAGAGGCAGGTGGATTTCTGTGAGTTCAAGGCCCGTCTGGTCTACATAGTGAGTTCCAGGCCTGGAACTTGCTGGCCTCAATCTCTCAGAGAGCTGCCTGGCTACAAAAATAAATCTTAAAGCCAGGAGTGGTGGTGCACGCTTTTAATTCCAGCACTTGGGAGACTGAAGCAGACGGATCTCTGAGTTTGAGGAAAGCCTGGTCTATAGTCCAGGCCAGTTGGGGCTATATAATGAGACTCTGTCTCAAAAAAGGGGGACGGGGCAGCTGGAGAGATGGCTCAATTGTTTTTTTTTTTTTAAAAAAAAAACCTTTAAAAATTTTTTTATTATTTTTATTTTATGTGTATGCATGTCAGAAGAGGCTGTCAGAGCCCCTAGGACTGGAGTTACAGACAGTTGTTAGCCACCATGTGGGTTCTGGGATTCGAACCCGGGTCTTCTGCAAGAATAACCAGTGTTCTTAACTGCTGAGCCATTTCTCTAGCTCCTATGGCTCAACTGTTAAGAGCACTGGCTGCTCTTGCACAGGATCCAGGTTCAGTTCCCAGCACCCACATAACTGCCTACAACCATCTGCAACTCCAGCTCCAGGGGAATCTAACGTGCTCTTCTGGCATCTGTGGGCATTGCATGACACAGATGCACTTACACACATGCAGGCAAAACACTCAAGACACATAAAAATAAATTTAAAAATTTTTTTTAATTTAAAAAATTCATTAAATTAATTTATTTTTTGGTCTTTTTGAGACAAGGTCTCCCCTGTAACCCCAGCTGGCCTGGAACTCACTATGTAGACCAGTATGGCCTCAAGCTCACAGAGATCTGCCTGCCTCTGCCTCCCAAGTGCTGGGATTAAAGGCGTGTGGCACCATGCCCAGAGCCAATTTAAAAAATTTATTTAGGGGCTGGAGAGATGATTCAGCAGTTAAGACCACTTGCTGCTCTTTTAGAGGACCTAGATTTGATTCCCAGCACCCATGTTGGATGACTCAAAATCGCCTATACCTCCAGTTGTAGGGTATCTGACACCCTCTTCTCACCATTACAGGCACCAGCATTTACGTGGACATAACATTAGTCAGACACACATGCATACACATAATTAAAACTAAATCTTTTAAAAAATATTTGTCTATTTATTTTATGTGTATGAGTATTTAGCCTGCGTGTAAGTGCACCACATGTGCAATGCCTGCAGAGGCCAGAAGATGGCATCAGATCAGCTGGAACTGGAGTTACGGATGATTGTTAGCCACCATGTAGCTGCTGGGAATGGAACCCAGATCCTCTGCCTGAGCAGCCAGTGTGCCACCATGCTTGGTTTATTGATTATTTTTATTTATTTATTTATTTATTGTTTTTTTTGAGACAGGGTCTCTGAGACCTGTTGCCCCAGCTGTCCTAGAACTCACTATGTAGACCAGACTGGCCTTGAACTCGTAGAGATCGGCCTGCGTCTGCTTCCTGAGTGCTGGGATTAAAGGCGTGTGCTGCCATGCCCTCACCACAGTATGCCACCATGCCTGGCTTATTAAAAAAATTTTTTTTTATTAAGAAAAAGGAAGCGCAACACTTGAGGCAACAGTACAGTGTCCCATAGCCCAACATGAAGAATTTATTCTGAGGACACTTGTTCAAAGAAGGTCCCTGAGCCTAGTGGTGTTGTGTACACCTGAAATCCCAGTACTTCTCTGCATTCTAAGGCATGAGAAGGGAAAGTTCCAGGCCCGCCAAGGCTATATAGCAAGATCTGATTGCAAAAAAATACTAAATGAGGGGATGTGGGGCAGGGTGCTGGAGAGATGACTCAGGGGTTAAGAGCACTGGCTGCTTTTGCAGAGGACCTGAGTTCAGTTCCCAGCATCTACATGGAAGCTAACAGTCATCCATAAATCCATAAATCCAGTTCTAGGGGATCCAATGGCCTCTGGGGTGTTGCACACATGTGGTGCACTTACATACATGTGGGCAAAACACTCATACACATAGAAACATAGGGCTGGAGAGATGGCTCAGCGGTTAAGGGCACTGACTGCTCTTGCAGAGGACCCGGGTTCGACTCCCAGCACCCACATGGCGGCTATGAATCGTCCTTAATTCCAGTTCCAGGGAAATCCGAAGCCCTCTTCTGACCTCCGCAGCATTGCACGACATGGGTGCACTTACCTACACATAGGCAATACATGCATACACATAAAATAAAAATAAAGCCAGGTGTGGTGGTGCATGCCTTTAATTCAAGGCCAGCCTGGTCTACATAGTGAGTTCCAGGACAGCTGGGGCTGCAGGGAGACCCTGTCTCAAAAAGACTAAATAAATAAAAATAAAAATAAAATTAAATCAAAAAAAAAAAAGAGACAACAAAATGGGCCAGTCATGGTCATGTACACCTTTAGTCCCAGTACTCCAGAGGCAGAAGCAGGTGGACCTCTGTGAGACTGAGGCCATTCTGGTCTACATAAGGAGGTCCAGACCAGCTAGGGCTACAGGGAGATCTTGTCTCAACAACAACAAAAAAAAAACAAAACAAGACAAAAAAATGGTCTGGAGAGATGGACCAGTGGGTAATGTGATTATCTTGCAAGCCTGAGGACCACCCTGAGGCTTGGGATGCACTTGCGTCCTCTTCCCTACAGCTGAGATTATAGGCAAGCACCACCTCACCTGTCTTTTTTTTACATGCGTTCTGAGGGGCAAATTGTGGTCCTGGTACACACTCCAACCTTGGATGATGGTACACACCTGTGATATCTATTTGGAGGACTGAGATGTCAAGAGCGATGTGGGAGACCTCGTCTCAAAATAAAAGGGGAGCACATTCCCATTTCTGAGAGGTTACTACCAGACCAACCAACTCCCACAAGAAAACTGGAGTTTGGATGTATAACAAGCTTTCTAAATCATTCTTCTGTCTAAAGAGCCTTTTATTTTGTTTTTTGAGTCAGGGTCTTCCTGTAGTCCTGGCTGGTCTGAACTTTCTATGTAGACCAGTCTGGCTTTGATCTCACGGCGATCTGCCTGCCTCTGCCTCCCGAGTGCTGGGATTAAAGGTGTGTGCCAAAACACCCGGTTTACAATGTGTTTGGTCGCAGAGGGCACCTGTACTCAGGTGCACAGACCCACACAAGGACACAAAATTAAAAATAATGAAACAGAGCTGGGGCACTTGTGGAGTCAGTTCTCCCCTTCTACCTCGTGGGTTCTAGGGGCTGAATTAGGTCA
The DNA here is from genome assembly GCF_000622305.1 of Nannospalax galili. Classification (NCBI taxonomy): domain Eukaryota; kingdom Metazoa; phylum Chordata; class Mammalia; order Rodentia; family Spalacidae; genus Nannospalax; species Nannospalax galili. The sequence continues at coordinate 1,163,124 of NW_008354956.1, read as the reverse complement.
TCAGGCTTGCCCGCAAGCGCCTTTACCTGCTGAGACATCTTGCTGGTCCCCACCTTTATTATTTTTAAATTGTCTGTCACTGGCCTGGCCAAATAGGTTATGGCTGGCTAGCCAGTGGGCCTCAGAAATCCTCCCGACACTGCACCCTCAATACTGGAATTACAAGTGCACACCACCACATCCAGCAGGTTTTTGTTGTTGTTGTTTTGGTTTTCTTCAACCAGGATTTAGGGGGTGGAACTCAGGTTCTTACCAATTGACCCATGCCCTTGCTCCTGTACAACTTTTTTAAAAAACCCTTTTTTTTTTCATTCTTGTTACTTTTTGGTTTTTGAGACGGGCTTGTGTAACAGAGGAAGCATGACCCTGAACTTCTGATTCTCCTGCTGCCACCTCCTGAGTGCTGGAATTACCCACACTCAGTCACGTAGACCAAAAGGAAGGGTGAGAAACTGTATTCGAAAGAAACAGTCACTAGCTGGGGAAGGTAGAGCAACAAGACGGTGCCTGGGCTTTGATGACTTCCTTAGAGCAAACCAGTAATACCGTGCTTTATAGGATGGTGGAAAAAAAATCTTTCCTAATCAATCCATTAAGATCCCAGTTGCGGGCAGGTGTGGTAGCACACACCTTAAGTCCCAGCACTCGGGAGGCAGAGGCAGGCAGATCTCTGTGAGTTCAAGGCCAACCTGTTTTACATAGTGAGTTCCAGGCCAGTAGGGGCTACAGGGAGACCCTGTCTCAAAAGGACCAAAAAAAAAAAAAAAAAAAAAATCCCAGTTGTGGGCTGGGCTTGTTGGCACATGCCTTTAATCTCAGAATTCAGGAGGCAGAGGCAGGTGGATCTCAGCTTGAGGCCAGCTTGTTCTGCATAGTAAGTGCTAGGCTACATAGTGAGACCCTGACTCAACAACAATAACAAAAACAAGGGGCTGGAGAGATGGCTCAGCAGTTAAGAGCACTGGCTGATCTTGCAGAGGGCCTGGATTTGGTTCCCAGCACCCACATGGCAGCTAACAACAGGCTGTAACTCCAGCTCCAGGGAATCTGATGTCCTCTTCTGACCTCCATAGACACCACACCCATGGTGGCACTTAAATGCAGTCAAAACACTCATACATATTAAATAAAAATGGATAAAATGGGGCTAGAGAGATATCTCAGCAGTTAAGAGCCCTGGCTGCTCTTGCAGAGAACTTGGGTTCCATTCCCAGTACCCAACGATAGCTAACAACTGTCCATAATTCCAGTTCCAGGGGATCTGATGCCCTCTTCTGACCTCCACAGGCATTGCATGACACTGATGCACTTACATACATGCAAGCAATACACTCATACACATAAAATAAAAATAATAGATTATTTTTAAAAAATGGATAAAAATCTTTAAAAATTAAATAACAAATAAAACAAAAAGAATACATAAAAAGGATGATAAAACCCCACCCTCTCAAAAAAAATCCCAGTTATCTGGGGGTCTCTGTCCTACACAGCCTTTACAGATGGTTTTCTCCTTCAGCCCCCACAGGGTGCTCCCCAACTCTGTTACCCATCTCCCAAGCACTTCCAAGGATCCATCATCACTCACTCATCCTCCTCCTCTGCCCCTTGCAGTCTCTGCTCCTTTCGCTGCTGCCTGCAGATGAGGACACCTGTGGCGGCCACAGCTGTAGCAATGATGGCAGCAATGATGCCTCCAATGATGCCACCTGTGGCCCCTGCACCTGCCGTGCTGGGTGACTCTGTAAGGAGAAGGACAGTATGAGGGCAGTCACAAGAGCTGACAGCTGCTTCTCCCAGCCCCACTCCCCAAGGCACCACATACAGGACTGGAGGGATGATTGAGAGGTTTAGAACACTGGCTGCTCTTGTAAGAGGATGTGGGTACAGTTCCCAGGACCTACATGGCAGCTAACAACTGTCCATAACTCCAATTCCAGGGGGATCTGATGCCCTCTTCTGGCCTCTGTGGGTACTGCATACACATGGTGCACATACATACATGCAGGCAAAACATTCATACACATAAAATAAAAAGCAAAAAACAAACAAAAAACCAACTTTCTAAGACATAACAGACACGCCAGACTTAGAGACATCCTTTCTCCACTTGTCTCTTTTTTGGTGGTGCTTGAGACCAAACCCAGGGCCTCAGGCATGCTAGGTAAACGCTCTATGCTTGAGTTACATACCCTGCCTGCCCACCCCACCGTGGCTGTGGGCACTGCTGCATCCCTTCTCTTGTGCCCATGTTCAGGAATATTTGTTCTGTGCAGAGCATACTCGATACAATGGCAAGTTAAATGCACAGTTCCCACGCTCATGGAGCTGAAGTGCTGCTGCACAGGGTCTTGGCTCTGTAGCCCAGGCTGGCCCTCAGCCAACAGGAAACAAGCAGGTGTGATGTCTGATGTCAAACAGGAATTGAAGATGGAACTGGACAAACATACAGAGTAGAAAAGGGACAAGGAAGGGATGGAATGTGGATCCACAGAAGTCGACAGGCCTTATCTATGAAGGGACATCTGAGCCACCTGAGTGCATGGCAGGCATAGAAACAGCCAGGCCAAAGACCCTGAGGCAGCTTCAGGGTATTTTTAAGGAACAGGGAGAGCCAGGTATGGAACTCACATGCACCTCTAATCCCAGCAATCAAGAACCTGAAGCAGGAGAATTATTACGAGTTTGAGACCAGACTCTAAAACAAACTAGGTAGAGGCAAGAGGAACAGAAGTTCAAGTTCATCTTCAGCTACACATGGAGTTTAAGGAGGACAACCTGGGCTACATGAGACACTGTCTCAAAAAACAAAGAAACTGAACAAAGACAGCAAGGATACAGGCTGGAGCAGAGAGAGATGAAGGAAGGATCTGGAAGGTTGACTGAGAGGTAGAGCTGGGGAGATAGTATAGAAAAACCCCTCACTGGTTATGGGGAATGCCGTATTCTTTAATGAGAGGAGAGCTCATGGCTTTGAAACCCCGGCCTCACATCTGTGTCACTTCCCATTTGTAATCATTCTGTGTGCCTCTCCTAATGACGTAGTTCCTGTAGCAAAGGCCTGTTTCCTCCCTAGACTGAATGCCCCAGGACAGGTACACAGAAGGCATCTAATGAGGGCTCAGATGGCACTTGAGAACCCACCGTGTGCAGAGAGAAAAACAGCAAACTGCCCATCTTGCCCTCCTATGGCCATGGCTGAGAGAAAGGGAAGCCTCATAGGGGCTGATATCAACCTGCATCCAGACATGTGGAAAGGAAGCTGCCCAGGGGACTCGATGTGCATCTGGTCTCAGCTTCCGGTCCCCAGCTGAGCTTCTCCAGAAGGCTCCAGCAGGGGTGGTTCAACTGGCTTGTTGGTGTTCAGTGCACACACAGCCACACCACTTGGCTTTTCCTGTCATTGTTACTGACAAAGCCCAGAATGCACAGGGCTCTGTGATTTGGGCCACCGTTGTGTCCACAGCATGGCAGACACATGCTTGAGGAAGTACATATATCCAGGCCTCCAGGCTGATCCACCCACCCAGAGGGTGTCACCTGATTGCACGACAGACCCAAAAGGCCATGGGAACTCTGTGGGAAGTCACAGGGGAGGGGGATAAAGCCTGCCTCTTCCCATTCTTAGAAGCAAGACACTCCCTGTCCTCAGTCACCAAGCTAAAGGAACTGGGGGTGATGCTCATTGCTGAGAACTCCCTAGGGACCAAACCCTGCTGGGAAGGTGGGAGTAAGATGCTAGGGAAGAGCTGTTTCAAGGGCATTGTGGTGATGCCATGCCTGTATCTTCAGCACTTATCCTGATAACCCTGAGCTTCCCCAAGAATGGAGACCCTCTCCAACAGAGACAGGGATCGATCTGCATGGTCTCCTGTAGGGTCAGATCTTTAGGATCTGGAATCTGGGGCTCTGGCCCCTGCCATCCCCACAGGAGGGTCCATGGATCAAAGTAGCCAGCCTTTCTCTCTCTCTCCCAGGGAGCTCTCAACTCACTGATCTGGCCACACATCTCTGTCCTGGGACCCAAGAGTTCAAAGCCCCCTCCTCTACCCTGTGTCTCTGAGCCCCAAAGTCAGGGACCTCGTTCTAAATTCCAGCAGCCAAATGGTCTGAACTCCATCAAGCTGCTCGACCCTCTGGGAACCAGTTCTTTCTGGAACCAAGTGGTCCCTATCCCACCCTCTTTCCCCAGGACCCAAAGAGGGGAAGTCTGATGCATTATAAAACACCCCCAAGGTTTTCTGACAAGGCATTTATTAGCTCCTGAGTGTTTCCGGGGGGGCCAGGGCCAGGCTGGGGCCAAAAGGAACCTCAGAGGAGTCCTGAGTCTGCACCATGGAGCTCCTAGGGGCTCCTTCCCCATGAGGCCCTGGAGATGGGAGAGTTCCAGTGTGTGGTTCACCTGTGCTCCATCCAGAAGGGGGTGGGGGGAGAGGTGCCAGTCCAGTTCCAGTGCCAGAAAAACCAGTCCAACCAGTCCCAAACCCTCTGGTGGCTGGCTAGCAGTTGGGGGTAGGAGCTGGCATTTCTATGTGTCCAGTGTCTGTGTCCTGTGGTCACACGTAAACTGCCCGCCGAGAGATGAGAGAGCCATCCAGATGAGATTCCATGTCGTCCTTAAGTGACCCAGATGGAGGCAACATGAGGCCTTCCTCTGCCTTCTCCTCTTCTTCCTCTTCTTCTTCCTCCTCACCCCTGCCATCTGCCTTCACTGGCTCAGGGGCTGTGGACCTCCAGAAGACAGGACCCCCGTTCCCAAACATCTGAGTCTTCACGTCGTAGGATCCTCTGTCGTCATCGTCATTTCCTCCTCCTTCTCCTCCTCCAGGGCTCTTCCGCTTCCTCCTCCCCCTCAGTAGGACGAAGGCCAAGGCCCCCCCAGCCAGGAGTAGCACCAGGAATGTCCCCCCCACAACTCCCCCCACCAGTGGACCCACATTTCTGGAGGCCTGGGGGGTGTCTGAGGAGAGAGGAGGGTAAGAGAAAAAGAGGAGACAGAGTCAAGAGCACACATCTGGGGGTGAAGGTACCAGGAAGACCCAGGACATGGGTTAGTAACCAGAACTTATAGGGTGACTAATTGGAAGAAGGGAGGAGGAAGGGGAGGAGGAAGATGGTTTTGAGACTCCTCACTTCCGGGTGGGCACTGTGTGAGGAGGGACTGCCACCTAATGCTACCCAGAGGTCTATCTGTACCCTCAATGCTCTCAAAGGTTAACATTGCAGCAAGGTCCGGTGGTACATGACTGCCATCCCAGCATGAAGAAGGCTGAGGCAGGAGGATCATGAACTCAGGGAGACCCTATCTCAAAAAGGAAAAAAGGGAAAAAATGTTGCTGGGCTGGGGAATGTTGCTCAGAAGTAGAGCCCCTGCCTAGAATTCCCAAGTGAGGGGGTGGGGATGTGGCTCAGTGGTAGAGCTCCTGCCTAGGATCCCCCAGTGAGGGGCTGGGGATGTGGCTCAGTGGTAGAGCACCTGCCTAGAATCCTCCAGTGAGGGGCTGGGGGTGTGACTCAGTGGTAAAGCAGCTGCTTAGAATCCTCCAGTGAGGGGCTGGGGGTGTGACTCAGTGGTACAGCACCTGCCTAGAATCCCCCAGTGAGGGGCTGGGGATGTGGCTCAGTGGTACAGCACCTGCTTAGGATCCTCCAGGGAGGGGCTGGGGTGTGACTCAGTGGTAGAGCAGCTGCCTAGAATCCCCCAGTGAGGGGGGTGTGGCTCAGTGGTAGAGCAGCTGCCTAGAATCCCCCAGTGAGGGCTGAGGGTGTGGCTCTGCTGTAGAACTCTGGGTACTATAACTACTGCTGCAAAGGGAAAAAAATTGATGGCAGAAAACTCTACACTGAGTCTCACATCCCTCACATCCACCTGGTGAGCTGCTGTAGTGGAGTGCTAAGTGGGCAGAGCAGCTTCCACAGCTTTCCACCAACCCGCTCCATGCCCTGGAACCTGCAGGAATCTGTTTGTATCTCCCTCAGGGTGCTGAACTCCACCATGAAACCCAGGTTAGTGTCCCCACTGGATTTGAGTGGGACAGACAGCAGCTCTCCTGTACTTCATGTAGGGTACCAGGCTTCATACCCACTACGCAGCTTGACTTCCTTAGTGCCCTCTGTCTTGGCTGAGCAAGTTGGGTATATATGTGGGAGGTGAGGGTGAGGCAGACAGGAAGCAGGGAGCACCAAAGAGAGAAGGGGGAGATGAGAGCTTTGCTATTTATTATCCCTGAACTTAGGACAGGGATAGGATCAGAACCTCTCACAACCTCCTCCAACTTCCACATGCTGGGCCAGAGTGGGAGAGAACAGGTCGGCATCATTAACACCTGCCTCCTGAGTACATCTGTTGTTTCTGGTTTTGTTTTGCTGTTTTGAGGGGAAGGGTTGAGATGGTTTAGCCTGATCTCAAATGTTGGATCTTCTTACCTGAGAATCTCCAGGAGGTAAACACAACCACTGGATTAATTCTGAGTATTTTTTTGCCCCCCGAGTATTGGAGGGAGAAGCTAGGGCTTGAAACATACTGGGCAAATACTCACCACTAAGCCACGCCCTCAGGACCTCACTACGGGATTCTAGGTGGATGCTTTATAGCTGAGCCACAAACCAGCCCCTCACTGGACAATTCTAGAAAGGTGCTCTACAGCTGGACCATGCCCCTAAGCCCCTTATTGGGAGATTCTAGGCAGGTGTTCTACCTCTGAGTCACACCCCCAGCCCCTCACTGGGGGATTCTAAGGGGCATTAGACAAGATCCTATGTAGTTCAGGGTAGTTTCAAACTCCTGATCCTCCTGCATCCCAAGTGCTTGGAATTACAGGGTTGGGTCACCACATGCAGCTTCAGAGCAATGAGGGGGAGGGAGGTTATCTCTGTAAATTCAGGGTCAGCCTGGCCTAGATAGAGAGTTCTAGGCCAGCCAGGGTTACATAATGAAACCCTGTCTCAAAAAAAAAAAAAAAAAAAAAAAAAAAAATGGCTCAGTGTTTAATCCCAGCGTTTCCGGGGCACAGGCTGGAGGATCTCTGTGAGTTCAAGGCCAGCCTGGTCTACATAGTGAGTTTCAGGCCAGCTGGGGCTACAGGAAGAGCCTGTCTCAAAAAGACCAAAAAAAACCCCCAAAAATAGGAGATCACGACCCAATAGGCTGTGGAAAGAATTTAATGACCTGCAAATAGCATTGAAAAGGAAACAGGAAATCTTTAGAGGTGGGACTGTAACAGTTGATCCTCCACATGCCAGTTACCAAACATCCAGATTAAATCCAGCATCTATAATCTGTCTCTACTAAACATATACCACATTTTAGTCCCGAACAACACAGTATAGCTGCTATTTGCATAATGCTTGCATTGTATTCATTATTACATGCCATCAAGAGGCAATCCAAGCCAGACACAGTGGCACATGCCTTTAATCCCAGCACTCAGGAGGCAGAGGCAGGTGGATCTCTGTGAGATTGAGGCCAACCTGGTCTACACAAAGGGAAAAAAAAGAGGCCATCTATAAGTCTGTAGGAAAACTGTGCATGGTGGCAGATGCCTGTAAGCTAAGCACATGGGAGGCTGAGGCAGGAGGATTGTCATGGCTACAGAATAAGATCCTTTCCTCCCAAAAGAAAAATACATAAATGAAATAATAAAATAGGGGCTGGAGGGATGGCTCAGCAGTTAACAGGACTAGCTGCTCTTGTGGAGTACCTGAGTTCAGTTCCCAGCACCCACATGGTGGCTAACAACCTTAACTCCAGGTCCAGGGGATCTGATGACCTCTTCTGGCCTCTGTAGGCATTGCACAACATGAGTGCACTTAACATACATGTAGGCAAAATGCTCATATGCATAAAAAATAAGTCCATGGGAGGATGTGGGCAGGTCCTATGGAAATACAACACTATCCTATGTCAGCATCTATGCATCTGCCCAGGTCCCTAAAAAGACATCATAGGTCTGTCTAAGCGATGGGTGGAGGCAGAGACACAGCCTGTCCTAGGAGTGCTGGTTAGTAAGCCCTGCATTCTTCTTCACAATGAAATAGGGGGGTGCTCCCCAATGTGGAGGAGGGACTTTTGAGCTTCAGGGTGGAGCCTCTCCCTGTGTCCATGGGTCAAAGGTTCTGAGCAGTCCTGCAGAGACATATGCCCTAAGGCAGAGAGTGTCTATGTCTGTCCACTTATGTTGGAGCTGCTGAAAACCCCAAACCATGTCCTTGTGAGAGTGTAATAGAGTGTGGGAACGAAGAGTCTGCCTGGGAAGGAGGCTTTGAGCCAGAACTAGAGTCAAGAAACTGTGAGTGATTCCTGGGGTGGGCAAGTGACTGTTGGTACTCCAACTACCTGTGACTGGATTCCCTCCCCCTCCCTCCATCCCTCCCTCCCTCCTTCTTCCTTCCTTTGGTATGGCTTGCCTAGAATTTGCTATTTAGACCAAACTACCCTCCAGCTCAAGGAGCTCCTCTTGCCTCTGCCTCCTCAGTGTTGGGATTATGAGAGTGCACCACCTTGCCTGGCCCAGCCACTGGATTTCCAGGGTGCTGAGTGTGTCCCCAATTCTACTGGTGTCCCATCTTTGGGCTTGTGTTTTTCGAAGATAGCAATGACTATGGTGGATTTGTGGCTATCTTTGAGGAGCTGGGGGTGTCTTTCACATTGCAGTTTTTCTTTGGGGGTGGACATCCCAGGGTTTCTTTTGATGTGCACCTAGGGTTAGGGGGTATCCATGTGTGTGGTGGACTGTTCATTAAGCATGGCTGGGCCTAAGCCAGGTACAGTGGCACATACTTTTAAGTTCAGCAATGAAAGGCTAAGGCAGGAGGATTCAGAGCTGGAGGCAGCCTGGGCTACATATGCACAGTCTGTCTCAAAAAAAAAAAAAAAAAAAGACAGGAATCTATATATCTATATGTCTATATAGCTATATCTATATACTCCCCATCTCTTGCCCAGTGATGCCCTGTGCTGCCTCAAGGGGTCAGCAAGAAGGCTGCTACTCCAGGATGGAGAGATGGCTCAGCAGTTAATAGCACTGGCTACTTTTCCAGAGAACTTGGGTTAGATTCCCAGCACATGGCAGCTAACAACCATCTGTAACACCAAGTCTAGGGAACCAATGCCCTCTTCTGACCTCTGTGGGTATTGCATGACATGGGTGTACTTACATAGATGCAGCCTATACACTCATACACATAAAAAAATGAATTAATAAAAAAAAAATAAGACTTTTACCCAATGAAGCCCTGTGGCTATGCACTACCAAGTTCCTGAGCTAGAAAAAAAGCTTTTTTCATTATAAAGCAACCTGCTTCAGACATTTCTTTATACTAACAACAAAACTACCTGGGCTGATAATGCAATCGCTCTAAAAAAAAAAAATCTCAAGAGCATTTTTTAGAAACACAGCAAAAACAATCTTATGGAGAGAGAGAAAAGGGGGAGAGAGAGAGAGAGAGAGAGAGAGAGAGAGAGAGAGAGAGAGAGAGGAGACTGTGCCTGTATTCTACAGGTTACACACCTGGGCTGAGTCTCCTAAATGTGCATAAATAAAGCCTCTTGAATGTGGGTGGAGACATCAGTTCGGGGTACCTAGAGAATTAGGGGTGTTGGCAAGGATGTCTGTTTTAAGGAAGAGTGAGTCAGACAAGGCTATGTCTTTCACTTTCTCTCTATGCCACTGGTTGTTTTCTGAGGGGCTCAGCCCCTGCTGGTGGGGTCACTGTTCCAGAGGTATTTGCATGAGAGAACTCTGTGGTGAATACAGGGCATCTCTTTCCTCTTCTTCTTCTTTTTTTCTTTTTTTTCTTTTGTGGTACTCAGAATCTAATTTAAGGCTTCCAATATGCAAGGCAAACACTCTACTGCTGAGCCACATCCCAGCCCCTCACTGGGGGATTCTAGGCAGGTGTTCTACCACTGAGCCACATCCCAGCCCCTCACTGGGGGATTCTGGGCAGGTGCTCTACCACTGAGTCATACTCCTGCCCCTTACTAGTGGATTTTAAGCAAGCACTCTACCGCTGAGTCACATGCCTACATTTTTACTTACTTTTTGAGATATGGTCTTAGTCTGTAGCCCACGTAGGTTTGATTTGTTTATGTGTGTGACTGCTTTGTCTTTTTGCCCCAGCTGTCCTGGAACTCACTATGTAGACCAGGCTGGCCTTGAACTTACAAAGATCCGGCTGCCTCTGCCTCCCAAGTACTGGGATTAAAGGCGTGCGCCACCACACCCGGTCTTTTTTTTAAAAATATTTTATTTATTACTTTTATGTATATGTGTGTTCTGCCTGCATGTAGGTAAGTGCACCAGTGTCATGCAATACCCACGGAGGACAGAAGAGGCTGTCGGATCCCCTAAAATTGGAGTTACAGACAGTTGTTAGCTGCCATGTGGGTGCTGGGATATGAACCCAGGTCTTCTGCAAGAATAGCCAGTGTTCTTAACTGCTGAGCCCTGCTTCGTCTGTTTTATGTGTATGATGTATGTAGGTATACCTGTGTGTACAATGCCTGAGGGCAAGAAGATCCCCTGGAACTGGAGTTACTGATGGTTGTTAGCCACCATGTGGGTGCTAGGAACCTAACTGGGGTTCTCTGCAACCCCAGTGCTCTTAACCACTGAGCCATCCCTCCAGCCCCCACAATATAGGTTTTGAACCACCTTTCCTTTTGCCTCACACACCACCAGATCTGGCTAAGGGTGTTTCTAAGAATGGTTCTTCCCAGATTCCTGTGGCGTGTCACAGGTGCCAGTCAGCGTCCTTTGCCTTTGTTCAGTATGTTCTGGCTGGTGCCACTATTTTCTCAGGGTGTGTCTTGGTGACAACAGGTCTGACTATATAGGGTTACATCTAGGTAAATGATTGCCTGGGTTCCCACACTTCTTTGTGACAGAATTCCCAGTCAGGGTGTGTGTCTACAGCTGGGGATCTTGTGGCTGTGGCTCTAGGGAGCTGGCATGCTATTCCTTGCTCTGTAGAGGGGTCTAGGTGTCAGTGGCTCTATGAACCAGGTGCTGTGACAGTCCTGCCTCCTTCCAGGGACATCCTGCTTCTCTTTCCTCGTCTAATATTAGGGTTCATCCTTCCTCCCTCCCTCCCTCTGTTCCCCCCTCTCTTCCTCAGTTTAATTTGTATCTTAATTTGTATCTATTCCCTCCCATGCCCCGCCCCCCCTTTTTGGTCTTTTTTTTGAGACAGGGTCTCCTTGTAGTCCCAGCTGGCCTGGAACTCACTACGTAGGTCCACCTGCCTCTGCCTCCCAAGTACTTGGACTACAAATATGCACCAGCATGCCCATAGCAATCCTCCTGCCTCAGCCTCTAGAGTAAGTGCTGAGGTTACTGGTGTATACCATCATGCCTAGTTTATGACTTGTTTTTTTTTTTAAATTTGGTCTCACTCACCATGTAGACCTGGCTGGCCTTAACACTTTAAAAA
>NW_008354956.1:1125380-1151637 GCF_000622305.1 Nannospalax galili | reverse complement strand
TATATGTGTGTGTGTGTGTGTGTGTGTGTGTGTGTTTAACACCTGCATACACCTGTGAAAATATGTAGAAAGGCTGACAGAGGCCAGAAGAGGATGTCAGATCCCCTGGAGATATAGTTACAGGTGGTTGTGAGCTACCTGATGTGGGTGCTGGGAACTGAATTCAGGTCTCATGGAAGAACAGCAAGTACTCTTAACCACTGAGCCATCTCTCCAGCCCCTTATGCCTTGACTGTTAAGACCCCATGCAAACCTCCAATTTCTAACTCCTCTGAAAACACTTCTTCCCCATCACCCCAGGTTGGGCCCAGCCTGCACTTGGAGGCCAAAAAGGGTGAGTCAAAACACAGGCTCATCTATGCAGAGGAAAGCAGGTCTGACTCCCTCTCTTCTCAGAGCAGCACAAGTGACACCTCAAGTGAACCCAAGTCCCAAAGGGAGAAACAACTGAACTTCACACTTGGATACCAAGACCTTACCTCGAACAAAGATGACCTGTTCAGCGCGGCCTGTCCCCACAGCATTGGTCGCTGTACAGATGAAGGTGGTGTTGACTAGGCGATCCACGGAGTGGACGAGTAGTTGAGGGCCCTGGACCACCACGGAGGTTGGGAAGACGCCTGAGGTCCTAAGGGTGTGGGGTGAGGTGAGCGGAACAGCAGGGGCCAAGGGGAGACAGGCTGGGTTTGACAAACCTCAGGGAGCAAGTTCTAGGGACCCACCTCACCCCAAAGACCCCAACTGTCAGCCAACTTCGTTCAGACACAGGAGTCTAGCCCCAGCCTCTACCATCAGAGCTAGGTGTCCAGGCCTAGTCTTTTCCTTCAGACCCAGGGGTCCAGACCCCAGCCCTCCTCCCTCAGAACCAGGGCTCCAGACCCAGTCCTCCTCCCTCAGACCCAGATTTCTGGACCCAGTCTTCCTCCTTCAGACTCAAGGATCCATACCCCAACTCTCTTCTTTTGGACCCAGAGGTCCAGACACCAGCCCATCTCCCTCAGACTCAGGGTTCCAGACCCCAACCCTCCTCCCTCAGACCCAGGGGTCCAGACTCTAGCCTTCTTCCCTCAGACCAGGGGTCCAGACCCCAGCCCTCTTCCCTCAGACCCAGGAGTCCAGACCCCAGCCCTCTTCCCTCAGACCCAGGGATCAGACCCCAGCCCTCTTCCCTCAGACCCAGGGATCACACCCCTGTCCTCCTCCCTCAGATCCAGGGACCCAGACCCCAGCCCTCCTCCCTCAGACCCAGGGATCACACCCCAGTCCTCCTCCCTCAGACCCAGGGACCCAGACCCCAGCCCTCCTCCCTCAGACCCAGGGATCACACCCCAGTCCTCCTCCCTCAGATCCAGGGATCCAGACCCCAGCCCTCCTCTCTTAGACCCAGGGATTCAGACCCCAGTCCTCCTCCCTCAGACTGAGGGGTCCAGGCCCAGCCCTCCTCCCTCACTCCCAGCACTGGGTCCTGTCACTCACGTGCTCCAGTCGTAGCCTGTGGGCCCTGGGTTGCTGCGCACGTCACAGGTCAGGGTGGCCTCAGTTCGGCCGAGGTACCAGTTGTCATCATAGCCAGAGATGGATACCTCAGGTGGATCTGGGAGAGAGAATCCCACAGGGTGGGGGTAGGAACGACAGATTAACATCTACACAGGAATCCCACCAAATGCCCTGGGTGGCAAGAGGTACATTAGTCATAATGAACTTGGGTCAGCAGGCCACAATGTGCATGCTCAAGCCAGAGTAGACCTGACCAGGAGGTCGTCGGGGGCAGCTGTGACATGAAGGTTTATTGTTCATGGCAGGCAACGATGAGGAAGCCATCACAGGTATCCTGTGTGTATGCATGTGTGTAAGAGATGTGAATAATTCACATGGAAGAGGTATGTCAAGCCAGCCAACGTGGACAGAGAGGAAGTCAGAATGGCCAGGCTCACATAGTGGTTCCTAGGATGAACATGGCAGGAGCCAGTATGGATGAGGCTGTGAGGGCTCGGTCATGCCAGCGAGTGCACACGGCATCCTGCAGAGGTAAGATGGGACAGTGTGTAGTCTAGGTGGTAAACACATATCTCCTAGGTTTGGGTGTGGTGGTTCTTGTCTATAATTCTAGCACTGGAGAGGTAGAGGTGGGAGGACAGGGAAGAGTTCAAGGTCATCTTTGATACATAGAGAGTTCAAGATAATCCTGGGTTACCAGAGACCTTCTCTCAAAAAAATGAACAAAATGGGCTAGAGGGATGCCTCTGGCTGCTCTTGCAGAGGACCTACATGGTAGCTAACAACTGTCTACAACTCCGGTTCTAGGGGCTCCAACACCCTCTTCTGGCCTCTGTGGGCACTGCATAGCACAACACGGGTATATTTACATACATACAGGCAAAACACTCATACACATAAAGTAAAAATAAATAAACAAGTTTAAAAAAAATAGAAAGAAGCTGAGCATGGTGGCATATGCCTTTAATCCCAGCACTCGGGAGGCAGAGGCAGGCAGATCTCTGTGAGTTCAAGGCCAGCCTGGTCTACATAGTGAATTCCAGGACAGCTGGGGCTACAGGGAGACCCTGTCTCAAAAAGACCAAAAAAAAAAAAAGAAAGAAGTCATTGGGCATGGTGGCCCACACCTTTGATCCCAGCATTCTAAGGCAGAGGCAGGTGGATCTCTGTGGGTTGGAGTTCAGCCTGGTATACAGAGCATGTTCCAGGCCAGCCAGGGCTACATAGTGTGACCCTGTCTCAAAACAAACAAAAATCAATCACATGAAAATAAAGGAGAGCACTTGGAGGTATCTGAGGGGTGTCACTGTAGGCAGTTTTTGGAGGACCTAGCCTAGGACACATCAAGAGCACTCGAGAACCCCAAGGTCCCTAGAGGCCGAACAACATTGGGGAGCAGGGGTCCGTGGCACACATAAAACTAGATGTGATGGTATATGCCTATAATCCCAGCACTGAGGCGGCACTGGTATATGCCTATAATCCCAGCACTGAGGAGGCACTGGTATATGCCTATAATCCCAGTACTGAGGAGGCACTGGTATATGCCTATAATCCCAGTACTGAGGAGGCACTGGTATATGCCTATAATCCCAGTACTGAGGAGGCACTGGTATATGCCTATAATCCCAGTACTGAGGAGGCACTGGTATATGCCTATAATCCCAGTACTGAGGAGGATCCCAGCACTGAGGAGGCACTGGTATAAGCCTATAATCCCAGCATTGAGGCGGCACTGGTATATGCCTATAATCCCAGTACTGAGGAGGCACTGGTATATGCCTATAATCCCAACACTGAGGAGGCACTGGTATATGCCTATAATCCCAACACTGAGGAGGCACTGTCTCAAATATTCTACCCCTGCTCCTGAGAGCAGATGCTCTTTTTTGTTGTGGTTTTTTTTTTTTGGTCTTTTTGAGACAGGGTCTCCTGTGGCCCTAGCTGTCCTGGAACTCACTATGTAGACCAGGCTGGCCTTGATCTCTGTGAGATCCACCTGCCTCTGCCTCCCAAGTGCTGGAATTAAAGGTGTGCGCCACCATGTCCGGCCAGATGCCCTTCTTAATCCCAGTACTTGGGAGGCTGAGGCAGGTGGATCTCGGTGAGTTCGAGGCAAGCCTGATCTACATAGTGAATTCCAGGTCAGCCAGGGCTATAAGGTGAGACCCTGTCTCAAATATAATAACAACAATAACAATAATAATTACAATAAAAAAGAAACCAATCTGGAAGTCATGGTCAGGGATGAGATCCAGGTGATTTGGGCAGGTAGGCAGGGTGGCCCCGTGGGGGTGCTGCACGCTGTAGCTGGTCATCCCAGATATATGGGGAGTTTGAGGCTAGACTGGGCTACATAAAACTGTTTCCCAAAATGCATAAATGAATGAATGAATAGTGAATGGTGTGTGGGAAAGTGTGGAGACAATGCTGGGGTGGGCAGTGTGGATGGTGTGCAGGGTGTCTGGTGTAGACAGTCAGTGAACAGTGTGTCACCTGCTGTCCCTGGGTAGATGAGACAGTGCTGGGGCCAGCTGCTTAAAGTAAAACAAGGTTCTGGAAGGTGGTAGAACAGCTCTACACATGGTGCCCTGCGTGTTCTTGGGTGGTTTGACGCTAGCTACATGTCATGGTTGGAGGCAGTATGGGAAAGAACCTATGGGCTCTTGTGAGCCTGACTGTAGGGTGAGAGTCCTGGATGCCAGTGCACACTGTGATGGGGCAGCGTGAGGACCACAGGACAGACAACAGCAGGATGGCCATACAAAATTGGCTTGTGGGAACCAATGCACACAAAATTCACAGCCAGTATGGGCAGCACTGGTGGACGGTCTTGGTGGGGTGGCATGCTTCCTGGCACACTCACATCGCACAGAGAGGGTCACAGGCAGCAGGACTGGTTCCTCGAGGCTCTCATGTTCCACTCTGCACATGACCTTGACACCATCCACTCGGCTGTCAGGTACCAAGGTGTATCGACTGACGACAGTAACCGTGCCAACCTGTAATCCCGATTCCTGGGTGTCTCTGGCCTCTCCACCCAGGGATGAGATCCAGGTGATTCGGGCAGGTGGCCGGCCCCCTTCAGCAACACATCGGGCCACAGGCATAGGCTCCTGGGCAACTGTGACCTCCTGTGCTTCGGCGTGATTCTCTGGCTGGGCTGGGGAGACGACCAGAGAAGATGTGTCATTCCTATCCAACAGTCACTCAACAAATGTCTGAGCAGGAGCACCTGTTTAGTCAGCCCATAGCTTTCGGCAAGACATTTTGCAATTGCTTTCTCTCCTTAGAGAGACAAAAGTCCCCACCCCATGGGACTGTTGCATAGATCAAAGAAATTGACACACCCAGTGCTTGTGACTAGTCTGCCACACACAACCCTATCCTGTGCAGGATATTTTAATGATGTTGGCTCTGCTCTGTCAGAAAGATGCATAGGCCAAGGGTGGTGGCACAAACATGTGATCCCACCATGAGGATGGCTGAGGCAGGATGATGATGAGTTTGAGGCAGGCTTGGGCTACAGAGTCAGACCTTGTCTCAAAAATCAACAAATAGGGGCTGGAGAGATGGCTCAGTGGTTAAGAGCACTGGCTGCTCTTGCAGAGGACCCAGGTTCAATTCCCAGCACCCACATGGCGGCTACAAACCATCCTTAACTCCAGTTCCAGGGGAATATGAAATCTTCTTCTGACCTCCATGGCATTGCCCAACATGGGTGCACTCCCATACATGTATGTAGGCAATACATACATACACATAAAATAAAAATAACAAAATATAAAAAAAAACATAAAGCTGGGTGTGGTGGCACACACCTTTAGTTTCAGCCCTTGGGAGGCAGAGGCAGGTGGATCTCTGTGAGATCTAAGCCAGCTTGATCTCAATAGCAGCTCTAGGCCAGCTGGGGCTACAGGGAGACCCTGCCTCAAAAAAAAAAAAAATCAACGGATAAGTACAGTACGGTGGAACATGCCATGCCAGTGCTGGGGCAGTGGGGGCAGGAGAATCAGGACAGCCTATAAGGACAGCCTCTGCTACAGGACAAGCTTCAAGCCAGCCTGGAATACATGAGATTTTTCTCTCCAAAACAAAACATCCCACGAAAATCAATGAATAAAATAAAATGTCAGTACAGAATCCATAGTCTAGAAGAAACTGGGAGTGAAAAAGAGAATTTCATAGAATTGAATCAGGACTGAAGTGAGGCTCAGAGGTAGAGCCCCTGCATAGGATCCCCCAGTGAGGGGCTGCGGTATGGCTCAGTGGTAGAGCACCTGCCTAGGATCCCCCAGTGAGGGGCTGGGGTGTGGCTCAGTGGTAGAGCACCTACCTGCCTAGAATCCCCCAGTGAGGGGCTGGGGTATGGCTCAGTGGTAGAGCACCTGCCTAGGATCCCCCAGTGAGGGGCTGGGGTGTGGCTCAGTGGTAGAGCACCTGTCTAGACTCCCCGAGTGAGGGGCTGAGGTATGGCTCAGCTGCAGAGCACCTGTTTACCATGGTGTAGTCTCTAGGCTCCATCCCCCAACACCGAAATGAAAAAAAAAAACAAAACAAAAAACCAAAGTGTCCTATTTAGTTTCCTGTGGCCACCATTGTTTTGTGCTTCCGAACTGGAATAAAAGCAACAGGATGCCCCAGCAGGTCAACGTTTTTGGCCCCTCGCCTCACCCTCCTGGAAAACATGGAAAATCTTAGGAAGGAAGAGAAATCCCTCATGGGGAGATGGCAAGGCACGCTCACTGTCCCTGGAGCTGGAACACATGCGTCTCCAGCTTCCTGCTGGACCTGCCTACATGTGTATATCCATGTGTATCTGTAGCCGTCAGTGGGGTGTTCCCTGCCTCTTTCCCCTTCCCCCACCTCCACTGCCTTCCCCACTGACCACAAAGTGGTTCCATCAGGTGATCTCGCCCATCTGCAGCCACAGGGATGTTCCAGAGCCTTCCATTGGCGAATTTCTTTTGCCTGTGGAGCCTGGCTGGAGTGGACAGCCCTATACTGAGGGTTCCAGGTGGTCCCTGCCTCATCCCCACCTTGGTTCCTCCCTCCCTCTCTTTTATATCTCTGATGGAACCCAGGACTTTGTGTCTGGCTCCATCACTGCACTGCTTTCCCAACCTATTTCTCCACTCTTCCCTTCCCCCTTCTGTTCCCTTCCCTATCTGCCTTTCTTTCTCTTTCGGCAAGGTCTCACCGTTAGCCCAAGCACTGTGCTAACCTCCTAGGGCACTGTACATACCATGAGGAAAGCACACACTATTGAGTTTTCCTTTTATTGAGACAGGGTCTGGCTATGCAGCCCAGGCTGGCTTCAAACTTGTGATTCTTACTCAGCCTCTCGAGTACTTGAGAAAGCAGGCCTGTGCCACCACTCCTGACTTGAAAAAGCTCTTGAATGTGCTCTTGTTCAAATGATTGTACAACAACAGAGACCTTTACAAGGAGTGAAAAGATCTGCTTTTTTTTTTTTTTCTGATTTTGAGACAGTATCTCATGTAGATCAGGCTGGCCTCAAATTCACTTTTTATCTGAGGATGACCACAAACTTTCTATCACCCTGTGTCTACCTTCCAAGTGCTAGGGTTGGGTTGCAGGCACATGCCATCATGCCCAGTTTTATGTGGTGCTGGGGATCAAACCCAGGACTCTGTGCGACCCTAGGCAAGCACTTTACTAACTGAGGCACATCCCCAGTCCTGCTTTTGTTTTGTTTCAGTTTTTCTTCTGGAACCGAAATTGATAATCTGGGGCACTGCACAGGCTAGGCAGATACTCTACTGCTGAGCCTGTCCCCAACAACTCACTGGTTGAGTTAAGTACTTGATGATCAAGCTACATCCTCAACCCTCTTTTTAATTTTCACTTTGAGACAAGGTCTCATTAAGTTGCCCAGGCTGGTAATCTTCAACTCCTTCTGTAGCCCAGGCTAGCCTTGAACTTGCCTCCTTCATTCTCCCGAGTAGCTGAGATGATATGATAGGCCCCACCAGGCCCAGGAAGAGCTGTGTGTTTAGTTACAGAACAACCGTGGTGGTGTCAGGTATTTACTCAGGAATGTAGAGAGCGGCTTCTGGCTCTCTGGGGCAGAAAAGGGGGTAAATAAACAATATGGGGTGACGTGGTGTCTGGAAGGTTGGAAGGTGTGACTCTCGGGATTTTTCAAGATTCAGTGAGGAATCTCTACCATTGTGCCAACAGGCTGTGCTAGTTGCCTCCTGTGGGAACCAGCAGACTGGGCATTCTTTCTGGGCTTCTTTCTTCCCCAACCCACAGACAACAATGCTGTTACCTCTATTCTTCCTCCTTCCTCTCCCCACATGTCATTCATGCCGAACCAAGGAATCTTCCAGCTCCCTCTGCATCCTCGACCTTCTCCTACCCCTCCAAACTCCCCCATCCAGCAGCCAATCACTTTTTAGAATTCTCATTTTTTTTTTTTTGTCTTTTTGAGACAGGGTCTCCCTGTAGCCCCAGCTGGCCTGGAACTCCCTATGTAGACCAGACTGGCCTTCAACTCACAGAGATCTGCCTGCCTCTGCCTCCCAAGTGCTGGGATTAAAGGCATGGGCCACCATGCTTTTTAGAATTCTACCAAACTGACCTGGTCTCTCTTGAAGCTGACACCCTTTGACACCCAGGAGGAGCGCACAAAAGCCACACCAGGTCACAGCCCTCTGGCTCGGGTCACAGCCCTCTGTGGCTCAGAACCTACATAGCTCTTTTTCTCAGGACAAAAACCAAAGGCATACACTGGGTGTGATGGCACATACACCAATAGTTCCAGCACTCAGGAGGCAGAATAGGTAGATCTATCTCTGTGAGTTTGATGCTAGCCTGGTCTACATAGTGAGTTCCAGGCCAGCCAGGGCTACATAGTGAGACTTTTTCTAAATAAATAAATGAAAGAAAGAAAAGGAATGCATTATTTGAGGTATCCTTGGTAGACACAACAATCATTTAGCACTAAGTAGATGGTAAATAAGCATTTGTCCCTGGGTATGGTGACCTATTCCTTCAATCCCAGCACTTGGGAGGTAGAGGCAGGCCTGGTCTACATAGTGAGGTCAAGGCCAGCTGTGGCTACAGGGAGACACTGTCTCAAAACACACACACACACACACACACACACACACACACACACACACTCTCACGCATGCACCCAGGCATATCACAGCTAGCCTGTCAAAGCTAGGCATGGTGGCAACAGTCTTACACCCCAGCACTTGGAAGGTGGAGGTGGGAGGATCCAGAGTTCAAGGACAGCCTCCCATATATATTGAGTTCAAGGCCAGTCTGGGCTATCTAAGTTCCTTTCAAGGAAGGTAGGGAGGGAGGGAGGGAGAGAGGGAGAGAGGGAGGGAGAAAGGGAGGGAGGGAGGGAGAGAGGGAGAGAGGGAGAGAGGGAGGGAGAAAGGGAGGGAGGGAGGGAGAGAGGGAGGGAAGAAAATAGCAGCTAGGAAATATGGGGATAGGGATGTAGCCCAGTTGGTAGAGTGCTTGCACTGTGTGCAGAAAGTTCTAGGTTCCATCCCCAGGACCAAATAAACTGGGTGTGGTGGCACACACTTGTAATAGCAACATTTGGGAGTTAGAGGCAGAGGTAAGAGGATCAAAAGCGCAGGGTCATCCTTGGTTACATAGTAAGTCTGAAATGGCTCAACTGGGTGAAGGACATTGCTGCCAAGCCTGACGACCTGACCCAAGTTTGATCTCCAGGACCCACAGGGTGGTAGGACAGAACCGACTCCCAAAAGCTGTCCTCTGGTTTGAGGTACATGAGACCCTGCCTCAATAAAACGAAAAGAAAAGCTGAGTGTGGCAGCGCACACCTTTAGTTCAGGCAGAGGCAGGCGGATCTCTGTGAGTTCAAAGCCAGCCTGGTCTACATAGTGAGTTTCAGGCAGCTAGAGCTACATAGTGAGACTCTGCCTTAAACAAACAAATCTCAAAACAAACAAACAACAACAAAAACCCTTTACTATTACATTAAAAATAGTCAACCTGGAAGCAGAAACAGAAATAAGTCTAGGAAGGAGCTCCTATACAGCCTCCCACTCACCTATGACTCTGAGCCAGGTCACACCCCGGCGTGTGCCGTTGGGAAACGTGGCAAACTCACAGGTGTAGTTACCCTCATCCTCCACCATCAGTCCCCGGAAGGCCAGTGTGGCATCCCGAAGGTCCATGTTTGTGTCCTGTGTGGCTCTGACGAAGGACAGCCTCTCCTTGTTGAAGGGAGGGTTGGGGAACTGCACACCAAAGGATGGGTGGAAGGCGGCCACAGTTGCTGAGTCCAGGCGCTGCCAGGTCACCTGAGAGACGCGCACATTTGAGGTGGGTGGTAGCAGGTGGCATGGCAGCTCCACGGTGTCTCCCAGGCGACCCCGAACCTCTGGAAGCACTCGTACCCACACATCCTGAGCTCCTGGGGAGAGAGGAAAGGGTTCATTCAGGTGGGGGACCTGCAGAACAGGCAGAGCCACTACAGAGCCAGGTTATAGGTGTGTCGCCACATCAGCTTCTTTTTGTCCTTTTTTAAAAATATTTTATGTGTATGAGTGTTTTGCCTGCATGTATGTAAGTGTACCTATGTCATGCAATGCCCACGGATGCCAGAAGAGGGAATTGGAGCCCCTTGAAACTGGAGTTATGGATAGTTGTTAACTGCCACGTGGGTCTCTCCAGGACCTCCCTTTTTAAATTTTTTATGTTTATTTTTATCTTGTATCTGTGTTTTGTCTGCATGTATGTAAGTGGGCCATGTGTGTGCAATGCCCATCATGGAGGCCAGAAGGCACCAGATCCCCTAGAACTGGAGTTAAGGATGGTTGTTAGCTGTCATGTGGGTGCTGGGAACTGAACCCAGGTCTTCTGCAAGGGCAGCCAGTGCTCTTAACTGCTGAGCCATCTCTCCAGCCCTCTTTTTGTTGTTTTTTGAGATAAGTTCTCACTATAGCCCCAGCTGGCCTGGAACTCACTATGTAGATCAGACTGGCCAGATATCTGCCAGCCTCTGCCTCCTATGTGTTGGGATTAAAGGTGTGCACCATCATGTCTGGCTAAGCCCTCCTCCTTTAAAAAAATATTTTGGGGGGCTGGCGAGATGGTTCAGAGATTAAGAGTGTATCACTCTTCCAGAGGACCTGAGTCCAGTTCCCAGCACCCATGTTGGGTAGCTCACAACCACCTTAACTTTAGCTCTAGGAGACCCAATGTCTCTGTCCTTGTCTGTGGGTACCCACGTGAACAAGCACAGACACATAATTAATAAAAAAAAAAAATTAAGGTTTATTTTTCTTTGATAATTCCATACTTATATAATTGAATTTGGCCACTTCTAACCCCATTACGATCTTTCTTGCTGAACCCCTTCATCCCCAAAGGCTTCCTCTTACCCTCATGTCTGGTGTTTTGTGAGCCACTGAGTCTAATTGGGGATGGGTAGATATTTGCTGAGCATGAACAACTTATTGGTGGTTACAATACTGATGAAAATGACACCCCTCTCCCAAAACCACTAACTGCCAACTCCTTGGGGGTGGGGCGTCATACTCCTCCTCCTGCTGTCCCACTTCTTTTTTAAAAAAATTAGTCCCAGGCGGATATGAGACTGAGGCCAGCTTGGTCTACATAGTGAGTGCCAGGCCAGCTAGGGCTACAGGGAGACCCTGATTCAAAAAGACTCTCCCTCTAAATTAATTAACTGATTTGTATGTATGTGTTTTGCCTGCATGTAGGTGCATTTGTGCATGCAATACCTGAGGAGGCCAGAAAAGGGTGTCGGATCCCCTGGAACAGGAGTTATGGACAACTGTCATGGGTGCTGGGAACTGAACCCTGGTCCTCTTGAGAGCAGCAAGTGCTCTTAACAGCTAAGCCATCTCTCTAGATCTCTGTTTGCCCACTTCTTTGGTTTTGGGTTTTGTTTGTTTGGTCTTTTTGAGACAGGGTCTCCCTGGAACTCACTATGTAGACCAGTGTTTTCCTACTTTTAACAAACACAGAACAAGCTGAGACTGTGTCTCAGCTGTGGGACCTGGGGCAAATAATGTGGGTTTGAATCCTGGCTCTTACCATCTCCGGGCCTCAGTTTCCCAGCTGCATAATAAGGATATAATAATAGTGCCCACCCCTAGGGATGTTACAAGGGCTAAGGAATGTTTGAACACTTAGCACAGGGCTACAGGAAACTCAAGATCAGTGCTTGGCACATAAACACCAAGATCAGGATAATTACAAGTGGCCCTCGACTCAGCCCTGCAGTGAGGCAAGCCCAAGAATCCATGACTTGTCTCTTTCAGGTCTCTGTGAAGTGCAAATGTGAGTGAGTATGTGCTGTCCTGGCCTCACACAAAAAAAACCCAGAGCACACTAACAAGTGCTTCTAATGAGAGAAGCAGGCAGAACAGAGTCCCTCAGACAGACAGGGACAGTGGGTAAGGGGCCACCAGGGAAGGCTTTAGAGAGTCATACCATCTCCACATACACCTCACCAGTTAAACCCAGTGCACCAATTTAAGCAAAGGGCTTCATTATCTACAGGCCCAAATCAATGTCAGCCATAGAGGGGACAGTTCAGTGGTAGAGCCTCTACCTAGAATCCCCAGTGAGGGGCTGAGGGCGTGGCTCAGTGATAGAGACCTGCCTAGAAGCCCCCAGTGAGGGGCTGCTGGGAGCATGGCTCAGTGGTAGAGCCCCAGTCTAGCATGTTGGAGGCCCAGTGTTCCATGCAGGGATTGAGGGGGGACACTAGAAAACAGCTGTGTCACAGATGGATATGGACTTACTGCTGGTTCTGTCACTTGCAGGCTGGGTGACCTTTTCAAGTCCAAGTTCTTCCATGTGTAAAATGGAGGCATTTAAGCCACTCCACGGGGTCCCTGGGGACAAGTCCTGTAAAAGATCTCTCTGATGCCCTTTGCAGATAGGGTCACAAGGTCAGTGCCTGTCCCTGCGGGCCACATCCAGCAGGGTCTACTTTTGCTTTCAGCTCAGGCAGAGGTTTTATTTTGTGTATTTAGGCAGTGTCTCCCTAGTTAGCTCCAGCTGACCTTGAGTACATGTCAATCTTCCTGCCTCAGCCTCCCTATAGGTCATTGCAAATGTGAACTACAGCAACCTGTGGCAGGAGCTTTCTTCCCTTAAAGATGTGACTGAGGGGCTGCAGAGGGCTCAGTGGTTAAGAGCACTGGCTGCTCTTGCAGAGGACCTGAGTTCAGTTCCCAGCACCCACATGGTAGCTGACAACCACCTGTAACTCCAGTTCCAGGGGATCTAATGCTCTCTTCTGACCTCCTCTGCCACTGCACAAATGGGCGCACTTACATACATGCTGGTAATACACTCATACCCATAAAATAAAATAAAAATCATAAAACATATTTTTTTAAAAAAAGATGTTACTGAAACCAAGGTACAGAAGTAGAATTGAGGAGCTGGGCAAAAACAAATTACAGATGCCTAATGGACTTGAAAATGTGTCAGTGAGGAGCCAGTGAGATGGTTCAGAGGGTAAAGGGGCTTGCTGCCTAGCCTGATGACTTGAGTTCAATCCCCAGATCCTACATGGTGGAAGGAGAGAACTGATTCTCACAAGTGGTTCTCTGATCTCCACACAAGGTCTGTGGCACACATGCCTCCCCCCCCACTAAATAAATAAATAAAATTTAAAAAAAAAGTGTCAGTGAGCTAGGCATGGTGGCCTTCATTTGTAAACACAGCTTAGGCTGAGGCCTAAGGACCATGAATCTGATTGAAGCCAGCCTCAGCTATACAGTGAATTTTAGGCCAACCTGTGCTACATAGGAGAGCCTGTCTCAAATAAATAAATGAAAAACACATAACTAATAAAAATCTTACTGCCAGGGCTGGAGAGATGGCTCAGCAGTTAAGAGTACTGTCTGCTCTTGCAGACGATCCGAGTTCAATTCCCAGCACCCACATGGTGGCTAACAACCATCTGTAATTCCCATTCCAGGGGATCCAATACCCTCTTCTAACCTCTGTGGGCATTGTATGACATGGGTACACTTACAGACATGCAGGTAATACACTCATACACATAAAATAAAAATAATAAAAATATTTTTAAAAATCTTACTGTCTTGCCGTGCATGATGGCATTTAATCCCGGCACTCAGGAGGCAGGTGGATCCCTGTGCCAGCTTGGTCTACATATTGAGTTCTAGGCCAGCTGAGGACTACAGGAGATCCTGTTTTAAAAGAGCCCTTCCCCCCAAAAAGAAAAGCTTACTGTCTTAAGACCTTAGTATAAGTTCTAGTTGTGTAGTCTTTGTTTTGTTTTTTAATTTTTTTTTTCTTTGTCTTTTTGAGACAGGGTCTCCCTGTAGCCCCAGCTGTCCTGGAACTCACTATGTAGACCAGGCTGGCCTTGAACTCACAGAGATCCCCCTGCCTCTGCCTCCCGAGTGCTGGGGTTAAAGATGTGTGCCACCATGCCCGGCCTACATAAGCAGTCCATTTTTAAGGCCTTTCTGAAGCCTTAGTACAGGGTTAAAGATGGAAGTCTTGAGGGGGTCAGCCTGATGTCCTTTTCTTTTCTCTTTCTTTTCTTTTTTTTGGTCTTTTTGAGACAGGGTCCCCTGTAGCACCAGCTAGAACTCGTTATGTAGAACAGGCTGGCAGCAAGCTCCCAGAGATCCCCCTGCCTCTGCCTCCCGAGTGCTGGGCTTAGGCAGGTGCCACCACGCCTAGCCTGATATCTTTTTCTTTCTTCCTCCATGTAAAACCCATCTGGAAGTCTTGCAGCCTCCATCTTTGAAATTTATCGCAATCAGACTATGTGTGATCCCTCCAGGTCCCCACTCTGGCTTACCCCACCAGCACTCCCTGCTTCTCCCATGTATCTGCTTCTCAGGATCTGTCTCATGGACAGCCCAAGGGAAACTATGGCAGGTAGTGGCCCTCCAATGCTCAGAGCCTTCAGCAGCTTCCTTCTCACTCAGAACAAAGATAATCTACTTTCCTTGCACCCTCCCTCCCTGCTGACCCTGAAACACAAAGACCTCAGGGCCTTTGCACAGACTATTCTTCCTGCCTGCTACTCAGCACGACTCCCTTCCCTCACTAGTGAGGCATTTGTGATTCCCATACTGATAACAAGAACTCCTCATAACTTGTTCCCCCAGAGCACTGATTATCATCTGTTGTACAGAGCCACACCTGTCCAGCACCAGGGAATAGAGGTCTTTGTTTTGTTCTCTGCTGTATCGCAGAGCCTAGACCTGTGCCTGGTACAGTAAAGGCGCTCCATAAATGTGCTGAATGAACGAAGATGGATGGGGAAGTCAAGAAGGTGATAGACTAGCCAGGTGTGTACACAAGTCTTTAATCTCAGCACTCAGAAGACAGAGGCAGGTTGATCTCTCTGAGAGTGTGGTCAGCCTGGTCTACATAGCCAGCTAGGACTACAGGGAGACCCTGTCTCAAACAAACAAACAAACAAAAAATAAAAAGTCTAGATGGTGGTACATACCTATAATCCCAACACTGGGGAGGCTATGGCAGGAACGGCCTGGACTACATACGAAATGAATTCCAGGATAGCCTGTGCTACATATACAGTGAGACCCCATCTCACAAAACAACAAAGACAAGAAACTGTCCTAGGTCACACAAGCAGAGGTTGAAGCAAAGTGAGCTTTTCTCTGAGGGCACTGGGGAGCCATAGGGATTTGTAACCAGAGGGAGGAACAAGGTGTAAAGTTCAGAAAGATCCATTAAAATGAAAAAAAACAGCTTCTGGATCTGGGTTGAGTATGAATGGGCTTTCCAGACTGGGTTTGGGGAGGACAGGGACAGTCAGACTGGCTGGGACTGGAGACATAGGGGTTGTATGTGTCAGGTGAGGAGGCAGGGGACATGAAGCCAGGAGGATGCCTGCCCTGATGCAGCAGGCTGCATGGCAGGGTGATGGTGTCATGGCCTTTTGGGAACACAGCCAACATCACACCCCAGAGTGGCCCAGAATGGCCCCTGAGAGCACTGGCTTCCCTTAGCAGGACTGACTGGTGACAGCTTTATAGAGGTGTCAGCTGGGTCCTCAAACACACTTCCTTTCCCGGAGGACTGGGCCAGCAAGCTTCCTACAAGGCAGAATTTGGACTGCCTCAGACATACAGAGGGCCTGGGGAGAGCATAGGAACAGAGACAGAGGCGGTGGAGCTAGGGTCTCAGAAGTCTGAGAGAAAAGGGCTTGGGTCTGGATCCCTAGGTCAGAGGAAGGAGGGCTGGGGTCTGGACCCCTGGGTCTGAGGGAGGAGGACTTGGGTTTAGATCCTTGTGTCAGAGGGAGGAGGGCTGGGGTCTAGACCTCTGGGTGTGACAGAGGAGGACTGGGGTCTGGACCTCTGGGTGTAAGGGAGGAGGGATGGGGCCTGGCTCCTGGATTCCTGCCTGGCTGGCTCCTTAGGGCTGGACCTGGTCCCTGCACACCTATAAAGCACAGTGTAAGGTGCCCCCCCCCAACAGGGTGGGGCAGGACAGGAGCAGAGACCTGAGTGCTTTGAGCACTGGCCTCAGCTGCTGCCTCAGCCACCTGGTTAATTAATTAATTACATTAATCATCGTTCCCACCCTCACAGAGGACATCCGGTAAGGGGTGAGCAGCAGCAGCTGAGGCTATGGGCCTGTCTGGACTTTTCTGTGGGGTTCATCACTCAGGGGCTGCATGAGGCCCCTCTGGCTCCTCTGTGGTATTGCCTTCCCCTGTTTCAGGGGCTCTGCCCACAGACATCAAGATGAAGTTCTAGAAGGTTCTTCCTGGCAGGGCCCTGGGATGGATTCCTCTGGTATCCTGTGCCAGGAATCTACACACTGACACCTCGTTATGTGTCGGAGGAGACTCTGGCCTCCTCTGTGCCCTGCTGGTGGGGTCTTCCTCACCCTACCCCTCTACCTCCCTCAGAGTCTTTTGTCTGGGCCTGGAAGGATCTTTGCATCTTGTTCTTAATGTCCCTGCCTCCTGGCATCTCTTTCTCCAGGATCCCAAACTTCTGCCCCGGCCTTTTTTTTTTAAGTTTTTAAATTTTTAAAAAATTTTGGGGCTGGAGAGATGGCTCAGCAGTTAAGAACACTGGTTGTTCTTGCAGAAGACCCAGGCTCAAATCCCAGCACCCACATGGCAGCTAACAACTATCCGTAACTCCAGTCCCAGGGGATCCGACAGCCTCTTCTGACCTCTGCGGGCATTGCACCCTAAGTAACCCTGGCTGACCTGGAACCTGGAACTCACTATGTAAACCAGGCTGGCCTCAAACTCACAGAGATCTGCCGGCCTGAGTGCTGGGTTTAAAGGCTTGTGCCTCCACTCTGGGATTGGGATTTTTTTTTTTTTATTTTATATTTTCTTTATTATTTTTATTTTATGTGTATGAGTGTATTGCCTGCATGTATGTGAGTATACCCGTGTCGTGCAATGCCTCGGAGGTCAGAAGAGGGTTTCGGATTCTCCTGGAACTGGAGTTAAGGACAGTTCGCAGCTACCATGTGGGGTGCTGGGAATCGAACCCAGGTGCTCTGTAAGAACAGTCAGTGCTCTTAACCCCCTGAGCCATCTCTCCAGCCCCAGGATTGGGATGTTTTTTGGTGGAAAAAAAAATTTTTTTTAAGACAGTGTCTCATATAGCCCAGGCTGGCCTCGAACTCATATGTAGCTGAGGAGGATGACCTTGAATTTATAATCCTCCTGTCTCCACCTCCCATTTGCTGGGATTACAGGCATATGCCACATGCCTACTTTACGAGGTGCTGGGGATGGAACCCAGGGCTCTGCACATGCTACATAAGCATGCTCTATCAACTGAGCCACGACCCTAGCTTTTTTGCTTGGTTTTATTTTTGAGAGGTCTCAAAGTAGCTCAGGCTGGCCTCAAATTCACTATGTAGCCAAGGATGACCTTGAACTTCTGATGCTTTGGCCTCCACCTCCTGGGTGCTGGAATGATAGTCATGAACAGCAGTGCCTGGTTTATGAGGTGTTGGGGATGGAACCCATGGATTCATGCATGCTATGTAGGCATTCTACCAATTGAACCCCAATTTCAGCACCTTTCTCTCTCTCTCTCTCTCCTTCCCCTTCAACTTTTCTTTTCTTTTTTTTTTTTTTTTTGAGGCAGGGTCTCCCTGTAGCCCCAGCTGTCCTGGAACTCACTAGGTAAACCTGGTTGGCCTTGAACTCATAGAGATCAGTCTGCCTCTGCCTCCCCAGTGTTGGGATCAAAGGCATGCGCCACCACATCCAACACCTTCAGCTTTTCTGAGATATCTACCCCCTACCCAACAATCCACCCATTGAAAGCCCATAGCTTAATGCCAGAAAGTTCCATGGCTGCAACTCTAAAAGGGTCTTGGAGTGGAGGCATGGCCCAGTGGTAGCGTGCAGTGCTTGCCCTGTGTGAGTGGGGCAGTGGGTTTGATCCCTAGCACTATCACAACAGAAAGACTGTTAAACATTTTCAGTAGCCACAGTATCTGCCCCCTCCCCCACCAGTCTTCCTCTTTGTGCTCTCCTTCCCCGTGTGGCTATGTCTCGCTCTTTTCTTCGGCCTGGGTCTCCAATATAGAATCTCTGTGGCTAACTCCTGGGGATGTGGTCTATACCTCTCAGGGATTTAACATTTATCTCCTCTCTCTCTCTCTCTCTCTCTCTCGTTTTGTTTGCTCAGACAGGGTCTCCCCATAGCCCAAACTGGCCTGTAACTGGCTATATAGACCAGACTGGCTTCTCACAGAGATCCACCTGCCTCTGCCTCCCAAGTGCTGAGATTAAAGGCATCTGCTACCATGCCCGGCTAATTTCTGGGTTTTGTTTTTGAGACAGGGTCTTCCAATGTAGCCCGGCCTGGCCTTGAACTCCACCCAAATCCTCCTGCCTCAGCCTTCTGAGAGTATTGGGGTGACAGGTGTGTGCCACCACGCCAGCCTTAGAGTTCCTGTTCCTGTGAGCCTGGGGACCCCTGTCCCTGTATCTCTAGCACTCATACCTCTTCACATCTCTACACAATTTCTCCCTGCCTGGGCCCCCCCCATCCCTCTCCTCCTCCTCCTGCCCCATTTCCCAGCATGGCTGGGACATTAAAAATGTAACAGTATCCCAGGCAGGGGCGGGGGAGCTGACCCTTGTGCAAGACTCCCTGTCAACTCCCTGTCCTTCCATGTCTACCACTCCCATGTCCCTTACACTCTGCTGGCCTTGAGGCCAGTCTGTATCCTGTCCTCCCTGAGTTACAGGATCTCCATGTGCCCTCCACTGGGATCTTCTTGTCTTCCTGCCTGTTCTCAAACCTTTCTGTGCTCTGCCCCTCTGGTGTCCCTGTCCACCTCTGGCCACCCTCCATGCCCTGCCACTCTCTGGAGTCTTCCTGCAACCCTTGCAGCTCTGTCGGGTTCTGTGGGTCCGATTCCCTGAACCCTCCCTCTCTTGGCTCGGGTCCCCATCCCTGCATCTATCCTGTCCCTGTTCCTCCAAT
This sequence comes from Nannospalax galili, assembly GCF_000622305.1. Classification (NCBI taxonomy): domain Eukaryota; kingdom Metazoa; phylum Chordata; class Mammalia; order Rodentia; family Spalacidae; genus Nannospalax; species Nannospalax galili. The sequence continues at coordinate 1,132,645 of NW_008354956.1, read as the reverse complement.
TCTCCTCTGCTCAGTCCCTCGTCCTTAACAAGAAGAGACAGCCAGGCCTGCAGTTCTCTCTCCTCCCCTCCCCCACCGCTGCATGGGGCTGCCTTGCTGACAGGGATGAGAAGAGAGAGCTGGGGAGGAGCTGGGGAGTAGTTGGGGGGGAGGGATCAAGCATGAGGTCCAGGTGGTGCACCCCCCATTCCCTGAGGAGGCTAGGGAGGAGGTGGCTGAGGAGCTAGAGCTTGGGGACAGGGAATGGGGGAAAAAGAAGGGGGGAAGGGAAGAGAAATGGAGTTCAGAAAGAGAAGAGAGGTGAAGATAGGAAGAGAGGAAGGTGAGGGAAGAGAGAAAGGAGGGGAGGGGGAGGGAGGAGAGGGAGAAGGGAGGAGAGAGAGAGAATGAGCTTAAGCTAGGAAAGGAGAAGAAAGTGGGAAGAGGAAAGGGAGGTGAGAGGAGTAAAGAGGAGAGGGGAGATTTTGGGGGGGAGAGATTCAAGAAAAGAGAGGGAAAGTGAAGAGGGAAGGGAGGTGAGAGGGGGAGAAGGGGGTAAAAGGGAGATGGGAGTGGGGGAGAGCCAGGAAAGGAGAGGGAAAGTGAGGGGAAAGGGAAAGGAGAGCCATAAAGGAGAGGGGAGAGGTATGGGAGGAGAGAGATGGGGCGGGGGCAGGACCTCAGAACCCTGCCCTGGCCCTGAAGGGAAGGGAAGAGTCCCTCAGCTTTAGGAAGCAGGGAGCACTTTTGGGAGCTCGCCCAGCCGGGACTCCGATTTGCTGACTTTCAAAAGCTGGGCTCTGGAGTCTAGCCTCCTGGGGACAGAGTAGGGCTTTGGGAAAGTGGTTTGCCATTTTCTGTTTCCTCCTTTACAGGATGCAAATGGGAACAAGATTTGCTTTGGGGTTATCTGGAACATTTTGTGAGATCATGCACCAAGTCAAAGCTTGGTTCCAGGTCTGGGTTCTGAGAATTCAGCTCTGAGGTGGCAGGTTCTGACTTCATCAATAGCTGACATAGAAAAGGGACAGAGGTTGGGGGAGGTGTTGGAAGAGGGAGGTCAAAGCTGATGACCTCGCAAGAGATATCGCAGTAAAAAAATGTGCAATAGGCATTCTCCTCAAAAAATTCTCCTGCACCCCTTTCTGGGCAAACCCCACAGAAAGTCCATCATCCCATAGTTTGTGGCTAGAAATAAACAGCCGGGTCACCTGCGAGGGGCGGGGCCAGTGCTAGCACACCTGTTTCCTCCCAGCCTTTCCTTTCCCTGGGGACCTCGCCCCTTTAGGAGTCGGGAGGAGGGTGGAGAGGGATGTGCCCATTAGCAAGGAGGCTCCTCCCATTTACCTCTCGTAGAGGTTCGAGGACAAAGGCTTGACTAGAGGAAAGATAAGGCGCCGAAACCGGGAGTCGGGAGTCGGGAGCACTCTGCCCCGCCCCTCCCCTCCCCAACTGGGTGAAAGCGATACCCGGAAAACTTCCCCAGGGCCTTCGCCTCTCCAGAAACACCAGGAAAGGAGGTGGTGGGCTCCACGCCTCTGGGTCCCAGCCTCTGACTCTACCAGGGGCACAACCGACAGAGTCCCTAACTTCAGGCGGCGTTTTCTGCCCTGGGGGCCAAAGGTCAGAGTCTCCTGGCCATTAAATTCCTTTGCCTATAATGAAATCCGAAGCCGAACCGACCGGGCTTCTGGTCCCCGGTGGGCAGAGCTGCCCACCGTGAAACCCAGAACCCACAAGTTTGAGTTCCCTTTTTATTGACCCTACCCCCCAACTAGGGTTCACATCCAGCATTCATTTCTTCTGAGCTCCTGAAGGCAGAACCCCAGTTCTTAATTTTTCTAGAACCCAGTGGTCAGCTGCCTGTAAACTCCCTGAGGCCTGAGGCTGGGGCCCCCGATTCAGACCCTTCCCCCCAGGGTACCCCAACTCTCATCCTTGGTCCAGCAAAGACCCCCCCAAAGTCCGAGCTCTCCACCCCACTTGAGAACCTGGACTGTCCGTCCCCTCGCGCCCAATTCTCAGTGGGCCTCAGACGCCCAATCCAGCAAGAAGGGAAAAAAAGGGGGGGGGGATTGTCTCTCCTAACCAACACGAACCTCCTAGAGAGTGTGGGGGGGCATTCCCCACATTCCTGAGGAGGGGGAACAGAGACGGAAATCCAGATCCGGGATAAGTGATCAGAGCAGGATGGGGAGGATTAACCCCTTCCACCCTGAGGAAGGTGGAGGGGGACAGAGAAGCCGAGGTAGGATGGGCACCTGGGATTGAGCGTATGCGAAGGATGCAGAGGAGGGTTTCGGGGACTCACAGAGGCAGGAGGGTGTGTTAGAGGGGTATCTGGATCGGTTAAAGCCAGCCTAGAAGGGGGAGCTGGGAATGGGATATGTTGGGGGGCTCTCTGGGTCGGTTAGGGCCAGCCTGGAAAGGGGAGCGTGGTGGGGGAAGATGCCCGGCTCCCTCCTCTGGGAGGGGGTTGCAGCCGCGGGTTTTCACCTGTTTCCCGGAGCAGCAGCAGCAGCAAGGACAGCAGAGGCAGCGTCGGTGGCAACCTGGTCGGCGGGAGGACTGCGGCCCGGGCCATGGGGGGCCCGGGAAGGGGCTGCGGCCGGGCAGGGGGTTCCTAGGGACCACTCTGCGTGCAGCGATCGGTTGGGAGGACCACCCGGTGCCTGATGCGTCCGGCTCCAGGCCGGTTCCCGCCGCTTACAGCTCCCGGGCTCCGTTCCGGTGTCTCGGCTTTTCCCAGCCGGGCTCTCAGGATCCGCGCCCCCCGGCCCCTCGCTTAGCTCCAGCGGGCGGGGCTAGTGACGTCACAGGCTCCACCCCTGCCTCCTCCCTCCTTCCCTGCGGCTCAGGCTCCGCCCCTCTAGGCGTTCTGACCCCGCCCTCCCCCTGCCCACACCTGTCGGTCCCCAGGATTCTATCTCCCCGCCGCTCCGGGGATAGGCCCCGCCCCTGTTCGCGATCTGACCACGCCCCCGTTGGCATCGAGCCACGCTCCCTCTGCGAGGCCTAGGAAGGACGACTGCTCCCTCTGCTGGCGGTTTCACTGAGATGCTACCACGCCCCCCTTCGGAACTTCCGGCCGGCCGCGACCTGCTGAAGCCACGCCCCTTTACCCTAGGCCACGCCCACTCAATTCTTCTAGTAGCCTGAGCTTGTGGGCACTCATAGGCCCTTCCCTCCAGAGGCCCCGCCCCTCGCCGGAGCCACGCCCCTTTCTCCCAGATCTCTTGTTCCCTCTTGTGGTCCTCTCAGTGGACCTTCTGCCCCAGATCCTGGTGTGGCCGCATCCTTTCTCGATGTATCCATTCTCTCCTGTGTCTCTGTCTCTCCATCTTTGGGTCTCACTGTCCGTCCCTGTGTTTTTCGTTCTGTTTCTGGTCTCTCTTTGTCAATGTGCTGTGCCTGTGTCACTTGGTCCCCGTATCCCGTTTGCAGTGCGTTGATTCTGTGCGTCTGTGCCTCTGCATCTCCACGTCCCTGTCACTCTCTGTGTCTTCGTCTCTCCGTGTTTCTCGGTGTCACTCCATGCTTCTGTCCCTCCCACTCTGCCTCCACGTCCTTTTTTTTTTTTTTTTTCCATACTGCAGCCTCCCGCTAGGGAGCAGTACAGACCGGCCTCGGTGCTCTCAACCCCTCTGGGTGGGGCTGGACTAGAGTCCGGCCTCCGGACCCTGCCAGGCCCTCCCGGCATCCTTGTCCCAGTTTATCTCAGCAGCCTCCTCTGGTCTTTGTGCCTCGCTCTGACTTGGTCCCTTTGTCTCTCCTCCCCACCCCCACCAGCCTCTTCACATTCCTGGTGAGACTGTCCACTTAGCAAGGTGAGGGAGGGGAAAGGAAGGCAGAGGGAGGGGACCCGGGAATCCCAGCCCCCTACTGTCCCCGAGGAGGAGGTGCCTAGCTGGTCTGCTGGAGCCCTGAACTTGGGGGTTTCTTCCAAGAGAGACACCTGGGCTAAGCTGGGCACCCTCCTCCCACGTGCTGCACACCTGGATTCCCTTTTCCAGATGGCAAGGTCCCAGGGAATGGAGGCTGGCTATGATCTGACCTACTTTCCAGTCTTGTTAATAATACCACTTATTTAACTGTTAGTTGTGCTCTGGCCTGCGCCCCATGGACATGGACTTGCTTGTGGGCGATAGGACCACTTGCAAGAGTCACTTTTCTTCCACCATGTGGATTCTGGGGAGACAACTAAGGTGATCTGGCTTCGTGGCAAGTGCCTTTAATCTGCTGAGCCATCCCACTGGCCCTGTTTTTGTTTTATGAACTAGAGTCTCATGTAGCCCAGGTTGGCTTGGAACTCCCTGTTTCCCTGGTAGCTGATGACCTTGAACTCCTGATCCTCCTGCTTTATTTAGCCTCTAGAGTACCTGGATTACAGGCATGAGTCACTATACATGAAGTTTACTAATACTTTTCTTTTTATCTGATTTATTTTATTGATTTTTAAAAATTATTTATTATTTTAAAATATATATTATTTTTAGTTTATGTATATGAGTGTATTACTTGCATGTATGTAAGTGCACTGGTGTCATGCAATGCCCATGGAGGTCAGAAGAGGGCATATCAGATCCCCTGGTACTGGAGTTATGGATGTTAGCCACCACGTGGGTGCTGGGGATTGAAACTCGGGTCCTCTGCAAGAGCAGCAGGACTGTTAAGCACAGAGCCATCTCTCCAGCCATTTATTTATTTATTTGTTTGTTTGTTTATTTATTTTTGTCTTTTAAAAAATATTTTATTATTTTTATGTGAATGAGTGTATTGCCTGCATATGTGTAAGTACACTCATGTCGTGCAATGCCTGTGGAGGTCAGAAGAAGGCGTTGGATTCCCCCAGGACTGGAGTTATGAATGGTTGTTAGCCACCATGTGGGTGCTGGGAATTGAACCCCGGTCCTCTGCAAGAGCAGTCAGTGCTCTTAACTGCTGAGCCATCTCACCTCTCCAGCCCCTTATTTTTGTCTTTTTGAGACAGGGTCTCCCTGTAGTCCCAGCTGGCCTGGAACTCACTATATAGACCAGGTTGGCCTTGAACTCACAGAGATCCACTTGCCTCTGCTGGAATTAAAGGTGTGTGCCACCATACCCAGCATCCAGCCCTTATTTATTATTTCTATTTAATGTGTATGACTGTATTGCCTACATGTATGTAAGTGCACCCAGTTCTTGCAATGCTTTCAGAGGTCAGAAGAGGGTGTCAGATCCTCTGGAATTGGAGTGTCAGATGGTTGTCAGCTGCCATGTGAGTGCTAGGAACCAAACCTAACTCCTCTGCAAGAGCAGCCAGTGTTCTTAACCTCTGAGCCATCTCTCCAGCCTCTATTTATTGCTGGCCTCTGACTCCAGAGTGCTGGGATTAAGGGCAGCATCCTCACACCCAGTTTTGACTTACTTATTTTTATTTTATGTACATGATGTTTTGCTTGCGTGTATGTAAGTGCACTCTTTCGTGCAATGCCCAAGGATATGAGAAGAGGACGTTGGAACTCCTGGAACTGGAGTTACAGATGGTTGCTAGCTACCATGTGGGTATTGGGATCCAAACCTGGGTCCTCTGGAAGAACAACAAGTGCTTTAAGTGCTGAGCCATCTCTTTTTTTTCTTTTTTTTTTTTCTTTTTTTAAGACAGAGTCTCATGTAGCCCAGGCTGGCCTCCAACTCAGTATGTAGCTGAGAATGACCAAATGCTAGGATTACAGGGATGTACCACCATGCCTGGTTTTATAAAGCACTCAGGATTGAATTGCATGCCAGGCAAGCACTCTACCAACTGAGCTGCATCCACAGCCCTTAATGATGCTATTAATAAACACTTTTAGCATTTCCTGTCTACCCAACCACTCATCTACGCCTGCTGCAACTGTTACTAAAAAAAAAAAAAGAAAAGTCCACCCATCAAACCCTGGGAGTAGGGAAACTGAGGCATGGACAAGAGAAGTGATGTGGCCCCAAGTCAGTGTTACAAAAAAGGCAGGTCCAGAGATAGGCTCTTAATAGCTGAGCCATCTCTCCAGCCCTGATTTTTGTTTTTTCATTTTTCGGGGGGTGTTTTTGGTCTTTTTGCCACAATTGGCCTGGAATTCATTATATAGACCAAGCTGACCTCCATGTCACAGACCTGCCTCTGCCTCCTGAGTGCTGGGACTAAAGGCTTGTACCACCACCATGTCCAGCCTAACTTTTTATTTTTTTAATTAAAAAAATATTTATTTATTTATTTATTTATTATTTATTTAGTCTATTTGAGATAGGGTCTTCCTGTAGCCCCAGCTGTCCTGGAACTCACTATGTAGACCAGGCTGGCCTTGAACTCACAGAGATCCGCCTGCCTCTGCCTCCCAAGTGCTGGGATTAAAGGTATGGGCCACCATGCCCTGCAAAATTTTTATTTTTTTAACTTTTACAAAAACTATTGAGAATTTCATACATGCATATAAGGTGTTTTGATCAAATCCATGCCCACTCCCTCCCATCCAATGTTCCCCCCTCTGAAGAGGTAACCCTAAAATATTTTAAGGATTAGATACAAGCTCCCAAATACTTTTGACATTTTGATGTTTTTTGTCTTTGGAACAGAGTGTGTTGCTAACAGGCCCAAGGACATTTTGACTTTTAGCCTAGGAACTGGCTACATTTCTTTGGGGTCTTTTTACTCTAACTGCTTAGCCAATTCCTACCTCCAATTCTTATCACGCCATCCTCTGAAGGGGTTACCCAAATTGCCAATAGGGAATAGGGACACAGACCGCTCTGGCTTCTTCCATGCTGAACAGGAACGCAGGGTGAGGCAATTGGAGTACCCCTTCAGTGAGTCTATCTAAAAGACTCCCAAATTGCATAACTCTTGTCTCTAAAGGGAAAAGAAAGTCCTTGAATCATGAATAGGAGATGTGAAGGAGAAGTAAAGGCAAGAGCAATTAGCATTACCAGCTCTAGACTGGGAACTAGAAAAAAGTCAGAACAGGGCAATTTTCAAATTTCATATTCAAATTCCATTGGAATTTCTTGACAATGGCTTCCAAAAGCATTCCTCTATCGGGTCCTTCCTCATTTTTCTTTTGTCTTCCAAGGCTGGACTAGTTGGCTGGGAAGAGTGGCTGGATACTCAGGTGAGGGTCCAGTGACCCTGCTTGGCACTCCTTTAATGAATGAGCACAACCGTCAGCAAGCCCAATTGTGACTATGTTTAGCGATCAGGCTCGCAGCTGAAGTCGTGGGTGGTAGTTATTTCATGCAAAAGGGACTGCTGTATAGCATCATCTTATTAAAAG
>NW_008354956.1:1124049-1124465 GCF_000622305.1 Nannospalax galili | reverse complement strand
GATCTTCAATGATATTCCATTGATCTATGTGTCTGTTTTTGTGCCAGTACCATGCTGTTTTTATGACTATGGCTCTGTAATATACTTTGAGATCTGGTATAGTAATCCCCCCACCATTACTCTTTGTGCTCAGGGTTGCTTTGGCTATTCAGGGTCTTTTGTGGCCCCATATGAATTTAAGGATGGATTTTTCTAATTCTGTGAAGTATGTCATGGGGATTTTGATTTGGGGTTGCATTGAATCTATATATTGCTTTTGGTAGGATGGTCATTTTAACAATATTAGTTCTTCCAATCCATGAACATGGGAGGTCCTTCCATTTCCTGGTGTCTTCTTCAATCTCTTTAACGATTTAAAATTTTCACTATAGAAATCTTTGGTGTCTTTGGTCAGATTTATTCCAAGATATTTTTAA
>NW_008354956.1:1122040-1122956 GCF_000622305.1 Nannospalax galili | reverse complement strand
AGAGCACTGACTGCTCTTGCAGAGGACCCAGGTTCGATTCCCAGCACCCAGGTGGTGGTTACGAACCGTCCCTAAATCCAGTTCCAGGGGAATCCAAAGCCCTCTTCTGACCTCTGCGGCATTGCACAATCGGGTGCACTCATGTACATGCAGGCAATACACTCATACACATAAAATTAAAAAACAAATTAAAAATAAATATAAAAAATCAATTTCCTTATATGTTATGGGTCTGTTTAAACTGTTGATCTCTTCTTGGTTTAACTTTGGAGGTTCCCACAATTTCAGATATCCATCCATTTCTTTTAGACTTTCAGATTTAGTAGCATATAGGTTTTCAAAATATCCGCTTATAATATCTGGATCTTTTGGATGTCAGTTGCGATGTTTCCGCTTTCATCTCTGATTTTGTTGATTTGGATTTGCTCTTTCCTTCTTTTGGTTAACTGGGCTAAGGGTCTATCTTGTTTAGCTTTTCAAAGAACCAGCTCTTAGATTCATTGATTCTTTGTATTGTTTTCTTTGTTTCTATTTCATTAATTTCTGCTCTGAATTTTGTTATTTCTTCTCTTCTGCTGGGTTTGAGTTTCATTTGTTCTTGCCTTTCCAGTGTTTTGAGTTGCAGTGTCAGGTCATTTGGGCTCGTTCTAATGTTTTAATGTAGACACTCAGAGCTAGAAATTTCCCTCTTAGGACTGCTTTTAATGTGTCCCAGAGGTTGTGTTGTGTTGTATTGTCCTTTTCGTTGAATTCCACGAATTCTTTTATTTTTTTCTTAATTTCTCCTTTGAGCCACTCATTGTTTAGGAGTGTGTTGTTCAATCGCCTCGAGTTTGGGTAGTGACTAGGGCTTTGTCCAGTGTTGATTTTGAGCTTTATTGCTTTGTGGTTCAATAGAATGCATGGAATTATTTCA